>NW_024070213.1:98660031-99176316 GCF_014754425.2 Oryx dammah
CAACATCTCTCTGGGTCATCCCCGCGCGTCAGCCCCAAGCGTGTCATATCCTGCATCAGACATAGACTGGCATTTCGATTCTTACATGATATTATACATGTTTCAATGCCATTCTCTTCACCCACTACGTTCCAGAAGAAGAAAGAGGGAAGTTCCAAATACATGACAGCTTCTCTGCCATTCCCTGTTTATAATTTTTAAAGGGAGATAACCAGGGGAGTCACATTACATTTCATGATAGAGCTTTACCAAGTACTAGTGAAGTGAAGTGAAGTCACTCAGTCATGTCCGACTCTTTGTGACCCCGTGGACTGTAGCCTACCAAGCTCGTCTGTCCATGGGATTCTCCAGGCAAGAATACCGGAGTGGGTTGCCATTTCCTTCTCCAAGGGATCTTCCCGACCCAGAGATCGAACCCGGGTTTCCCGCATTGGAGGCAGACGCTTTAACCTCTGAGCCACCATATGTCTCTATACTGTTCACTAACTGTGCCATTCAAGAGTTGAATATAACAAACTTGTCAATTAGGAAATAAGCTATACACTAGCAACTTCTCATTTAAATGATTCATTAGAGAACACATTTCAAAAGTACAATATAAAAAAGAACACTGCTACAGTTGGAGTCACACATCTCTTTTAAATCAGTTAAGTGAAGAGAATAACATCACTGACAAAAACATCACCCTAAATTAATTTATCTAATACACACAAAAGTTATGGGACATATATGGAAGTCACAATAACAAGGAAAATTCTGTAAAAATGTAGAATTATATAATATGTTTTTAAATGTCATGGGGAAGAGGGACTTGTAAAATATTAAAAGTTATAACAGCTCATGGTATTTGATCATCATATATACATATATGGATATATATATGTATATAGAAATGCATATTCCCAGAAATACATATTAATTAGAAAATCAGTTCTACCTTTTTCTCTAGAAATTCTTCTCTAAATAATCTTAAAATCATTATCTTATTAATAATCACTCTTTACTGTAAACAAGGTAGAATATTTACTCTTTGATCTAGATTTCTTGGAAGCAGTACTTCCGGACTAGCCAGAAAGTGTTTCATAAGTCAATTCTGGAGACAAATGTTCTCTGCTGCTAAGTCACTTCAGTCGTGTCCGACTCTGTCCAACCCTACAGATGGCAGCCCACCAGGCTCCCCCGTCCCTGGGATTCTCCAGGCAAGAACACTGGAGTGGGTTGCCATTTCCTTCTCCAATGCATGAAAGTGAAAAGTGAAAGTGAAGTCGCTCAGTCATGTCCGACTGTTAGCGACCCCATGGACTGCAGCCCACCAGGCTCCTCCACCCATGGGATTTTCCAGGCAAGAGTACTGGAGTGGGGTGCCATTGCCTTCTCCAAATGTTCTCTTCCTCATTCAAATAAGACTCTCTGTGGCCTCCATTCTTCATCTGTAGATGAACTGTGTAAACCACATTTTATCAAAATTCTTTTCTAGTTTTAAAACCTAGAAATAGTGAAATAACTGTTTCTGAAATCTTTAAGGATTAGGAAGACACAAAAACAGTTATATAAGTTGAAGGGAATAATTATACTTATTAAAAATAAAACTTTGAGTCAAAACATATTTGCTAACCTTTTAGTAAAAAGAAAAAAAAATCACATGAAACTATTATCAAGCCCCCATGTGTATATCCTCTTGCTTGAGTGTTCCCGTCAAATTCCCACAGCTCATTTTATTCTTTTGCTCAGCACATACTGAGAGTATCCTTCTCTCCTTCTCTGAATGAGGGCTCACGGATTACCAAATAACTTTCTCATTAATTGTAAGCCTAATGAATGTTATAAGGAGTGAGCAACCACTCTGTTTCTAAGAGGAAGTGTTATTTGAACCAGGATTTGAATGATGAAAAGGAGATTTCAGGCAGAAAATAGAGAAAAAGCTACTCCATGCAAAGGGAACAATGTGAGCACAGGAACAAAGGTGTCAAAGAGAAAATGTTGAGAAGTCCAATATGGCTAGTTGGAAGCAAGTAGCTAGTACAATTGATGAGTCTAGGGAGCTACAAACACGTATTGTGGCCAAATTGCCGGGAACTTCAGATTTTATTCTCTACTTATGGAGAATCAGACTACATTTATAGACTATGAGGTACTGTGGCTATATTATTATAGATGCTAATGTAATGTTGACAGTGATGATGAAGTGGATGGGAAGAAGAAAAGACCCAGAGACGGGATGACATTAGGTGAATCTGTTCAAATAGTTTTAAAAGAAATTCGTGAGCTCTGAAGTGGGGTAGTGAGGATTGAAATGAATAATACATTTTAGAGTAGATTATTGGAGGTAATTAAAAATTATGTTATAATTACTGAAAGCATTAAAAATATTTTTCAAATGAATTCATTAATGAATAAATAAGTTAATTCTATAATTTTTTTTTCAGGAACGTAATTATTTACTGTTTTTTTTTTTTTTTAACTGGACCTGTGATTAATTTTCAGGTACCTGTAAAGGGAAAAGAATGCTGACTACCAATTATTTAAGTTTTTCCTATCCTTGGCAATATTTTCTAATCTGTATTCTATAATCAAGAAAAAATAAACAAACGAGTTTGATAGTATTCTCTAAATATAAGAACTGTTGGGTTTTCAAAGAATACTCTGAACTGTTATCTTTCAGCATTTTTAAGGCTGGTCAAACCAGACATCAATAGGATAAAGGAAGCGTCACATTTTTGTAGCTTGTGGCAAATTCATAGGAAGAAGGTAACATTTCCAAGTAACTTTAGCAGGAAAATATTTCAGTGGATTCTGATTGGCCCATCTCAAGTGATATAGCCATACCTCACCAATCAGGGGATTGGCCAGAATTCTAAACCCAGGCCTCTAGTGAAGGGGGAAGCTGGGGAACAAAGGCTTGTGAATGACAATCTCTCCTGAAAGACTTTGAATCATCTTGTGTGATTTCTACAAAAGAAAGTGGGTTGCTCGTAGCAGAGGAAGAAGAATAGGAGAGGTGCTGAGTAGGTAAAAAATCCTAACCATAGTCCATAGCCTGAATTAGATCATGCCTTTTTCACTTACCAATTGAGGAACTTGAATAAATTACTCAGTCTTATTGGTCCTCAGTTTCCTTATTGATCAAACACAAAAGTTATCTCCCTTACATGACTGTTGTGAGAAATTGGCGATATCATATAAGCTATGGCCTTGTCCAATTACTGCCTCCTGTCTAGCATCAGCAAACTAATCAGAATAATATTTAAGAGATTCACTGTGTTCTGCTCACTGCACTAAACACTGAAGGTAAAATAATGAGTGAGGATAGCCAGAGTGACTTTAATCATCACACAAACAAATGGGAAACTGCCTCTGTTTTATAAATGCTATAAAAGAGGGAATTCATACTTGAGTTTCTAGTAAGAGCGTGCATGTGTTCTAAGTCACTTCAGTCATGTCCAGCTTTTTGCGACCCCATGGACTATTGCCCACCAGGCTCCTCTGCCCATGGGATTCTCCAGGCAAGAATACTGGAGTGGGTTGCCACGCTCTCCTCCTCCACGGTATTTTCCCAACCCAGGGATTGAATCTGCATCTCTTATGTCTCCTGGCAGGAGAATTCTTTGCCACTGGCGCTACCTGGGAAGCCCTTCTAATAAAAGACATGCATGCTCAGTCGCTTCAGTCATGCATGATCTTTGCAATCCTGTGGACTGTAGCCCACCAGACTCCTCTATCCATGGGATTCTCCAGGCAAGAATACTGGAGTAGGTTGCCATGCCCTTTTCTAGGAGATCTTACTGATGCAGGAATTGAACCCGAGGCTCCTGTGTCTCCTGCATCACAGGCAGGATCTTTGCCCACTGAGCCACCTGAGAAGCCCCTCTAATAAGAGCAGGCTGATCAAAGAGGCTGATCAGAGGTTGAGGAAGACCTACTTGAAGAAGGGAATTTAGGGAATGCTGAGTTGAGATCTAAAGAATAAGAAGGTATTTACTAGGCGAAGAGGAGCGAGTTGAGCAAAGTGGTCTAGGCAGCGGCAGAAGGAAGAGTACCGAATAAGTACAGGCTCTGAGATAGGAGAGAATTCTGAGGAATAGCAAATGGCTCTTGCCTCTGGGGTAGGAGCACAGCACGAATTGACTTTGGAGAGGCAATGAGGAGCCAGACCTCAGAACGTTTAAACAGAGGAGGTTATGTGATCAAAGTGTTACGTCTAACAGAGGGCAACCAGAAGGGGTGAATGAACAAGAGATGTTTCGTATGCAGGCAAGACTTACCAGACTTACTTACTAAATTAAATGCATCTCTAAACAACATCAACAACAACAAATGTTAAAGCTCAAAAGAAAAAAAAAAAGAAGCTTTCCAACAATTAATCAAAAACAGCATGATGGACCAACTAGCACTGAATGCAAGTAAAGACTAGATAATCCTGGACAGACTTTCTTCCCAATGTATCAAATGTTGAACTCCCTGTACCCTATAACAGGAGCCTACTATTCTGCAAGAAAAAATTCCTGATGCCTCCTATCCATTTAGGGCATAGCCTTACCTCTTGTTCACTTTTAAGTAGCTCCTGGTTTTCTCTGCTAAGGGGCTGGATGCTGGCTTTTGTCTTCTCTCAATAGCCTACCCTGAAGAGAGATCTTAGTCTTTCTGACTCACCTCTGACCTCCTGATGAGCTTGTCCACAGTCTTTGAGTTGTATGCTGGCTCTTCTAATCGCTTTGATATCTTCTTTCTTGTTGTTGTTGTTCAATCACTCAGTCATGCCCGACTCTTCTGGATGCCATGGACTGCAGCATGCCAGGCCTGCCTGTCTTTCACTATCTCCTCGAGTTTGCCCAAGTTCACATCCACTGCATTGGTGAGGCCATCTGGCCATCTCATCCTCTGATGCCCTCTTTTCCTTCTGCTCTCAATCTTTCCCAGCATCAGGGTCTTTTCCAATGAGTCAGCTGTTCGCATCAAGTGATCAAAGTACTGGAGCTTCAGCATCAGTCCTTCCAGTTCTCCAACACTCTGCCTTCTTTACAGTCCAGCCCTCAAAACTGTACGTGACCACTGTCTAGGTATGTCATAGCTTTCCTTCCAAGAAGCAATCATCTTCTAATTTCATGGCTGCAGTCACCATTAGAATTGTAGCATCGTATGAAGGAAACAACAGATACAGAGTTATTGATGAGAAAGTCAGTCATGCTATTAAGCTAAAAAGCCATTGACTGTGGAGGTGGAAAAAGAAAACAGAACTGAGAGGGAGAAGAAAGGAAGAAGGGAGGAAGGGAGAGAAGAGAGTGAGTTATTCTAGGAGATGAGCATCGTGGGCACTGAGATGAATTATCCAGTTGATTGGAAAGAAACTGGACTGAATTTCTGCTAGGTCTAAATCCTCTGGCTTCTTTAAACCTGTTCTAACCTATAGGCCATTTCCTCTTATTGGTTTCATAAAATTAGTATGGTTAGATGTTGGCCAAGCTTCAGTAATTCTACCATGATGATTTTTGTCAATATCTATCTTCCTTTACTACCAGTTTTATTTAATGGTATAAATTAAACTTCTTTTAAATTGACCCTTATTTTTTTTTTTTCCTAAAAAAGCAATCAACCTGGACTCATCTGTTTAATATGATATATATGTTATGTGTGTGTGTTTGTGTTAGTTGCTCAGAGGTGTCTGACTCTTGCTGACCCCATGGACAGTAGCCTGCTAGACTCCTCTGTCCATGGAATTCTCCAGGCAAGAATACTGGAGTGGGTTGCCATTCCTTTCTCCAAGGGATGTTCCTGACACAGGGGTCAAACCCAGGTCTCCTGTATTGCAGGCAGATTCTTGACCATCTGAGCCACCAGGGAAACCCTATATATGTTATACCTGTAAATATACAGTAAACATTTTAAAAATATGCATTTCAACTTATCCTCATTTGATAAACAAAGACGTGGTATCTATAGTCACTTGGTGAGCCTTTATAATTATGCATGCCACGCTGTTAAATCCCTGATTGGAGACAAGATAATAGAGCCTGCATAGAGTCTGAAATAGAATCAACCTTCCTCAAACTCATTTCCCTTTCCATTGGTCCATAATGATACATTTCAGAAGTGTAACTCCTTAGTGCATCACATATATGCAACTCTTTAGAAGATTCTGGCAGACCAAAATTACTCCTAAAGGCTGGTTATATTAAGATTGGGTTGCCGGGAAGGAGTTGTTAGTTAAATGATTTTCCTCTACTGTCCTATTTGTTTCTGTTTTCACACTTCCACTCTGTTTAAGATGGTTTTATAGCACTGTTTTGACTGAAAGTAAGTAATTATTTAAAACTCTGAACTTTGGTTGTGGTCTTTTTTCAAACACTTATTTTCATAACTATGGAGGAGACAGTCTCCTCGCCAGAGATCTGTGGCTGCTGGGAGTAAAGCACCTGAGGAAGGATCACAGTGAAACAAATCCACATTTCCACTCCTTGTTCTCCCGGAACTTGTTTGCTATTAAGTGTGGTGTGTGTTGAGTTACATCTGACTCTTTGTGACCCCCATGGACTGTAGCCCACCAGGTTTCTCTGTCAATGAGGTTTTCCTGGCAAGAGTGGGTTGCCATTTCCTCCTCTGAGGGAACTTCCCAAACCAGGGATCGAACCCGTGTCTCCTGAGTCTCCTGCACTGTGGGCAGATTTTTTTTTTTAACCGATGAGCCACCAGGGAAGCTCCTTTGAGTGTGGCAGATAGAATAATGCCTGTACCTGCTGCCCCCTCAACCCCTACCAAGATATCAATGTTCTAATCTCTGGAACCTGTGAATATGCTATGCTAAATGGCAAAGGGGAATTAAGATTGCAGACAGAATTAATGATGCTAATCAGATGACTTAGGGAGCATACCCTGGATTATTCAGGTGAGCCTAATATACACAAGGCCCTTCAAAGTGGAAGAAGGAGGCAGAAGGGAAGGACAGAGTGGCGATATGAAGACTCAACTCACCGTAACTGATTTTGAAGAGGAAAATATTGTGAGCCAAAAATTCTGGATTACTTCTAGAACCCTGGACAAGCAAGAAAAGGAATTCTCCTCTACAGCTTCTATAAGGAACATAGCCCTGTCAACATTTAGTCCTGGGAGATCCATTTTGGACTTTTGACCTCCACACTGTAAGATAATAAATATGTGTTGTTTAACGTGAATAAGTTTTTGTTATTTGTCACAGCAGTGATGGAAAACTAATACTATGAGCTTCAAATTTTACCTAGTTTCTTGTTTTTCATGATTATAAGTTTGGCATATTCATTTCTTTAAAAAGGCTCACTGAATTAATTTGGAATCCTACTCATTAAATTACCTAATTCCTAAATTTACATAATATTTTTCTTATAGATTATTGACATTAATCTCTAGTACATACTTTCTTCAAAGAATTAGTAAAATGCTTTTTAGTAGTCTGAAATAAGAACAAATATAATGGGGCTTTAAAGAGTCAATAATTGTTTTAAATATTTTTAAAAGCTGTATAGCCAGGACTCTGGATTCAAGTTAAATTCTGCCATTTACTATCTGTGATTTGGGAAAGTTGACCTAAGACTGTTTCATCAACTATAAAATGGAAATAAAAATGACAAGACCTATATAATAGATTTGTGGAGAGGATCTAAGTGAGATAATCGCTGTAAAGTACTAACGCTTTACAGGCACAGCGCCTGGCATGTAATTAAGTGCATCGCACAATGGTTTTAGCTATTATTGTTGTTGCATTATCTGACTCCAAAACCTTCTCCAACAACAGAAAGTACAGGTTTCAAAAGTGCCTGGTTCTGTGGCCTGCCTGTTACCTACCGCTTCTCTTTCCATCTTAATTTCTAAAGCAGCAGCCGTAAGTCGCTCTGGAAACAGCATCTCCCTTAGCAACATTCAACTCTGAGTCAACAATCATTTCAATGCTTAAATATCCATTCACTAAAGTAATTGTTTAAAAAAATTGGAGTGGGACAATGGCCTAACTATATAGATCCTAATTAAGCTTTAAACATATATTTCCCTAAAGCAGGACGAGGTGCTAGGCCCCGAGTGACCCCTCCAGCCCCGCCTCTGCAGTAGAGAAGAAACTACCAGCCCTCGCCCAAGCTCAAGGTTTCTCGTGAGTCCCCGGCCGTGCCCGGCTAAGAGGCAGATCAGAGACTCTCCGCGCCCGGGGCGCAGCGCGAGTGGCGGCTGCAGCGTGTTCACCTTCGTCCTAGGCGCCCCCGCGCCCCAGTGGTCTCCCAGCCTTGCGCGCACCAGCCCCCCAGCGCTGGAACGCGCTTCGCTTGATCTGTCCAACTTCTAGCGCTCCAGCCGCTCTCCAGGGTCTGCCCCCCTGCCCCCCTGCCCCCTGCCGCAGACCAGGCTTGCTTCCCCGGGGCTCCGGAAGGGAAGGAGGCGTGTCCGGAGTAGGCGGGCGGGAGCCGTATAAAAGTGCTGGCGGCGCGCCGGCCCGGGCTTCGCTCACCGCCTCGCGCCGGGACAGGGATCGCCGCGCCAAGCACTGGCAGTGGAGCGGGCGTTGCGCTCGGGCTCAATGCGTGGACTATCCGCAGCCGCTGCCCATGCAGTATGCTGGAGCTCCAGAACAGCTAAACGGAGTTGCCACACCGCTGCTTGGGCTGGATCACAGCGCTGCCTTTCCTTATGAAGAAGACACAAGTAAGTAGGGCGCGCCGGGGAGCTCGCCAGCTCTCCAAGAAAAACCGTGCCCGGAGGCCGGCGCCTCCCGGCCCCAACTGCCCCGGCGTGCGGGGCTGTGCATGCCCGACGAGCCTGGAGGGTGTGGGGGAGGCAGGAGAGGCGCGCGAGCCCCAGCCGCCCGGCTTGGGTGAGCCTGGAGAGGAGTGGGAGGGATGAGCGAGTGTCAAGTTTGGAGCCGTAGCCCGTAAGTTGGGAACTGTCAGTCGGGAGCCGCAATTCTGGTAAGACAGAAGGATCTGTTCTTTGGCCGGAGAGTTGAAGTTATTCCAGAAAAGCACGTCCTTGCACGGGAGACATTTTCCCGTGGATTTCGGGAAGATTACACAACAGTTCCCCATGCGCCACGCTCGGTCACTCGCGTACTCAGATTTTTGTGTGGCTCCGGTGTGGGTGCCGGGCTCGTGCGGACTCTGGTCCGAGTCAACCCCGAGGTCCTCGTTCGCCGCGCTCAGCTGGGCGGAGAACCTGCCCCACCAGCCGGGGGAAACTTGGCTCCCGCGGCGTCTGCCAGGTTTGCGGCTCTAGGCGAGCTCTAGATAGGGTAATACCTCCACATTGCACCCACTTTCTTCCATTACAGAAGACAAAAAGTTGTATAAGTGTGCGCGCGTGCGTGTTTTAATGGGCACCTCTGGTGGTAGTTATGAAGGTAATTCCCGGTGCTGCAAAATTTGCATTATGCACAAGAAGCGCAGAGGGTAGAGCACCGTCTAGGGGTACAATTAGTTGTTGTTGTTTTTTTTCCTTTTCTTTCCTTGCAGCAGATATCTCTGGCTTGTCCTTGATAAAGGGCCGGCGTGGCACTCCCATCCACAGTTCTTTTCGCCAGCTCTCACCTCTTCTTACTTCTCCCATTAGGAATTTTTCTGTTATCTGCTGCGGGTTAGGTAAGGCTGCCGTCTCACCCCCCAGAGGTTCTGTTGGAGATTGCAATTCTTGACACGTGTTGAGGGGGTGGAAGTGGCGGGTGAAAAGATTGTATACGTCTTTAGTTTAGAATCTTGAAAATGCTTTATTTAATGACACACTAAGTGTCACATTTTCAATAAACGTCTAGATCTGGGAAGGGTACCAACGCATTCAGAAGCAAGTAGAAAGACCCGAGCCCATTACACTGTGTGGAAAAGAGCAGGGGTCTGGGACTTGGCCTGGCAGAAAGGTTTGTGTAGTCTCTAGGGCAGCTGCCCAAGGAGGAGGAAAGGAGCGCAGCGCAGGTTTCTTTCTTGCAAGCAGGTTAGTTTATAGGCAGAGCACCTGAGATCACCGCAGCGGGCTGTTGAAATGCAAATATGGAAGACTGGCAACAGAAGTTTTAAAGTAATTGCTTGACTTATACATGCTTTCTGCTGTGTGAAATTAATAAGCATGGGCGGGGAACCAATTCTTTGTTACAGTAGCATCTGCTCACATGAATGGCAGTAGTGAGATCTGGGTGGAGAACCCCGCTACCTTCCGGTTCAGGAAAAGAGCCTAAACCTTCCTATTTAAACAAGATCTCTGGAGACAGATCAGGTTAATGACCAACAATCCAAAGGTGGGGGTGGGGGGCGGTATG
This sequence comes from Oryx dammah, assembly GCF_014754425.2. Classification (NCBI taxonomy): domain Eukaryota; kingdom Metazoa; phylum Chordata; class Mammalia; order Artiodactyla; family Bovidae; genus Oryx; species Oryx dammah. Next base: position 98,670,287 of record NW_024070213.1, read on the forward strand.
GGACGGTACTATCAAGTCAACTTAGATTCGGTAGGATTGATGATCCTTGCACCCTTGCTTGCTTTGCAAAACAAACGGTGAGCTCTGTAATCTCCTTTCTCACTTTGATTAAATGGCTGTGTAAATCGGATTACATGGAATAATTCCATTGAAAACTAGAAAGAGGTCGAACTAGCCTGAAACTCCTTGGTGGCAGTGAATCAGTACTGCTGACCAGGGACGTTGGAGACAGGCAAGTATTTTAGAAATGTGACCTGCTCAGGCTGAGTAAAAGTGCAAGTCCTTTGGGGGAACTTGCTGATGCTGAAGGGCTGGAGGCAAAGGAGGGCAGTGCCCTTGGTGAATGAAGGCATTCATTGCCTGGGATCTAATGACCTTCAAGGTTTCCTTTAAGGATACTTCTAGCAATTCCACATTCTTGCCACTGAAGAAGGAGACCCTGGAAATAACATGAAATCAATGAAGTAATCAGTGGAAATGGGGGAGGGTGCATAGGTCCTCATTCATATTGTTAGATTTTCTAATCCAAAAGTTACAAAGAAATTTTCTAGTGCAACTCTGTATGAAGGGAAAGTAGCATAAGGTAATCTGGCATTAAGAGATGAGATCAATTGTTCCAGTGAATCTAATGTTATACTCGAAAGGATGGAATAGCTATTAATATTCAGTAGTTGAAATAGTCATTTATAAAGATGGAATCAATTTCAAGTTCTGTAATAAAGCATACAGTTGTGTACCCTTCCATTACCCAAGATATAAAATGAGAAATTAATATACTTGAATTATGCAGCTCTCCAAGAATCACAGGGACACCAGGCTATAAGACACATTCTAGCCTTATAGTCAAGCTAAATAAATGTGGAAATTCCACCAACAACCACTTGGGGTGTGAAAAAATGATTCTTTCATTTATTTAGCACATTTGATGGACCAGCAGATGGGCAATAATTACACGGCAGGAGTCGTGAGGAGCAATTTGAACGGTTAAGTTTTAATCACATGTCTACAGAAATGAAAGTGGTTTGCATTTTTCAGATTTCTGAATGTATTTTATCCTTATTGTGTGGTTTTACGGTTTCTGAAGAGAATTGTGTCTCTGGCTTAGAACATCTATATTCAGCATATAATAACAATTGGACATCTTAATTTGCAAGACCAATTAGAAAAATGCTATTAGTTTAACAGGGCTGATGCCATGTTTATTGATGTCGTACTTACATTTTAGTTTTGAGATGGTTTGTGAGAGTTTTCACAACTGCTGTCGGGTTTAGAAATATGAAGATAGGAAAATTTCATCTGGCAAATGGTGTAGAGAAGACCACTTTAGGCACGCATTAGTTCTCAGAAGCAAATAGAATGATTATTAGCTTTTGTTTTTCCAAAGAAGATAACCCTCTCTCCTTTTTTTTTTGTCTGTGTGAAGTTTGTCTTCTGGGTGATGATGCAAGTTTATAGAAAAATTTAACATTTATGAAAAGAGCATTTTTTAATCTTGTCCTTAGAAATCACTCCATTTGGAATGTGTGCTTTGAACAATCCTAATTTATGTAGCTTTTAATTGATACATTCTGCCAAAACTTTGAAACACAAGTGCTAAATCGATTACGTTTAACATAAAACAAGGAAAATAACCATATGGAAATCTGAAGGGCTGAGCCAAACCAATTAAAATTGCCAAATTTTATTTATATCTAACTGCTGATTTGGAGAGAGCAAATTGTGAGTCACATTTATTCTATAATGATAGGTGGTTGAAATCTTTCCATCACCATCAATAATGTTAAAAAGAATAAATTCTTCCCCAAGTAGCTAGTCTGAATATGAGAGGTTCTTGCGTGGTCTGGCAAGCCCCACTTCATGAGCCCTTCCCCATCCACGTCCAGGGAGCACCTAAAAATACTGAAGAGATCTTAAACTTTAGCTCTTCAGAACTGATTCTAATTCCTCTCTTACCACTGGTGAGAAAAATGACTTTAGGCACGTGGTTTAATGTCTTGGGATTTCTATTTTGTAATCTGTACAATGATTATCAAATAGTTATAAAGATTTGTAAGGATTAAATGAGATTTTATGTATCCCAGCACAGTGGCTTGCTGTGGTTACAGCCTAAATTTATTATCCCTAGAAGAAAGTTGCCTCTCGGCTCTCTTAAAAGCCAGAGATAAAACTAGCTTTTGCAGGTAAATGATGCTTAACCATCAAAGCATAGAGACCAAGTTTTCATAATCTGGATCTGTGGATTCAACTTTATAGGCTGATATGTGTTTGTACTCATCAAATCAAGAATGTGTGAAAAGAAAGGCTATCCATGGCATGGGAGATGCTAAATTCTTTAAATTTTTTTCTTTAAAAGTGAAAATGAGAGAGTGAAAATAGTAAAAGGAAATATCACTATCTCTGATTCACTTTCATATTTCTGCATTCTCGCTTTCTGAGCCCCTCTAATCTGAAATCTGAGGATTTATGTTATTTCTTTTTAGAAGGGACTGGGTCAGCTTCTTGTCCTTGATGTTCTTGAACTTGCTCTTCTGAGTGAGGACAAGGATTCACGTCTGCAAGGTTCTTTATTGTCTTTACCAGGCAACATGCAGTGACATTTTTTTTTTCCCATTACGCAATTTTGGGAGTTTTTTTTTTTTTTCCTTGATTACCTTAACGTTCCCTTTTGTAAATTAGGGTAAGGCACTTGGATATAAATCTGTCAGGAATGATCTTTTGTCTTTGTTTTCTAGTACATGAATCATGAGCAGCTGCAGAAGACTGTCTTTTCAGTGTTAGTCACCTGTGTAGTTGGAACAATTTAGAAAACAAATTGAAGAAACACCAGGATGCTTTTCTAATATATGTTGCTTTCAGGATTATTTTGTTTGGACTTTGCCTCAAAGAAACCATTGACTGTAGCCTTACTGATTTATAGATACAGTGAGATGCTTTTGCCTTTTCACTTAATTATGGGCATGCTAAAACTGTTTACTGGGGGTGGGAGAGAACTGTCATTACCTATCTCTACCTATTTCCTTCTGTCCAGAAAAATGGAGGTGATGGGGGAAAGGTGATTTTCTTATAATTAGGCCTCAGGGACCTTTTTCTAAAATCACAATGTGTGTCAGGAAGGACAGGAAGACTGTCCTTTATATAACTCTCTTTGTCTTTTGACTACATTTTCCTATTTTTCTAGGTTGCTGCATTGACTTGGTTATTAGGGGGTGGAGTTCTTTTTTAGCACCGATACTATGTTATATGACTTTGGGAAGGTATTTGAATCTCTCTGGACCTCAGTTTCCTCTACTGTAAAATGAAAAAGTAGGACTAGGTGATTTCTCAGTGTCTTACACTTTTAAAATTCTCTAAGGTTCTAGTAAAATAGATATTTGAACCAGTTGGCGTTTAAGCTTCCATTGGTTCTGAGGTTCGTGTAGTCATTGCTTTGGTGTGAGTAGAAATTATAACCATTGTCTATTATGTGGTTATGGAGTATAACCATACAACTTAGACATATGGAAAATAAATCCAGTGGGGCAAAATGAAGGAGATTTCACTTTAAACTGTTCTACTTTTAGCCATTTCAGCTACTACTTGATACTTTTTCTATAAAGAATGGTGTTTACACTTCCTATTTTAGCAGTATGCCTCACTAAAGGGGATCTTTCTCTCTTCCAATCTTTAAATTCTCTTAAGTGAAGAAGAATCTTAAGGCAAAGTCAGACAGCCAGAGAGGTCCTCTTACATAACTAATGTATGCCTGCCTCCCCATATTAGCTTGTCATTTCTGCCCCTGCGATCTCTAATATCTGTGTGCCTGGAGTAGAAATGTATAGAAAGAGCTTTCGTGGAGGGTATCAGAGGTGTGGGTCCTCCACTTGGCTCAGGCTCCAGGGCCAGTCACTGAGCCTCTGTAGTCTTGGGCGAGTCTCAGACAAGTCTTGGGCAAGTCACTGAGTCTTGGTCTTAATCTTAGTCTTAGTCGTGTCGTGCCCTAGAGTTAATCCTGAGAAGAGAGTGAAGAGGAGGGGTCTGCAGCTGGAGACACAGAGGCTGAGAAAGGAGGGAGCAGCTCTTCTGCCTCCGGGAGAGACTGTTCCTGAGGATGGCTCATTGCCATCTGAGTCTCTCCATGTCCTGGGTTTTTGCAGGTCTAGGACCACTCTGGAACACCTCTTACTCACCACTTTTCCTTAGCTTCTCTTGCCGACTGACAGAACTGGAACCTGGGACTAGCCTGGTAGCCAGCAGCTGGATTTCCTTGGCAGCCAGAAGCCACTTTGCTCATGACTGACATGAGACTATTCAAAGATCAACTGGACCCCCCCTCTTCCAGGCAAAAGACTACTAATTCTACAGAAAATAGAGCTGTGACAGTGACAGCAATGTACCATTTGCTCTCATCATCAGCAAAATCTAGCGAGCTTCCTACTAAAACCATGTTCAAAATTGAGGCAGTGATCCAGATACTTGAACGGCAGCGGTGGCTTTCGGTTATCTGGATGTAAGAATTCAGCACTTGACTTTGCAGGTGTAAGCTGTTGCCTTGGGGCTTGGAGTGCAGCTGATTAGAATGTAGTCTCTAAGGGGGGCAGTTAGGGTGCCTTTTCTGTGTTCCTGGCACATAGACAGCAGCTCAGAAATCTGACAGTTGCCTTGCAAATAATGCCTTTGCTCTCCAGGGTGACCATGCAAAAGGGCGTACAAGACGAGAGCAAGAGCAAAGCTCCGTCACTGCTCATTTGCAAAAGCAAGCCCCAGCCTCCTTCACCTTTGCAGAAAGGGTGTCCCCGCTGTCTAATGTACCCTGACTGTACACTATGCCACCACTGGAGACCGGGAAAGAAAGAGCGTAACCTGGAGGGAGCCGTTGTTTGTCTTACATACACATACTCTGTTGCCCTTTCAGGAGCAGAAGTTCATCTTTTGTGTAAAAGCCCTGTGGGTGCTTAGCACTTTTGCCTCTTTGTCACCTTGACATGAAATCTCTGAAGCCAAGGACCTTTCCTTTTAAGTGTCTTTACCAAAAGTCCAGGACTGAATTACATCTGGTAATTGGCCTGTTTCTTCTAAATGCCAGTGTTTGAGTGGTAGTAAACTAAGTTGCCTCTAAAAATTACAGCTTAATAGTAGTAATCTATTGTCACAGACTGTTTTGCTGAGTTTTCGTCTGTTTACTTGGGGTCCCTTTCTGAAGCCTTCCTAGATGCCTTATGAAAATACGCATCTCTTGATTTCCAAGAATAGTGTAGCAGAGAAAGTAGGTTGTGTTACAAAGGCCTTGCCCCTCTCCTGGAATGTGTTGTCCTTATAAGAAAGAAAAGAAAGATAGCACTAAGTCGTGTCCAACTCTTGCGATCCCATGAACTGTTGCTTGCCATTCTCCTCTGTCTATGGCATCCTCTAGGCAAGAATATTGGAGTGGGACTTATAGATGGCTGTTAAAATTGACTTCACTGCAGAACTTTAGAAGGGAGGAGGGAGGAAGGGTAGAGATGTTTCATATAAGATGGTTTCTAATGTGATCCAGAAAAGCCAAGGATTGCAAAAGAAACCCTAGCAGTTGCACATCAGTATTTACGGTTCTGTGTAAACCTACAGTTTAACACTTCTGAAATAGTCATTGCATTAGGGATTTCCATTTTTGATGATTGACTGAAACCTCTGTGATTGCTTTAGCTTGGACCTCTGGCAATTTTAGAAAGCTGCTACCTTCAGCCAGCCCTACCCAGAGAGCTCTGATGTGTTCTGTTAGGCAGAGAATGAACTCAGGTCATTCTACTGCTTGTTAGATATATTATCACACTACAGGAACTGGCTCTGTGCTTTCTGCCTCCAGATGGTCCAAAGTGGGTGCTAAAATGCTGGAATAGTAAAGAAGTCAGAAAACATTCATGAAAAATCCAAAAGAAGTTATTAGCATAATGTTTTTAATACTGGATGAAATTAATTCTATGTAGAAAAGCATAGAAGTACAAAGTAGGATTTATATAATCCTTCCATTGTTATGCAACAAATTGTAACAATATTGTTTTTTCTAATTCTTAACCCCTGCCCAGGAAAGTATTTTAAAACTTTAGGACACATGTGTTTATAATGTACTGTAGCCATAATGGTACTCTATGTCTGAACAGTACTAGGAAATAGTGAACTATAAAAAATAGTCCCCCATTTGAAACTCGGATCTTTTATATTCTTAAACAATTCCATAGACTTCTAACCCCCAAGTTGATTTGACCATTTATTGTTTGCATTTCTGTATAAATGTCACACATAAATGATTTGGCTTGAAGGAATGATATTTATTACAGTTTGTGTCAAGCATTTGACATTTAAATGTGTAGCCATTTTAAATAGCTTTCATGATTATTTTGTAAAATCAGATCACCCTGATAATAAGATTATGCCAAAATAGCACTTAGTAGAAAACAGTTCCAAGATGAATGAATTCAAAGACCTTTTCTTCTTAAGTCCCATTTCACAGATGAGGAAACCAAGATAAAGTCTTTTCCTTGTTAACTCAAAGGGTTTTCTGGTCATGATCTACACCCCGAGATTCAGTTGGCAGTACCGCAGTCCATTAGTGCAGCTTATTCAGAACCTCAAAGATACACATTCTGCTCATAAGAACATTGAGTCAAAAACAAATGCAGTCAGATATTAAAAACAGCTGCCTGTAATAGAATTTGGCAACAAAAATTTCGTGGAGTGGTTCACACTAGAGGCTCAGTGAGAATAAATTGAATGTTGTGGAATGAATAAATGCCTGATATCAGGTTGTTAAGGGCTAATAACCTGTTTTAGAAGCCTTTTTCTTTCTTTTTTTTTTTCAACAGTAGGCAAATTTTAACTACTGTCCTGGCTATGTCATACACAGAAATGTCTGGTTAATGATTGGAAAGGCTACTTTGGTCCCCATTTACAGCATTAATTTTCAGTGAATATGCACTATTTACTAAGCAAAACTGGCAGGCATGTGAGAATACGAAAAACACTGGACTGAAGCAAACACAGTAGTGGTCCTGCCACTTACTAGCAGTGTGCTCTTCAGTAAGTATTTTTCTCTCTGAGCTTTACTTTCCCAGTCTCTAAAATGGGTGCAGAAATAACTACCTGTGGGTAGTATTGATGTTGTGATTAAGTGAGATAGGCTGTGTAAGGGCACAGGGGCTTGCTCCTAGTAAATAACCAGTCCCTTCTTAGCAAGAAGAGTGAATCACTGAACCTTTCCACAAATCCACATGCATTATTTCCATTTCCTGACTTTGGGTATAGGGCTTGCAGGAATAAGTGAATTAAAATAATAGAGCTTGGGATAGTTGGGGAATTTGGGATTGATAATGTACACACTGTTAGTTTTTAAATGGATAACCAACAAGGACCTCCTGTGTAGCACAGGGAACTCTACTTACTTAACATTATGTAACAACCTAAATGGGAAAAGAACTGAAAAAGAATAGATACACGTGTTTGTATAACTGAATCACTTTGTACACCTGAAACTAATACAACATTGTTAATCAACTATTACTCCAACAGAAAAGTTAAAAAAAAAAAAAAAAGAGCTTTATACCTTAACTGCCTTCTTTATACACAATCTACCTTCTTTAGCACTCTTAGCAGATTAAACAGAATTTCCTTCCAATTTTATATCCTCTGCCTCATTTTTCCCTTTGCTACGACAGTAACAGGCGTACAAAATGGGCCAAAAGACAAGCTGCTTAACAAAAGGAAGAATAAGGAAATAAAAAGACTAGCTAATAAGTTAATACCCATTGATTACTCACCATACCTGAGGCACCAGGCCACAAACTGCACAGGAATTTCTCATTTGATTCTAGCCAAAAAAAAAAAAAATCTTATGAAGCAGATATCATTATTGATATCATGTTTTCAACAAATAAGGAAATTAAAGTTCAGAGAGATTAAGAACACTTGCCCAAGATTATAAGTGGGGCAAAATGCACATAAGTAGAAGAGTTTGGATTTGAAGCCAAGCCTGTTTAATTCTACAAACTAGATTCCACTGAACCACGTCAATGGAATGCACCTATGTTTAAATATACATATAATCTGTAAGGCTTGAGACTTAAAAAAAAATGTGTGTGTGAAGATGATGGTTTTTTAATCTTATAAGGGGAAGGCTGAGCAGGCAAAGCAGAGCTCCTGGGGTGAGTGAAGCATTGCTTCTGACTCAGCTCCCAGGACCACCCAGGAGTGTAAATGGCAGTGAAGAGCAGTAACACTCCCACAGTCTGGGAGCCCAGCGTGGTCCTCAGTCTCCCTAGCCATCAGATGCTTGCCTCCGCTGACCCGTTGTGAGGGAGGCCCCTTGTTAGCTGGAGAAATGCCATTTTATTTTATGGAATTAAGAATCACTGCCAAGTTCTTGGTGTCTGTCAAGGAGAATGGTACTTTTGTTGGCAGAGGGGAAGGTTGTTAAATATTTGAAAATTGTTGCAAAATAACTTCTTTGGAGAAGAAAGCTGTTTCAAGGATTACCTTAATCAATTTGCTCTGACTGTCTTTTCATGCTGTTTCTGAAGACAATTTTCAGTGACTGTGATCATTTTTGGAAAACTACTGAATAATGTCTTTTTGCTAAAGCTACCAGCTGTTAAAGTTGTGACCTTTGCTTTGTAATTCCCTATCAGTCCAACTGCATGAATAGTAAAAATTCATTTTCTGCATTGATGTTGTGATTTTTTTGCAACAAATGACTGTTGGACCATCCTTGGTGGCAGCATCACTTTGTAACTTACCAGTTTAGTGGAAATGAAAGTGTTCTTTAAAAGATCCTGGAATCATTTGAACATAGGTGAAAGAAACAGCAGAACAGAGGTGTGATGAGCTAAACAGAACTAAACAGACAGCAGTTAGATGGCCTGCTTTCGTTGGCTGATCCTCTGAGCCTTGGTTCCCCCATCTGCCAAAAGGGAGAGCAGGACATTTCTCAAAGGTGGTTGTGAAAATTATGTGAAATAATCCATAAAAAGTCCTTAGTCCAGTGTCAGCACCTAGGGAATCCTAAGTAGATATTCACAGTAATCATTAGCATTAAACAAATGGTAAACTTACGTTTATACTGAACAGATGGCTTCCCTGGTGGCTCAGTGAAGAATCTGCCTGCCAATGCAGGAAGTGTATGTTCGATCCCTGGGTCAGGAAGATCCCCTGGAGAAGGGAATGGCAACCCACTCCAGTATTCTTGCCTGAAGAATTCATTGACAGAGGAGCCTGGCGGGCTACAGTCCATGGAGTAGCAAAGAACTGGACATGACTTAGTGACTAAACCACCACCACAGCCAAGCTTATCAATAGCAATGAAGCCTTATGTTTTAAAGTGACTTTCACTGCACAATCTCCATTGTCAGAATGAAAGAGAAAGTTGAAGCAATTTATCCAAATACTTCAGGCCTGGAATTCACTTTAGTCCTAAATAATTGTTTTCATTCCCTACTCTAACCAAAAAACTGAAAAAGAGCTAAACGTGTATACTTATAATCACAAGATAGTTTACCTAGAGCAAAGTTACTTCTTTCTGTCGTGTGCCCAAGATCACAGTGCTAATACGTGGCGGAGCTGGCCTAGGAACCAGGCGGTCTGGAACCAGAGCCTGCATTCCTCAGCCCTGTGCTCTACCTGGAATTGGGGGTACAGACCGTGAGTCCTTCCCCTGAATTGGTGAGTGATCTCCTTTCCCTCTCTGGGAGGAGGAGTCATTTTCTGCATCAACAGAAATATAGCCACTTGTTGAGGGAGAAAGGAAAGAGCGTGGCTTTTGTGTCAAAAGCACCTAGGTTTTACCTCTAGCTCTTTATTCTAGCTTTCAAAGGGATCTTAGGCAAATTAGTTAACTTGGCTTAGCCTTCTCTTAAACTGAATTTCCTCTCTTGTAACGTGGAATAATACTTCGCAGCTTTTTAACCTAAAAATAGTGTTGTATATCTGCTTTGTGATTGTCACTCACAGAATTGTACTATTATAAAAAAGTGCGTTTCAGACTGAACACATGTTTTCCTTCTATACTATTAAGCACTAAATTGTGACTATGTAAGTGTTTGATTCATTGGCCTCCTCAGACACTCAAAGGAGCATGGACTTTGGAGTTAGAATGAGGCTTAAGTCCTTAATCTTGTTATTCACCAAGACCCACTTTCTTTCTCTGGGCCTCAGTGTTCCTATCTGTATAATGGGGTAGTAAGGGTAATAAAATATAGTTGGAAGAATACAAAGATTACATGAGATAATGTATGGAAATTGGCTGACCCAGACTGATGTTCAATGAGTGGTATCTCTAATCTTTAGGGACTGGAAGACTCCAGCCAACAGATCCGTATGGATCCGTCTGTCTCTTGCTCCACTCGTGTAATAGCTACAATTATTTAAACCTGTTGTCACTGAAAAGCAGAAAAGCAAAGAGAGATTATGGGAAATGGGCTTGTGTAGCCGTGAACCGAGACTAGTAGGGGTCTGGATGTGGGTCAGCCTCCTGCTTTGAAACCAAGGATGCTGATGCTTGTCTTGACTGCATCACCAGTTGTGTGAGACAGAGATAATTAATAGACCAGTGCTCCTCACACTGTGTTGTTTCATTCAGAGGCCTACAGTCATGCTATTATTCTAAGCCCTGAGTAATGAGTAAGTCCAGCTTTCTAAATAATGAAAATTTTGAGTTTATTAATGTCTCCCAAAATGAGCCTCACACTGCTTCATATAGTATGTATTAATAGTTTTGGAGAGGCATAGATATGGAGTCATCTCTTCAAATTGGAATGACTTTGAGTCGCTTAATTCTTTTAACATTCTGACTTCCTCATTTGTAAGATGACATTTATAGTAATGTTTAACTCATCAGATGGTTTTGAGGATTAAAGGAGCCAATGCGTGAGGAGGACTGTTCCATACCAGATAACCAGGAAACCTAGGTAAATGCTAGCAGATTTCAAGCAAAATTCATTTTTGCGTTCAGTTGGTTGCTTTTTTTTTTTTTTTTTGGTTTTGTCTGCATGCATTGAATTTGCATGGGTGTAGGATCAACAGTTTGGGGACATTTGCATTATAAATTCAGGTTTTATTTTCTTGTGGGTGATGGTGTTTTAGAGTTTAAGGGCTTGATTGTCAAGGTTAATCTTCAAGTAAGTGTTGTATCAATCAAGACCAGACGCAAGTTACTTTTATCAGTCCATTATTTCAGGTAAACAGGCATTCCCTTCTTGGACAGAACATTAAACTGTTATGTTCCTTTTGATGGAGTGCTGACTTGCGGAAGACAGAAAACGGCTCCTGTTTCCTGACATTGCATAATCTGAAGACTGTTTCTAGAGGTTTCTTGATTGAATCTTTGACTCTCATGCCTTCAACAATTAAGTTATCAATCCAAAGAAGCGTGAAATAACTTTGGGCTCAATTCACAGTAGGCTTTAACATAACAACTTGAGTCAAAACTCAAGTGAAACTCAAAAGTGAAAAGATCTCTTTTAAATGTTGAAAAAGGGGGGAAAAAAAAAAGGTATGTCCATTCTTTTAAGGCCCAAAGGAGAATGGGTCTGAATCATTGATATGTGTGTTATAAGTTGGTTAAGAGGAGAGTTAGATTATAAAGGGGCTTTTTGCATCTTTCCTTGAAAATTGTGTCCTGGCACATGAGGGGAATGCAGCCGAGTCAAAACAAGCACTTGACTGACTGCACGAGAATCTGCGTCCTAAAGTCAACTCTATGGTGTTGATATAGGGTTTGTCCCTCTGATGGCATCGATTTTGTAACTCAACAAAATGAAGAGTGAATTCTGTAATGTTAAAGATTCTCTGTAATGTACACAGTCCAGATTATTAAAGAAGTCTGATCATGTGGCTGCCCTGGTTAAAATCCTCCTCTGACTTTCTATTACCTGCAGGATAAAGTCCAAACCCTCAACACACTGTACAGGATTCTCTGCGATTTGGCTGTTGCTTATCTCCACTGCTCCCTTAGTGGTAGATTTCGTGCCAGTGTTACCTAACCAACGTGCAGTGAAACAGGGAAATACTCCACGCTGCACTTGGTCTTGAAAGCCCGAATAGCCCCTCCTTATCCTCCAATTGATCTACCTGAAATGGTTCCTCTTAGAAGCCCTCCCTGAAGTCTGTTGCCCTTCTTCCCTGCCTCCACTCCCCCTGTATTTAGTGATCTTACCCTATGCTTCTATAGCATTAAATATATATGTATATATAAAACAATATAACAAAATTTTCTTATTTGCCTGTCTACCTGCCTAAAGTGGTTCATGTTGATATCCTTGGCTAGTGGTACAACACCAAAATCTTATTAACGTTCTTGGAACCAAACTATGAGTGAATGAATCACATCAGTTGTTTCTTTTACTGAATCTTTGACTATAGCATTCTAAGCATGGGTCAGACTGCTTATCAGTTTAATGCCTGCTGACCTCGGTTGACTCATGGGGTGGTACCATGGAGGGCAATTTGGAAGGTAGGAGGAACCTCAATCATGCATTGATGTCATACCTAGGAAATGCGTATAACCGTGCATGCAGTACCACTTGGCACAAACATATGTTGTTCAAACACACTTCTGTTTGGAGAGAGAAGTGGACCACTTGGGGTTGTAGAAGAAGGTAGAAACTGTGGATTAAAAAAGGAGTTGGGTGGGTCAAGTTACTGGCCATCTTTAAGGAAATAACACACTAGGTTGAATAGCAGGTTGAGATGGTGCTGGCTAATTCAAGATTTATAGGGTCTAAGAGCCAGAAGAGAAGGAAATGGCAACCCACTCCAGTGCTCTTGCCTGGAGAATTCCAGGGATAGAGGAGCCTAGTGGGCTGCCGTCTATGGGGTCGCACAGAGTCGGGCATGACTGAAGCGACTTAGCAGCAGTAGCAGCAAGAGCCAGAAAGGATTTTAGTAGATGATACTGCTGCTGATAAGGGTGAAGAAAATGCCGATTCTGATTCTCATTTGGTGTACCGGGTCCTGACCTAAGTGTGTCACATACTTTTATGTGCACTAGTTTCTCCACTTACGAGTCTGGTCATGTGATTCCTTCCATTTACAGAATAGGAATAGGTAGGGGGTATAAGTTGCTCAGCATCTTACAACTAGTTAGTCTTAAAACCAGTCGGTTTGTTTGGTGTTCGTATTGCTGACATTTTCTCTTTTTGCTTAGGTAAGATGTTTTTCTTGATACATGATAATGAATAAGACTGTCGTAAATAGAATAAATGAAATTCTTTCCAGCTTCAGTTCAGTTCAGTCACTCAGTCGTGTCTGACTCTTTGCGATCCCATGAATCGCAGCACGCCAGGCCTCCCTGTCCATCACCAACTCTCGGAGTTCACTCAAACTCATGTCCATCGAGTCGGTGATGCCATCCAGCCATCTCATCCTCTGTCGTCCCCTTCTCCTCCTGCCCCCAATCCCTCCCAGCATCAGAGTCTTTTTCCAATAAGTCAACTCTTCACATGAAGTGGCCAAAGTACTGGAGTTTCAGCTTTAGCATCATTCCCTCCAAAGAAATCCCAGGGCTGATCTCCTTCAGAATGGACTGGTTGGATCTCCTTGCAGTCCAAGGGACTCTCAAGAGTCTTGCTTACCCACATTCAAGAAGCTTCCTTTCATATTTTCTTTCCACAGTTTGTGTTGGTTAATGGTTAGCCAGTGCAACAGACAAGGGAAGGATATTGTAAAGGATTATACACTAATGTGTATAATCTCTATCAAGAAAGTGATGAAAGAAATATGAGACAATAGACAGTATGAGAACTTTAGATGGTTCAACCTAAGTGATATTTATGGATTTAAGATTGATGTGGTTAAAGAATTTAGCAAAAATGACGTTTCAGTACTCAGGATCAAAGATGTATTTAAGTGTGCAGGAAGAAAGTTGGAGAAGGATTTAAGATGAAGTGACATTTTCAAATTTTATCTGTGATTAGAAGCCACCATCTTAGTGACCCAAGGCAATGATACCACTTATAACACAGAGTTCTTAAAGACAAAACTATTTTGATGCCAAGTTTTCAAAAGTTCTGAAGTTGTTAAAGTTATGCAACCTTATAGCGTGCCCTAGTTTTACTTTTTTTTTTTCCCTAATCAGGTAAGCTGCTTGGTTTGGGGTGTAGAACTGAAAAGTTAGCATTTCTGAAACCTGTAAAAACTTTTTAAATTTTGGATTATACTACATTATAAGGAGCAAAATCTACTTCCTGTCTCCATTTACAAACAAAAGCTCCAAAAAGTACCATACATGAGAAGGGGAGATGACACACAAAAATTAAACAATAAAGTTGACATGCAGATTTGGCACTTGAATCATACGGCAGCTGAAGCATATCTTTGAAATTTCATTTAGTTGGCTACACGGCCCGATCTTCATTTCCTGAGGAATTGGATTCCCGTTCTTCCCTGTCTAGTGAGAGAATCTCTTTGCTCTCCAAGCACTCTACATGTTTATATGTATCCCTCCATCCACTTTTGATTCCTCAGCAAAACAGCTGCTTTGAAAAAAGCCCAAAGAACAGTCTTGCAATGGATACTCACTCATCTTCTTTCCTGACCCAAGGAGAAATTCCTTTCTTTTTTTTTTTTTCCTCTAGGATTTTTTTTAGAGTTAAGGCTTGCGGGTTTAAAGTACATTTTCCATGTTCTTCTTTTGTCTTATTATACAAGGAAACTTAATTGATCATCTTTCAGGTCATCTCTGAGAAAGAATTTCAGAACACAAAATAGTTGACATTTACTTTGAAGATTGTTAACTAAGAACCTTTTAAAAGCTAGTAATAAAAAGTGTGTGATACCACTCCTCACACCCTGGTACATTGTTAAAAAGTCTTTTCCTTTTTTTATTTCTGTCTTACATCTTCCTTTCTCTAGTAATTTTGGAGTCTCTTCCTACATAGTCATATTATGGAGAATGCTAAGCACAACTCTATGGATATCTTGGTGAAAAATCGCAGTAAAAGAGCTTGCTGTGTAGTCATGCTTATTAGCGTGAAAATGTCTATTTTGGAGGGGAGTGGTGGTGAGGGCAGTGCCATCTGAGTCCACGCCTGTGTAGTCTGGCATGCAACTTTTAGTCAAACTAGGAATGGGTCTGATGACATAAAAAAAGTCATTTAGTTCTGTGAGGTTTCTTTTTTTTTTGGCTGCTTCAGTAGGGATGACAGATAGAGTCAACCAGTGCTTTGGGAAAAGATAAGATTAGCATTTAAAAGCTTAACGTATGTCATCACTTCTGAACGTGCCTGTTCCCTAGTGAAATCATATTCCCTGCATGTGTTTCCAAGTGCAGAGCCACCATGAATAATTTTTTATGAATGACTGCTTTAGAAATTTTGATGGATTGCAGCTCCCTGGGGAAACAGGGAGAAATTTATAGATGCATCTTATACTGAATTCTAAATAAGAGTGTATAATTGTACTTACTTCCACTGAACTTACTATAGGAAAGTGTCTGCATTCCAGGTCTTTTTTTTTTTTTTAATGCCTTTGTTGAGTCAATAAAAGAAAGTTACTACACATGATACTCATCTAGTTCCTTTAGAAAGGGAATTGGGATTTTATAGGCAGGTCAGTACTTTGGTTTATTACCACATTTTGGCCAAATCTGCCAGTAAAAACAGTTTATTTAGCATTTAGCAGAGCACTGTGCTAGAGGCTAGAGCTACAGTAGTGAAGAAAACACATCATTCCTGCTTTTCATGGGGCTTATAGGGTAGCCTTGGTTTTATATCCTTATTTTCCATTTTCATGGGGCTTGAGAAGTATTTAAAGGTACAAAGAAAATGGTTTAAAATTCAAACTGAAAGGCATTTAGCTGATGTTGCATTTTGGATAATTAAGAAAATGTTGCAACATTCATATGTGTCATCATTAGTCTTTGGCAGTTACTGGATTCGGAAGGAAGACAGCGGTTTATGTCCAATGGATGAGCAACACTGTTTCATTTACCCTTCATTCATTGATTCATTTTATCCTTCATTCATTATGGATTTATTGTATACATGTTAATGAGAAGCTCCTCTGTATTTAGCACTGCTCTACTCACCCTGAACAAAACAGCGAGAGAAAGTACCTGCCTTATGGGGCTCAAACTCAAGAGCAGGAGACAGGTAACAAGCATGCTAAGTCACTTCAGTCGTGTCCAACTTTGTGTCACCCCATGAACTGTAGCCCGCCAGGCTCCTTTGTCCATGGGGATTCCCCAGGCAAGAGTACTGGGGTGCGTTGCCATTTCCTTCTCCAGGGGGTAACAAGCCTGCCTGGTGGGTAATGTCAGTTTCATGGTGAATAAGGACACCTCCTGCTAAGGAGTGAATCACACACTATCCTGGCTTCACCTGTACCTCATTTCACATACCTGAGTTTATTCTCTATGCAAACAATTTAAAGCGTGCTCCCACCAGGTCTGTACTATATAAAAGAGAATTAGATGGTAGGAGTGCTTAAGTAGTTCAAGGAGCTGCTGCTGCTACTGCTAAGTCGCTTCAGTTGTGTCCGACTCTGTGCGACCCCAGAGATGGCAGCCCACCAGGCTCCCCCTCCCTGGGATTCTCCAGGCAAGAACACTGGAGTGGGTTGCCATTTCCTTCTCCAATGCATGAAAGTGAAAAGTGAAAGTGAAGTCACTCAGTCGTGCTTGACTCTTAGCGACCCCATGGATTGCAGCCTACCACGCTCCTCTGTCCATGGGATTTTCCAGGCAAGAGTACTGGAGTAGGGTGCCATTGCCCTCTCTGAGTTCAAGGAGCTAGAGATAAGACTGATGAACAACAATAGCAGTATCCTTATCCTCACCCCATTTTCCTACTTGTCAGAAGGAACAGGGATAAGAATAAATGGGCCATCAAGACAGTTTTCTCAAAATTTCTGATGAAAAGTGCTTCAGTGGAAATAAAACTGTGATCTGAGAGTGCTGGAGCTGCTTCAGGCAGGTCACCTGGGAAGGTTTTTCCCAGAAGGTGATATCTGAACTGAATTCTGAATGATCAGAAAGATTTGCCTCATTCACAGCCCAAGAGGGAGAAAGCTTGTAAGGGTGGTACAACAGCTTAGGGCAGAAATATATCCCCGGTGTTTAAGGACCAGAAAGGAGGCGAGTGGAGCTGGAGTATGGTGAGGGAAGAGGCATGGTGAGACTGAGCATGGAGCAGGACAAGTCTGTGTTAAATGGGGCCTTGGAGACCTTGATAGGGATGTGCATTTTATCATAAATGTAATGGAAAGGCATTCTGAGGTTGTAAGCAGGTGGTGGTGATTTGCAATGCCTGAAGACCACAGTCTCATGAGTAGCAGGCATGGAAGCAAAGGAGGCTATTTAGAAGGTCCTTGGAGTCTTCCAGGTAGGAGTGATGGAGCTGGGCACAACTGGTACTGCTCCGAGATGAGATGGAAGGAAGTGAGTGTTTCGAGACTTATTTGGCTGGTGGAACTAACGGAACTTGACAGAGTTAATGTGGCACTAGGGGAACGGGGAGGATCAAGTTTGGTGCTCAGGGTTGTGGCTTGAGCCGCCAGGCTTCAGGTCTGGAAATGACATTACTGGGGATGCTTGCTCTTGGTGTGGTTGAAAAGACAGCATTGATAACCACAGTAGTGGACATTTAGGAGGGTGAGCTAGCTGTGAGGGACTCCATACCAAGTGCACGTGTGACTTTAGTCCTCAAAAAGCTTGTGAAGTGAGTTCCCATTATTAGGTCCATGTTATAGGTGAGGAAACTAAAGCAGAGAAAGATAACTTTCCAAAGGCCATGAGGCAAGTCTGTGGCACAGTAGAGATTAAATCTAGAGCAGCCTGATTGTAGAATCACTGCTTCTCAGCCCCCCACTCTGTAACTGTTCTCTGTGCCTGAGTAAACACACTCTCTTTTCTAAAACCGTCTTGGATTATTACTGAAGCTGAAGTTGACTTTTGAAACTCTACTCTTCAGGTTAACATTCACCTATTGCCCAAACAGTTCCGTCTCACTATTGCTCCAGGTAGAGATGACCCTGTCGATGCTGGGAGAGCTGATCCTGGATCTAAGCTCAGAGGTCAGTTTCACAACCTCTTTTAATCACCTTGTTGTGCTGATCTTTAATATATGAGGAAGGTGGGAAATGAATGGGATTGTGACATCCACTGTTACTATAGTTTTTAGTTTAAAAGTCAGCAGTTAGAAAACCAGGAGTTATGATAAAATAGCTACAGGCATACCTTCTTTTATTGTGCTTCACTTTATTGTGCTTCCTAGATATTGCTTTTTTTTTTTTTTTTTTTAAACAAACTGAAGGCTTATGGCATCCCTGCCTGGACCATGGCTTTCAGCATCACTTTTCCAATAGCACTTGCTCACTTCGTGTGTCTGTGTCACGGCTTTTTGCAATATCTCAAACTTTGTTATTATTATAATACGGTGATCTGAGATCAGTGATATTTCATGTGACTTCTGCCACTTACTGAAGGCCCAGATGATAGGCGGCATTTTTTAACAATGAAGTGTTTTCTAATTAAGTTCTATACATTGTTTTAGATGTTAGGCTATTGCGCACTTGATAGGTGATGGCATAGTGTAAATACAACTTTGGTATTTAACAGGAAACCAACGTATTAGTGTGACTTGCTTGCTTTATTGCAGTGGGCTAGAACTGACCCTGCAATCCAAGATATGCCAGTGTAGCTTTAACGGGCTTCCCAGGTGGTGCATTGGTAAAGAATTTGCCTACCAGTACAGGAGATACGGGTCCAATCCCTGGGTCGGGAGGATCCCCTGGAGAAGGAAGTGGCAACCCACCCCAGTGTTCTTGCCTGGGTAATCCCATGGCAGAGGAGCCTGGCGGGCTACAGTCCGTGAGGTAGCAAAGAGCTGGATGTGACCGGGCATGCACCACACGTGCATAGCTTTAACAGTCTTGCCTTGGTCTACTGTGTGCCAGTCCCTTTGTATAACAGCTTTATATAACACAGTCTTCTTTATTAATCTTTTCAAATATCCAAAGAAATGTAATCATCATGAGAAAACCAAAAGGAACCTCAGAGTTTCCATAATTTGTTGAAGTTTACAGCATGTAAGTGGCAGAATCAGGATTTGAATTTACATCTTACTTTGCTGATTTTCTTCTTTTCTAAACATCATCTCATCTCTTTCATAAGCAGTGAACCTGCAGTTGAAATATATTGTTACCAGAGGGACATGTCCTGGGCATGTCAACAGTAGATACTTTGCTGGGCTTCAGGTGGTAGAATTACCAGAGGAACGTGTTTTAGGCATGCCATAGATACACGATTGCTGGGCTTCGGATGGTAGGATTACATTAACAGTCTCATGAACTGCCAACCAAAAACTGCCTTTAAAAGAAAAAAAATTAAATGATTCTTATTTTACAATTTGAATTTTGAAATATTAATGGAAAATTCCTAAGGAGAATTTAGACTGACCTTTGTGAGAGATAAATGCTCAGTAACTTAAATGTTTCTCTCCTAGCATTGCTTGGGGTTTAGTTGCAGGCAATACAATCTACTCTAGCTAGTTTAAACATTAGGGGATATATTGAAGTATATTTGATGGCTTATGAAACCACTGGAAGGGCTAGAAGAACAGGTTGAGATTTCAGAACACTCCCACACCCAGAACGCAGTTAAGTCCAAGGCAGCCTGTGAAGCAGCTACATACAGCCGGTGCTGTCCAGCCAGGGCTGCTCCTGATGGCAGGCCCTCCCTGCACCCGCCCCCCCACCAACCACCACTCAGCAAAATACGTGCCCAGCATCCATCCAGCTTCTCTTCTCCTGGATTTTCTTTCCATATCAAATCTTACAGAGTTGTGCCTGACTGATAAAATCTAAGTCACATCTGCAACCATCGCTAACTGCAAAGGAGTCCAAGACATGGAAATTTTAATTTTGCAGCCATTACAATACAGAAGAATATGGTCAGAGAGGGCGGGAATGGGAATTAAGGGTCAATTGACAGTCTCCTCTACACTCACTATATTTAACTCTTCTTTTTTCAAGTTCCTCTAAATCAGGAGTATCTAACGTGTAACCCTTGAACCAAATGCAACCTCTCATACCTTTTCAGACATTTTCATTTTCTCTAATGATATAGCACCCATGAGCTAGTGCAGCCTAAAATAGTATGTCTTGGACTTCAGAGAGTACCTAAGAATCTTGTTAAAAGTACACATTTCTGAGATGGACCCTCACAAATTTGGATTCTACATGGTGCCTAGGAACCTGCATTCTGAATAAATACCCCCAGATGATTATACTTTGATCTAAACATAAGACAGCAATTCTCCTTGTTTCAGTTGGGGCACCTTTCATGAAAGTGGGGGGAACATTTCAACAGTTTATTCAGTTCAACCAGAGGCATTTGGCATGTCCAGCACACACTGCATAATCAGGGAAGCTCATGCAGTGACCTTTGCAAATCTGGCTTGTCATCTGATGTGATGGAGAAAATGATCAAGATTGTGAGTGTTCTTTGAGCTCATGCCTTTGACCTCCTGGTTTTGATGCTATTTGCAAGAGTCCCAACAGAGTATAAAGATTGAGTCTATGTGTAGTCCAAAAACAGGTGGGGGAAAAAAGAAACTTCGTCTGAGATTTCCTGAGCTGCTTCCTCAGATTGAATCTTCTTAAAAATGAAAAGGGCCCATGAGACCAAGCTTGTCACACTCCCAATAGCTGATAGGACAAGACATCTGAGCACATTTAATTACAGCCAGAGTGGGGGTGAACACAAGAAGTTCTAAGAGGCTCAGGCGTTCGGCCCAAATTCAGTGCATGAAGTCACAGAGCAACTGAAGCCCATGCTTATTTTCCATCCCTGAATTGTTTGGAGTTCAAAAGATTGTACAGATTTTGCAGAACTTTTGATTCACAGGAGATCACAGTTTCAGAAGTGAGTCACATAGATGGAAGAAGATAAATTATCATTTAGGTTTTGTAACTGTTTTTGGAAAGCTACAAACCCTCAGAATGTATATCATGATGATTCAATTTTAAGAGCAATTAATTAACACAATAGTGAATCCTGCCAGCCCTAAAGAATCAGTGCTCGTAAAGTGCTGAATTTTTGAGTATGTGGATTTCAGAACTGTCACGATTTTTTTTTCTTGCAATATTCCTATACTTCCCAATGTTGAGGGCTTGTTGCTCTTATTAAAAAACAAAAACAAAAGAACACTGATAGCAAAAAAGAATTGGCAACAGATGTGTAAACCTAGGTTCAACATTGAGCTAGCACCCACTGGTTTTCTAGACCAGTTTGGTTTGTTACATATCCTCTTCCTCTTAATATTGATTAGAATTAGGTCACCAGCTAGCATCTCTATAAAATACATCTTTTCTCTTTGCATTGATGTAACTTAAGATCTATATTTATGAATAGCAATGACCTATCTATTACCATTGTTTCTAATGAAATCTCCACTGCTGCACAAAGCTTATTCTATTACATGTGCTTCTATTAAAAGTAATAACAATAAAACTTGAACACCTAGCCCCTAGATTCTAGCCTGAGATAGAAGTCCTTTGTAGATATTTTCATACAGGGGCAAAGTCTCTGAGCTAACTTGGTTCTCATTAACCACAGGAGAGTTCTCTATGCTCAGGCTATTTAAGGTGGAAGAAGGTTTAGCTACTCATTTTAACCCATTATTATTATTATTTTTTTTTTTTCTTGATGTGGGCCAGTTTAAAAACTTTTATTGAATTTGTTACAGTATTGCTTCGGTTTTATAATTTGGCTATTTGGCCTTGAGGTTTGTGAGATCCTAGCTGCCTGACCAGGAATCAACCTGCACTCCCTGCAGTGAAAGGTGAAGTCTTAACCACTGGGCCAGCAGAGAAGTCCCACCCTCTTCTTATAGAGGTGCCTTTTCTCATCTACCAAGACTAAAGTTAACTTTCTAGCCATTCTAGGCATTAGCCACTCTCTGTTGTGGTAAGCCCTTGAAATTTCCTCACTCTCATTGACCCTGTGGTCCATCCTCCATGGTCTCACTCCATGGAAACAGCCCTCATCAAGGTCAGCTCCTCTAGGTCCTCTTTCCACAACCAACCGGTTGACATCTTTGAGTGCTTGTTTTATTGATTACACTTCCCTTTTGTACTTTTTTCCTCTGTTGGCCAGGGTACCCCCAAAGCAATGAATAAGCATCTCATTTCTGTTTGACTTCTCATCCTCTCATCTTCTGTGTGGCTAATTCTTTCTTCTTATATGATGGTATTCTCCAGGGTTTTTGGGTGAGAACTTCCAATTCCCAGCTGCCACTTCCAACAGGACTAGCACCACTTCTGCCTCAGTGCCCCGTGGAAGTCATTTGCGACTCCCTCCCTTACACCCACACTTTCTTTCTGTCTACTTCCACATGCCCTTGAACTTGTCTCTTTCTCTATTCCCACTGCCACTTGTGAGTTAAGGGTCTCCTCCTGTGGCCTCTGGATGACTCCACTGACCTTTTAACTGACCTCCTGCTCCAGGCTTATTGCGTGCCCCCCTCCACCCCATCTATCCTTTATTCCGATTACTGACAAATTTTTCAAATATAAATCAGATCTGATACTCCTTGCTGAGAATCCAGCAGGAGATCCCCGATTGCCTTTAAAATAAAATTCAAATCAATTAGCAAAGCTGGGAGGGCCTCTGCCTATCTTTCTACCCTCGCCTATTGTTGCGTATTCCTTGAGACTCATTTTTCATTCACTCATAAACATGAAGATCTATGAAAAGGCCTCTTCGCTTCTGTAGGCACCTGCTACTTTAATTTCTCTGCCACAGGTCTTCGTCCCAGCTCCCTTTGACCTGGCTACCTTCCTCTCACCTCAGAAAAAGAGGTCTCCTCCTGGAAGCTATCACTGAGCCCCTCCTTTACTCTCCCATCCCAAGGTCAGGTTTAGCTGTCTCTCTGGGCCCTTCCCCTCTTAGATGCTCTATCACTTAGTTGTGTTCGACAAGAGCTTGAGCTCCTGGAGGCCACGACCATATCTTCTGTATCATTACCTTCTGTACTTATCAGGTACTCCATATGGATCTGATGATGAATAAGTAGCTCTTCTTAGAAGTCTGAAAGCACTCAATTTTGTTTTTATCTGAAGGGACAACTTATCACTTCATTCTTTGAGCTCTCCCTTCCCTCTAGCTATGCAATTTTTTAAGGTACGGCAATCATAACCCGATTTACCTGCATTACTTGTCTACCCAGCCTAGTCATAATTTGAGATTGTTGTTTCACTTAGAAATCGATGTAGTTAAAGAGACCTATATGCTGTCCACAGTACAGGCATTGTGAAGTGAAGTTTGCTCAGTCATGTCTTTGCAACCCCATGGACTATACAGTCCATGGAATTCTCCAGGCCACAATACTGGAGTGAGTAGCCTTTCCCTTCTCCAGGGAATCTTCCCAACCCAGGGACTGAATCCAGATCTCCCACATTGCAGGCGGATTCTCTACCAGCTGAGCTATGAGGGAAGCCATAGTAAATAAAACTTAATTGTTCATCAGATATAACAAGTAAGTTGTTTGAGCAAACTCCCGGAGCTGGTGAATGACAGGGAAGCCTGCTGCAGTCCATGGTGTTGCAAACAGACATGACTTAGTGACTCAACAACAACAGAAGTTTTACTAACTGACCCAATGTTTTCCCTTTCCAGTGTAGAGTAGGTCTTGGTTTAAACTTGGTCCAGGCATACAGATGGCCTACAGGCACATAAAAAGATGCAACATATCGCTAATTAGGGAACTGTAAAAAAACTACAGTGAGGTATCACCTCACACTTATCAGAATGGCAATCATCAGAAAGTCTACAAATAATAAATGCTGGAGAGGGTGTGGAGAAAAGGGAGCCCTCCTACATTCTTGGTGGAAATGTAAATTGGTATATCCACTATGGAGAACAGTATAGAGGTTCTCAAAAAAACTACAGAGTTGCCATCTGATCCTACAATCCCACTCTTGGGCATATATCCAAACAATAATTCAAAAAGATACATGCACCCCAGTGTTCATTTCAGCACTATTTATAAGAGCCAAGGCATGGAAGCAACCTAAATGTCCACCAGCAGATGAATAGATAAAGATGCAATATATGTATACAATGGAATATCACTCAGCCATGAAAAAAGAATGAAATAATGGCATTTGTAGCAACGTGGATAGACCTAAAGATTATCATAGTTAAGTGAAGTAAGTGAGGGCTTTTCTGGTGGCTCAGCAGTAAAGAATCTGCTCGTCAATGCAGGAGACACAAGGTCAGGAAGATCCGCTATAGAAGGAAATGGCAACCTGCTCCAGTATTCTTGCCTGGAAAATTCCATGAACAGAAGACCCTGGCAGGCTACAGTCCACGGGGATGCAGAGTTGGACACAGTTGAGCATGCATACATGCACATTGCTGTTGCTCAGTCGTGTCTGACTCTTTGTGACCCCATGGACTGTAGCCTGCCAGGCTCCTCTGTCCATGAGAGTCTCCAGACAAGAATACTGGAGTGGGTTTCATGCACATTGCTAAGTCGCTTCAGTCGTGTCTGACTCTGTGCAACCCCATAGACGGTAGCCCATCAGGCTCCCCTGTCCCTGGGATTCCCCAGGCAAAAACACTGGAGTGGGTTGCCATTTCCTTCTCCAATGCATGAAAGTGAAAAGTGCAAATGAAGTCGCTCAGTCGTGTCCGACTCTGTGCAACCCCATGGACTGCAGCCCACCAGGTTCCTCCGTCCATGGGATTTTCCAGGCAAGAGTACTGGAGTGGGGTGCCATTGCCTTCTCCACATGCACATTACTATATATAAAATAGGTAAACTCGACCTACTGTATAGCCTAGGGAGCTATATTTAATCATAATAAACTAAGAATGGAAAAGAATATACATGTTCAACTGAATTACTTTGCTGTCTACCTAAAACATTGTAAATCAACTATACTTCAATAAAATTAAATTAAAAGAATAAACTTGGTTTCAGGGGTTTACTAGCAGAATGGCCATAAACAATCTCACTAAATCATGTTTTACTCACCTACAAAATGGGGTAATAATAATCTACCTGGTTGGTGAGAAAGTCATATGATATATCACAGATTGCAATGTGTGGCCCTTCGTAGAAGTCAATATATGTGAGTCATTTCCCCTTTTGAAATAATATTTACATACAGAGTAAGGATGAACTGTCACAAGGCGTTTCTCCTCCCACCCCCACTTTTTCCTATAGATTATCTTGAAGTCCTTAAATTCTCCTTTTACTTTAAAGCCATTGCCTGCCTTTTGCTATTAAGCAGTTCCCTTCAGAATGTTCAGATTTTGTTATAAGAGCATACTTACCCATATTTCAAAATATTCTACTTCACAAAAAGACCTGCATTGAGAAAGAGAGAAGAGTGAATATCTTTATAGGATTTTATTGGACCAACTTGGACTTCAAGCTGGTTTGAGTTTCACTTAACTGGCCTGTTAACATCTCCTTTCCTGATAATGGTAAAAACAACCAATCTGCTGTTTCTTTTGCCCCTTCAAGATTACTGGACAATCACTAGAGAAGAATTCGAATCTGTGTAGGATGCTTCTGTATTTTCTTTATAATGTCGGATGGTAAAATCTTGTTGAACAATAAAAAATCTGAAGGAAGAAGTCACATAGAACTAAATGGTTATTCACTGACTGACAATCTGCTGTTGCTTTAGGTAAAGATTATTTTGGGAGGATATGGTTTGTATGACCTCAGAAAATCTGAACTCAGGACTCATTTCTATACCTGTATCTTGGTAACTTGCTTTCCTGGCTCTGGGTGGCTGAGCCAGTTGGCTGTCTTCCAGAGCACATTTGGGCTACAAGGGAACTGCCTGCTTGGCTAGCTGGC
The DNA here is from genome assembly GCF_014754425.2 of Oryx dammah. Taxonomy (NCBI): domain Eukaryota; kingdom Metazoa; phylum Chordata; class Mammalia; order Artiodactyla; family Bovidae; genus Oryx; species Oryx dammah. Next base: position 98,696,104 of record NW_024070213.1, read on the forward strand.
AGGCAAGATTAAAGAGGAGATGAATGTTGTTTCTGGCAGCAGCTGCTGTTTTGTTCAGGGCAGTCCTAATACCAGTCTGTAGTTTTCTGCCTAAAGAAAAAGGCTCCACAGACACCCTGCTTACCTTTTCGACTTTGAAAAGTCTATAATGTGGACCCTGGCAATGCATATTTTAAAACCACTTCTCACATGCATAGAAAAGTTTGTGGTTTTTTTTTCCAAGTTTTAGAGAATTAGAATCTTCTGGTTTCCCAAACAGCATATGTTGCCCTGATGTTCTTGGTCTGCATGCATGTTAATTTCTACTAAAGGAAAGGAGTCTGCAACCTGACTTCTGTGTAATAACACATGTTCAGATCAAGTAGATCGTTTGCTTTAGGGGGCTTTGCAGCTCCTTTTTCTGGCATGTGGCTTTTTATTGTAAGGAAGGCTGTTTTGCTTCGGAAGAATTGATGAATGGGTGAATAGTCCACTAGAGTCTCTTGAGATTGGTTCTCAACAAAAACGAGATTTAGATAACACCTTTGCTTTAGGGGTCTTCAGCCTCATCTTCCTGTAAATTTTCTCTTTTCAAGTTCCTGTTCAGTACTCTCTGCCACTGTTAAAACCTGCTCCCAGAAAAAGACCCACTATATCTTGTCATTCACATTTGAATGTGAATTTTAGTCCCTGTTACTTCCCTCTATTAGGACTGTTTCTACTGTTTGTTTTGCTTCTAATAGTGCCTATAGATTTCTCATTTTTCATCATGTAAATAATCTGAGGGCTCTTTTAACTATGAAAGGGTTATTGGAATTTTGTGTGCTGTTGGGAGGACGTGGGGGACACTTCTGACGCATGCCTCTAAATTAAAAAAAAAGAAAATCTAGAAAGGGCCGACAATAAGATTAGTTTAATGTGTCTGTGCAGTGAAAGGTTATCATGAAATGAGGGGTTATCATACAATGAGCGTGACCTAGAGAGAAAAGTTGTACAATGCTAAAACAAAGTAGCCAAAGAAAAATGTCATCTGCAGAAGCAGAGTGTTACGGAAAAAAACAGCAAGATGATTACCCAAGCCAAAAAGACACATTGTAGAGCTGAAGTCACAAACGAGGGACATTTTGCTTCAGCTTTCTATCTCCATAGGGTGTGTGTGTACGTACCTGCCCACGCTTTCAGGCACCCGCATACCCTTGTTGAAGTTTCCAGAAGTTAGAGAAAGAGGAAGGGAGAGAAAACAAAGATAAATATTTTGTTGATGTATTGAAACACCTCACTTCATTGGAAGTCAATTATCTGTTAACCCAAGCTACTCTCAACACAGCTGAGAACTAAGAAATAGATTCAGAAAGCCATCTGACCCCCAAATTAGTGTCAGAATACCTATACACTAAAGATCAGGCTCTTTGTTCATGCAGGATTGATTCTATAAAGTCCTTTCTTGGACTCTTATCTGTATGGTTTTGAAGCAGTTGTTTCCCTGACTTCCTAGACAGTCCAAAACCTACAGGGCACACAACAAATCATTGCACAGCACCTGTGGTTTGGAAAGTTTTCATTTGATTCTCACCAGCACTCCATGAACATGGAGGCAAAAATGATTCTCATTGTAGACACTGATAAACAGATACTCAGAAGGATTCACTGGCTTGTTTGAAGTCACACGGTGAGGGGCTCAGAGGTTTTTCTGGATCTACTTTTTGTCCCCTGCCATCACACTACAAGTTTTCAAAAGCGTGAACTTTTTTTTCTTTCTTGTCCTTGGAAACCTTTGTTCAAACAAAATCTTACCCGGAAGCATGAACAAATAGAACAGGAAAAAAAAAAAAAAAAGCTGAGTTGCTTGCTTAAAGCAAGCTTTGGGGGCCCAGAATTCTGGTGAGGCAGTATATTTTCCTTACCAGGAACAACTTGAACATTACATAGTGCTCCATTCATTGCTTAATTCATCCAGAAAGTAAATTTATTGAGCTTTGATTTATTTTTCTATTGGTGTTGGAACAAATATGATCACAAATTTAGTGACGTAAAACAATACAGATTTATGACATTATGGTTTGGAGATTCCAAAGTCCAAAATGGGACTTACTGGGCTAAAAGCAAGGTGAGACCCTGTGCTGTCTTGAACTCCGTAAGGGAGACTCTTTCCTTGCCTTTTTCCAGCTTCTAGAAGCCGCCAGCGTTTCTTGACTCCTGGTCTCTTACTTCCATCTTAAATGCCAGCAGTGGCAAGTCAATGCCAGATCAGGCGAGCCTGATCATTGTCACATCTTGCTGACCCTTCTTCCATCATTGCATCTCTTTGACCAGCTAGAAAGGTTCTCCGTTTGTAAAGACCAGTATGGTTAGGTGGGATTTAGAGAATCAAGGATAATCTCTCCCATCTCAAGGTCCTTTGCGTAATCACATCTGCAAAGTCCATTTTGCCATATAAGGCAATATATTCACAAATTTCAGGAATTAGGACATGGCTATCTTTTTTGCCATTATTCTGTCTACCATAAGTACTGCCCCGCCTCCCATGGGACGTGTGTTGTATTTGCCATGAAGACTACAAGAGGCTAGATATGGGCATATTAACAGTAAAACTATGTTGCAAATCATTACCTGATTATATGGGAGAAAAAGTAGATTAAGACACAAACCAACAAAACTAAAAATACAATTGAAAAACAGTCATTCAAACAAGTACAGTAATTTGGAGCTCCTTGGAGAAGGACAGTCACAACTACATAACCAAAATGCTTTTCCCCCCTAGCTTTATTGAGGTTGTTCAGTCGCCCAGTCGTGTCTGACTCTGCAATCTCATGGACTGCAGCACGCCAGGCTTCCCTGTCCCTCTCCATCTCTCAGAGTTTGCTCAAATTCATGTCCATTGAGTTGGTGATGCCATCCAACCATCTCATCTTCTGTCATTCCCTTCTCCTCCTGCCTTCATTCTTTTCCAGCATCAGGGTCTTTACCAATGAGTCAGCTCTTTGCATCAGGTGGCCAGAGTATTGGAGCTTCAGTGTCAGTCCTTCCAATGAATATTCAGGGTTGATTTCCTTTAGGATGAACTGGTTTGACCTCCTTCCTGTCCAAGGGACTCTCAAGAGTCTTCTCCAACACCGTAGTTCAAAAGCGTCAGTTCTTTGGCACACAACCTTTTTTATTGTCCAGCTGTCATATCCATCCATATATAACTACTGGGAAAACCATAGCTTTGACTATACAGACCTTTGTGGGCAAAGTAATGTCTTTGCTTTTTAATATTGCTGTCTAGGTTTGTCATTGCTTTTCTTCCAAGGAGCAAATGTCTTTTAATTTCATGGCTTCAGTCACTGTCCACAGTGATTTTTGGTGCCCAAGAAAATAAAGTCTATCACTGTTTCCATTGTTTCCCCATCTATTTGCCATGAAGTGATGGGACCAGATGCCATGATCTTCATGTTTTGAATGTTGAGCTTTAAGCCAGTTTTTTCACTCTTCTCTTTGACCTTCATCAAGAGGCTCTTTAATTCCTCTTTGCTTTCTCCCATAAGAGTGGTGTCATCTGCATATTGAGATTATTGATATTTCTCCTGGCAGTCTTGATTCAAGCTTGTGCTTCATCCAGCCGAGCATTTCACATGATGTACTCTGCATGTAAGTTAAATGAGCAGGGTGACAATATACAGCCTTGATGTACTCCTTGCCCAGTTTGAAACCAGTCTGTTGTTGGATGTCTGGTTCTAACTGTTGCTTCTTGACCTGTATACAGGTTTCTCAGGAGGCAGGTAAGATGGTCTGGCATTCCCATCTCTTTAGGAATTTTCCACAGTTTGTTGAGATCTACACAGTCACAGAACCAGAGATCAAATTGCCAACATCCTTTGGATCATAGAAAAAGCTAGAGAATTCCAGAAAAACATCTACTTCTGCTTCATTGACTACACTAAATCCTTTGACTGTAGATCACAGCAAACTGTGGAAAATTTATTGAGATATGACTGACAAATAAAATTGTATATATTTAAGGTGTATGATGGGATGTTTTGATATATGAATACATTGTGAGATGGTGACTACAGTCAGACTGTCTACAGTTACCCATGTGTATATGTGTGTGTATGTCTGTGTGTGTGATGAGTACACTTGAGATCTACTCTTAGAAACTTCAAGTGAACAATGCAGTATTATTAGCTGTAGTCAAAGTACTGTACACTAGGCCTTCAGAACTTATAAATGAAAGTTTGTAACCTTTAATCAATATCTCCTCATTTTCCTCCACCCCCTAGCCACCTTTCTGTTCTACTCTTCATTACTATGAGTTCACCTTTTTTTTTGACAAACGGGAGATCATAGGATATTTGTATTTCCGTGTCTGGCTTATTTCATTTAGTCTTTCCTTTATTTGATGAGAATGAATCATCAAAGAAAAGCAAAGTTTAATATTTCTAGTCACTGTTTAGGATATCAGGGAAGTGTGTGTACTATATATTAGAATAGTTTCTGCATAGAATAATATGGAAAAAATACTTTTCCATTTAAAGAAGTAAGCTCCTCATTTCAACCCTCTCCCAGAAATACTGATAGGGAGTTATGACTACTGCTGTGCAGAATGCTCAATACGTTTCTACCCTGACTGCTCCTCCGTCCTAATGTTTAGTTATGCCTGAGTGAATGATTGGATTTTATGAAAGATGAATCCTCATCAGTAGCAAAGTACATGACCCTTGAAGAACATGAGTGTGAACTGCATGGGTCCCACTTATATATGGATATTTTTCAATAGTAAATACTGAGGTACTACAGAGTCTCAGATTGGTTGAATCCCTGGATGCTGAGGAGCCGGGGATAGGGTGGGCTGACTATAAATTATACATGGATGACTGCTGCATTGCTCAAGGGCCAACTGTATATGCAACATCAAATTACAGTTTCAGTGTAATAGCTTTAACATAGAGCTTCATGAAATATGTTTCTCAGAGATACTTGTTTTTTTTTTAATTTTATTGAAGTATAATTGTTTTACTATGTTGTGTTAATTTCCAGTGTGCAGCAAAGTGATTCAGTTACATTCATGTGTTCTTTTTCATGTTTTTTTTCCATTATAGTCTATCCCAGGATATTGAATATAGTTCTCTGTGCTGTAGAGTAGGATCTTGTTTATCCATCCTATGTAAAATAGGTTGCACCTGCTAGTCCCAAACTTCCAGTCCATTCCTTCCCCATCTCCCCTCACCTTTGGCAACCACAACTACTATGTGAGTCTGTTTCTGTTTCTTAGGCATTGTCCATTTGTGTTGTGTTTTAGATTCCAGATATGAGTGATATCATATGGTGTCTGGCTTCCTCTGACTGACTTCACTTGGTGTGATAATCTCTAGGTCTACTCACGTGGTTGTAAATGGCACTGTTGCAGTCTACTTTATGGCTAGTGTGCCATTCCATACATGTATCACATCTTTATCTGTTCATCTGTTGATGGGCATTTAGGTTGTTTCTATAGCTTGGCTATTGTAAATAGTGGTGCAATGAACATTGGGGTGCCTGTATCTTTTCAAATGATAGTTTTCTCATGATATATGTCCAAGAGTGGGATGGTAAAATCATATGGAAAATATATCTTTAGTTTTTTTTGAAGAACCTCCATACTGTTTTCCATAGTAGCTGCACCAATTTACATTCTCTCAGGAATATTTGAGTGTATTAACAGATTTAAGTTTAGTCCTGCCCAAATAGGCCCTAATAAATTGGGCAAAGTCATCTTTACAGATGTTTGTATATAGTTGATCCAAAAGAAATTGTAGCCCTGGTGAAATTACTTTGCAATTGTTAATAGATTTCGAATGTCTTACAAAACTTACAATTAATAAACTCTCAAAAACATATAAAATTATAAAATTAAAAGTTCTGAAAAATGTAAAATATTCAGCTTTGACTTGGAAACAAGCTTGTCTTCATATGCATGGTATTTAAATAATTATTGAAGTCTTTGAGAGATGGTGTCAGAGTCCTCACCAGTGATGTAAACAGCTTCCTGGGAGTGCTATGATAGTATGAAGTGGTGAAGAGGACAGGATTTCAAACTGCACCCACTTGAGTTTTCATTCTGATCTCACCACAGAGTGAAAGTGAAAGTCACTCAGTAGTGTCCGACTCTTTGTGACCCTATGGACTATACAGCCAATGGGATTCTCCAGGCCAGAATACTGGAGTGGGTAGCCTATCCCTTCTGCAGCAGATGTTCCCGACCCAGGAATCGAACCAGGGTCTCCTGCATTGCAGGCAGATTCTTTACCAGCTTAGCCCTCACCATGTACAAGTCACCAAATCTCTCTTTATTTTGGTTTCTTCATCTTCAAAATTAAGATAGATAGATCTTAAATTTTGTTTGTGATCAGTTGGACAAAATGTTTGGTACCCAGTAAATATCAGTAAGGGAAAGTTGTATTCACTGCTGTTCAGAAAGCAGCAGCGTTTGTGCACACATTCAGACGTCCTGCCTGGTGGTACTGATGACCTACCGTATACACTCTATTCAAAGCTGGGCCCTCTATTTGAGACCTGGGTCTCACCCCTTCCTGTCCTCAAGAACATTGCTCTAATGTACCTTTCTTCTGACCTACAATGCCAGTTGCATCTCCTTCTGGATTGTCCCCATAGGTATACAGACAGCCTGGTATTTCTACCATCTTACAAATAAGTCTCCCCCCATTCCAACCTAATTCTTCACCAACCACATTCTCACTTTGTTGTTATTTCTTTGTTTATTTATTTATTTGCTATCCTTTGAAAGACGCCTCTTTAAAAAAAAAAAAGCTATCTGTTTGCACTGTTTCTAATCGCTCAGCCTTCACTCTCAAATCCGCCGCTCCCTGGCCTTTTCCAAACTGCTTCAATAAAAATGCTCTTGTTAATGTCACCAGTGACTTCTATGCTGCTAAATTCAGTTCTCAGTCCTCATCTTACTTGATCTGTTATGAGTATTTGATGTAGTTCATAGTTTGACCTCCTTAAGGGACTTCTGGTTTTTTTTTTTTTTTAACTTGGGTTCCTCCTCTTCCTCCTCCCCTGGCTCTCTCTCAGGCTCCTTTGTGTGTTCTAAATCTTTTTCCAGACCTCTTCAGGTTGGAGCACCACAGGACCCAGTTATTTGTTCTTTTTTCTGTTTGTATTCACTCCTTTGATAGTCTCATCCACTCTTTTGCTTAAAATTCCATTTATGTATCAAAGGCTGTCGTATTTATATATCCAGCCCAAACTACCCTCCTCAGTCCAGATTCGAATATCCTGACCTACTTTCATCACTGGGGTATCTTAAAGACATCTCAGACTGAGGACATTCAAAACTTTACTCCTGATATGACCCCCCAAACCTTCTCTACCCCTCAGTCATTCCCGTATTGATAACTTGATGGCAGTACTGTCCATTCAGTTGCTCAGACCAGAATCCTTGGAATCATCCTTGACTCTGAGCTAACCATCTCTAAGCAGTACACGGCGACAGCCCTTTCTTGCTTGGATTACAGCAGTATCCCCAAATTGGTCTTCCTGTTTCTACTTGTTGTTAAAGCCTGAGTCTGTTCTTACCACAGCAATCAGAAGTGATCTTTTTAAAATTTTTGTTTTTTTTTTTAGGGAAAGAATTTATATTTTTAGAGCAGTTCGTAGCAAAATTGAGAGGAAGGTACAGAGGTTTCCCCAATGCCCCTTACCCCGACACATGCAGGGCCTCCCTCGTTATCAATAATCTCCCACCAGAGTGGTTGGTACATCTGTTACAGCTGATGGACTTCCATTGATACACCTTAATCACCCAGAGCCCATAGTCTATGCTAGGGTTTACTCTTGCTGGTGTATTTTCTGTGAGTTTAGACAAACATATAATTACATATATTCACAATTATAGTATCATATAGAGTACTTTCACTGTGCTAGAAATCTTCTGTGCTCTGTGGGCTTCCCAGGTGGCTGAGTGGTAAAAAGAAAATCTGCCTGCTAACGCAAGAGATAGAGAAGGCACTGGCGACCCACTCCAGTACTCTTGCCTGGAAACTCCCATGGACAGAGGACCCTCGTAGGCTGCAGTCCATGGGGTCGCACAGAGTCGACGTGACTGACGTGACTTAGCAGCAGCAATGCAAGAGACATGAATTCGATCCCTGGGTTGGGGAGATCTCCTGGAGAAGAAAATGGCAACCCACTGCAGTATTTTTGCCTGGAGAATCCCATGGACAGAGGAGCCTGGTGGGCTACAGTCCATAGGGTCGCGCAGAGTCAAACACAGCTGAGCACACATGCATGCATGCTCTGTCTGTGCATGCCTCCCGCTCCAACCCCTGGCAACACTGATCTTTTAACTGTTTGCACAGTTTTGCCCTTTCCGGAATGACAGAGGAGTTGGAATCAAATGGTGTAGAGCCTTTTCATATTGGCTTCTTCACTTTGTAATGTGCCTTTGTTTCCTCTAGGTCATTTTATGGCTTCATGGCTCATTTCTTTTTAGTGCTGAGTAAAAGTCCATTGCCCAGATATACCACAGTTTATTCATCTATTCACCTGCTGAAGGACATTCTGTTTGTTTCCAAGTTTTGGCAGTTTTGAATAAGCTGCTATAAAAATCAGTGAGCAGGTTTTTGTATGGATATATATTTTCAGCTCCTTGGGACAGGACCAAGGAGCATGATTGCTCGATCATATGGTAAGTGTATGTTCAGTTTTGTAAGAAATAACCAGGTTTTTAGTATTATTATTCTATGTCATCTGTCTCCTATACTCAAAATTCTGCAACGAATCCCTCTTGGTTCACAGTAAAAGTCAAAAATCCAGAGGAGTATACAAGACCCTACATGATCTGACTTGTTCTCTTTGACATCATCATCTTCATTGCTCCCTGCTTTAATCTCACATGCATGCACGTGTGCTAAGCTTCAGCCCTGTCCAACTCTTTGCAACCCTATGGACTGTAGCCCACCCGTGGGATTCTCCAGGCAAGAATACTGAAGTGGGTTACCATGCCCTCCTTCAGGGGATCTTCCCAACTTAGGGATAGAACCCAAGTCTCTTGTCTCCTGCGTCGGCAGATGGGTTCTTGACCACTAGCACCACCTGAGAAGCCCTGCTTTCTTCTTGCTCTTCCTTAAATAAAGCAGGTTCCTTAAATCAATGAGATGCATTTCTTTTATAATGGAGGGGGGGGAGGTACACTCTAAACATTGTCAGGGGAGTGACATCCCAAGTAGGTTTTTTCTTTATTCTCCAAGTGTTTGGTAATGATAATATATTACTTTAATAATAAAATATCTTGAAAGATTCAATTGAAAACAACAAAATAGACCTTAGGGACTTAGCAGTATCTTCTCTTTCTCTGAATATAATACTCTCCTACAGACATCTACATGGATAATTCCCTTAGTGCCATCTAATCTTTGAAAAACATTGCCTTCGCAATGAGGCCCCACCAAAATAGCATTCTTTTTGCAGTCATTCATATTGCAGTCTCTGGGGAAAGAGAGGTGGCATTAATAGCTGGTACTGTGGCCTTTTCTCTAGATTCAGAGATGCCTGGGGATTTGACCTCTCTACCTTCCTTTTTGTATCAAGAACTCAAGTAACTGATAGGAGTATACCTAAACTTCACCCAAGAGAATTCTGCTGAAGTTACTAGGTAGCAGAGCAATCACCAGGATGCATTTTATTGTTGAGACTGTTACTGGTGGGAGTAGCTATAATGGAGAATGAGTGGCAGCTCATGGCATGTCCCTGAAGGGGCTACTCAACTAGCGAGATATAAGCCTGAGAAGTGGTCCTGCCCACCCAGCATTGTGGATCATTGCCACATGCTCCAGGGATATAGTGATGTGTGGACATTAGAGATGGTTCAGGAGTCAGTTATGAGTTCTACCCTGCTGTGCGTGCTGTTTGTCACCGCTCCTGTTTCCCTTCTCAAAGCTCAGTAGTACACTTGGTGCTGGGTGAAGCCTCCAAAGCCTCATGAGTGTAACTGTCACCTGGAACCTAAGACCCTGCTGCTAGTAGAGAACAGTAGGCCTTATAATTCCAGTCCCTGTACTGAGATCTAATTTTTCTCTTTTCATGGTGCACTTTTAACATACTATATAATCTGGGTATTTATCAGTTTTCTTGGTCATGCTGTGCCTTCTCTCACTAGAAGCTAAGCTTCCTGAGGGCAGGGATTTTTGCTTTTTTTTAAACTAATGTATCCACAGCATCTAGAACAGTGCCCAGCACACAGTAGCGCTAGGTGCTTAATAAATATTTGCTGAATGAATGAATGAGTGAACAAATCTTTGTGTAGTGTTTCTTCACTGTCAGGCATAAGACAAGGTAAAGAGAAATCAATAGAATTTTTGCCCTAATATTTCTTTTTTTTTTTTCATTCAGTCTTACTGAGATATAATTGACATATACCCTATATAAGTTGTACGGCGTAGTAATTTGACTTACATCATGCAGTGATGACCATATTAAGATTAGTGAACATCTGTCATCTCATATAGTTACAAAAGTAAAGAAGCAGAGATTTTTTTCCTTGTGATAAGAACTCTTGGGATTTACTCTCAGACAACTTTCAAATATAACATAGAGCAGTGCTAACTATATTTATCATGTTATACACTACATCCCTAGTAGTTATTTATCTTTCGACTGAAAGTTTGTACCTTTTGATCACCTTTATTGAATTCCCCCTCCCTCATCCCTGTGCCTTTATATTCCTTACAGCCTAGAATATGAATAAGGTTATTAGGGATTGGCCCTTTATAGAGATCCTTAGGGAGGATTCCAAAGTCAGATCATGAAAGAGGGTGTTGGAGAAATCTATTTCAAGGGAGGGTTAGATTTTAGCGATGACAGTATGAGAGACACTTTGAGTTTAAGCATTGTATTTACATACATGAAGGGAAACTCTTAGGGGAGATGTTATGTGTTGGGATTGTCCAAAAAGCAGAATCCCCAAACAAATCATTTACACCAGCGGTTCCCACCCTTTTGGGCACCAAGGCCCAGTTTCATGGAAGACAATTTTTCCACAGGCCAGGGTAGAGATGGGGATAGTTTGGGGATGATTCAAGCATATTACATGGATTGTGCATGCTATTTCTGTTATTTATTACTCAGCTTCACTTCAGATCATCAGGCACTAGATCCCAGAGGTTAGGGACCCCTGATGTACACAATTTAGTCTTTATTTTTGGCCCAAGGGAGAAGAGCAGGATCCCACCAAGCCCAAGTAGCCTTAAACAAAATTAAGCAGGATTGCTTAACATTCATAGATTACAATGGTAAAACAATGAAGGGATTTTAGTTTTGTTCACACTCCATTATTATCTATGTAGGTAGTATTGTAGTCTTAGAAATTTCAGTAAATGGTCATTGTAACTTGGCCCAGTATAATACCTATTAAGGGGGCAGATATTAATTGAAAATAATAATCCAGTTCCATTTGATACATGGCTGGTTACATAATAAGTAGGAAAGATTTCTAGCCATGTGCAGATGGGCCTTTGTGTAATTTTAAGATTCCGTAGATGAATGTTAACTCATAAAAGAATTCTCACATTTTAAAATATCATCACATCTCCACGCCTATGCTCCTGTTGTTTATTTTTCCTGGAATGCTCATCCCTTCCCTGTCAACTCTTGCAAATTCCTCCTCTGTCCACCAGAATCCAGTTGGAGTCCCATTTTCTCTGAGGCTTTTCTTGGCACTGCCTTTCTGCCACAAGTTCTCTCCCTTAAGATTAATTGATTAATTGCTTCCTCCTCTGGGTTCCCAAAACATTTATCACAGGGTGTGGATATTACTTATTTCCCTGAATCTGCATTTCAGAGGAGTCTTATCACCTTTGTTTTTCTGGCTGGCTCAGTCCCTGTCTCGTACAAGTTCAATAAATAGGTACCAAATTTGAAGCGTTAGACTCTTTTTTAACCTTGATCACTGATTCATCTAGCAAATATTTAGCAAGAGCTTTTTATATTCCAGGTGCTGTTATGTCTTGTAAAGATACTGAGGAGGAAAAAAATAGATGCCCCAATTTTTGGAAATATAAAACATAGGGTGATAAGAAAAAGTAAGCCATGCATAAAAGTAACTATTTAACATGGTTGAAAGAGTTATTTGGAAAGAGAGGTAGCGTGTGTGTGTGTGTGTGTGTGTGTGTGTGTGTGTGTGATTACTTCATGCTGGTATTCAAAAATGTCTTCTCATTGACTAAAAAAATATTTTTCCTTGTTAAATCGCTAAAAAGCTGATAGAAAACAATGATTCTTTTGATATCCCACAAATTAGATTAAATTCTCTCCTAAATATCTCTCCCTCACTTTAACTGGGTGTTCCAGTAGGTTATTGGGTTAAAGCAATGCTCAGAGTTTTGCTGTTACTTGCTATACAATCTACATTTAAAGTAGAGAAAAAATTTTTTGGTGCCTTAAGGTACAAATTTTATGCATTCCCTAGTTTTTAGAAAATAGCTTAAGTGATAGATTCTTTTCATGTTGCTACAAGTTCATTTCTAATTGCCATTGGGGAATTGCCCATAGAAAGCTTTTGACAAAAGTTAACGATACTGTCATTGAAATGAAAAATCCAAACCATATTTTAACTGAGAATTTTAAGAAATTTGGTTAGCATAGTTTGTGTGTAAGGCATTTAATTGTATTTAAGCCAATAGTATTAAAAGAAAAAAAAAAAAACCCACAAGATCAATTCTTTTTTCCACATTAAGGCAGAAAATGTTAGTTGTTAATAGTTTGAGTGACTATGGATATTTATTGACGGTCACCAGCATTTTTTTCTCTTTTCATTTAGACTTGGATTATCACTTGCATTTATCTTCAACTGCTCCTATTTAATCCTCTCGTCCACACTCAAGGGATCTGCCGGAACCGTGTGACTGATGATGTGAAAGACGTAACAAAATTGGTAAGGAATGCTTTCAATTGCTCTGACTCTTGGACTTTTTGAAAAAGATTTCCTTTTTTTCTTGCCCCAGATTAGTGTCTTTCAGCGATCAGGAGAGAAGTCACTGAGTTATCCTGAAGGGTTTGTAGAGAGCAGGTCAGGAGATACCTGCGGTCACGGAGCATCTTGTTGGTCAAGCTGGCCGCCGCGCCTCGCTTGAGGGACTTTGTTTCCTTGCTGGCCTCCTCTTCTCCTTTGCAGGCAGTGAAGGACACTGGCGAGGCTCTGTCTGCTGGTGTGTGAGCACTAGCTTGCTCTCCATTATCTCGTAGGCAAGCTTCATTTTCCCTCCACACGTCTTCCTGCTCTTCTCTAAGGAGCCTAACAAAAGGAGGTCTGAGCTGCTCATTCTCCGGTTTCCAACCTCTCTAAGACCCCGTTACACGCGGGTGGGTGTTTGCCCCCTCAGTAAACACAGCTGGAGTCGTTTGTTGCCCAAACGTTGACCAGACACATCTCCCACATCCATCCCCTCAGCAAAAGCCGCTTTTCATTAGTGCACCTTCGTCCAGGCCAGCCTCAGGCCAGCTCCTCTCAAGATGCAGACCGCGGAGAGGGGGCGTGACAGCCTCTGAAATGGATTCCTCCCGACCCTCAGCATCTAGCAGCCGTTGTACGTGTTCATTGGAGCTACGTTGTGTGCTTTTGAAATGAACACACTTTGAAAAGCCGTGTTGTAAGTTCCTGATTTAAACGAGCCCAGTGGCACTCAGTTATTTGAATATTGTTTCAAGAGCAGAGTGATGTGAGAATAGGACCGAAGTGAGGGTTGTAGGATGTAAAAAAGAAAGGAAAGTATATTTGTTGAGATATGTATCTTTCCTACTTTGATATGCATTTCCTGGTGTATATGTTGTTATTTTGGGTTCATAGCCAAGCTTCAAAACAGAAGTTTAATGCTACGATCTGAGTCTTGCTTAGCTTAGTCTCAGTGTAGAATTAAGAATATACGCATACATGCACACACACACACACCCCATGCAGATTTCTTTGGATACCTACAAAGTCCAGGCTTAAAAATATTCTCTGGTGCAGTATCTGAAGGCGTATCAACATGTTTTATTTGAGGGGATGGTGATCCTAGCACTGTAACATTTGCCTCCTATATGCCCAGCTGGGTTTAAGGATGGGCTGGGAAAGTACTTTTTTCAAAACATAGGTCATGATCCTTTTCCTCAAATTGCTCATTAGTTTGTGAGCCAAGGAACTATACTAAGAAGAAAACATTTATATTCAAAATTTGGTATGGGTCAAAGACCCTCATGAAATGTTTGTTCGATGAATGAAGTACGGATGTGCCTCACTGTGCAGCAACTAAATTATCTGTGGTGTTCATGAAAGTCACAGGTGTCTGGGCCTCACTGTTTAAACAGGTCTGAGAGCTAGGCATCTACATTTTGAAGATATTCCGTAAAGGAGATTTAAGAACCATTGTTTTAGATGGTTTATGCTGTCAAAGTTTAGAGACCAAAATATTGTGACCTTACTTTAACCTCATTTCTTATTATGGCCAGTTTTATCTACGTTGTATCAGTTCAGTTCAGTTGCTCAGTCATGTCTGACTCTTTGCAATCCCCTGGACTGCAGTACTCCAGGCCTCCCAGTCCGTCACCAACTCCTGGAGCTTGCTCAAACTCATGTCCATAGTTGGTGATATCATCCAAATATCTCATCCTCTCTTGTTCCCTTCTCCTCCTGCATTCAATCTTTATCAGCATCAGGGTCTTTTCTAAGGAGTCAGTTCTCTGCATCAGGTGGCCAAAGTGTTGGAGTTTCAGTTTCACCATCAGTCCTTCCAATGAATATTCAGGACTGATTTTCTTTAGGATGGACTGGTTTGATCGCCTTGCAGTCCAAGAGACTCTCAAGAGTCCTCTCCAACACCACAGTTCAAAAGCATCAGTTCTTTTTCTTTGACACTCAGCTTTCTTTATAGTCCAACTCTCACATACATACATGACTACTGGAAAAACCATAGCTTTTTCTATGTTGTATGGGTTTACATATATGTTAGATTAATATGTCTCCAAAATAGACTTAAAGTAGGTCACAGCTGGAAAATTAACGACTCTTAATGGGGCTATTTGTGGAACATGGAGCTACAATGAGCAGAGATCAGAATTTGTCCTAGGCATCCAATTTCAAATATGTGGGCAAGGAATCACAGATGGAAGGTGATGGTATATCTGACCACAGGCTAAGCATGTCCAAAATTAAAATGGCATTTAAGAAAAATTACTTGTAGTCAGTATTTTTTGCTGTTTGAAGAATGTTACTTAATAAGCACCACTTCCTGTGAAATGTCAAACCGATATTTTCAAGTGGCATAAGTAGGTATTGTAAGCACCTTCCAAGATTTTCTGTTCTTGTCTTTAACCATCTGCTTATTTTCAGTCTGTTACATATCAGTTGAAAAATGCAAGAAACTTTGAGAAAGAAATGCCTGGAAAGAGATACTTATTAACAGTAAAATATTAATATATTTCCTTTCCCCAGGGGGCAAATGTAAAACCATTAAGCTGAAAAAAAGTCTTTTTTTCTCCCTTCCAGCAACTGACTCAGAGGGGAATTTTTTAATTTCAAGAGTCGATCTAAATGAAATTAGTGTGTTTACTCAAGATTATTGGGGGAAAAGTCAAGTTAATAACAAAAAAGGATTTAGAAGATCACTTCTGATTGAATAAAGACCTACTTAATGCACAGCCAGTATTTCATAGAGTAGGAAATTGAAAGATATAAAATAATCCCTGGTCTCAGAGTGTTTATAATCTAGTTTGGGGCTAAGCCATCTCTATGAATATATGAAAGCAGATCACTAATACACAATAACCACATGAAAATGGGTGCTATTTAAAATATTTTCTGGTAAAGTATGGGATCCGACTTATACTAATTTTTTGGTTAGAATGGATTTTAGCATCTGACAGACATGCTCTTTGGCCTTAGATAAGAAACTATCTTTCTAAAGCTCAGTTCTTCCCAATTTTGTGGTGTAGATGGAATAAGAGAATGTGTGTGTGTGTATATATGTGTGTATATATATATACACACACACACATATATATATATATAACCACAGATATTGTCACATAATCTCTCTGTGCCTCAGTTTCCTCATCATTATAATAGATTAATAGTACAACAGGGGTTAGCAGTGCCAACCTTCTGGCAGTGGAAAATCGTCTCACAGCCTGTAGTTGGCCCTCTGCACATAAGGTTCCTCCCTAGCTGTGGTTTTTGCATCCACGGATTCAACAAAGGTGGATTGTGTAGTAGTGTAATACTATTGAAAAAAAATAGGAGTATGAGTAGATTCACGAAATTCAAGGATCTGCTGTTGTTCAAGGATCTACTGTACTTAACCTCACAGAGTGATTTTAAAGATTAAATAAATTAAAAGGACAGTGCTAGGAACATAGCAAGTGCTTGCTAAATATTATGTTAGTAATGGTAGTATAGGGCCCCCTTGGTGGCTCAGTGGTAAAGAATCTCTCAACGCAAGAGACCCGGATTTGATTCCTGGGTTGGGAAGATCCCCTGGAGGAGAAAATGGCAACTCACTCTAGTATTCTCACCTGGATAATCCTATGGACGGAGGAGCCTGGTGAGCTACAGTCCAGGGTCACAAAGAGTTGGACACACTTAGCAACGGAGGATAGAATGGTAGTGTGATGGTTGTGATATTTGTGGGGTCATAGGATACTAGAGCTGAATTTAGAGAATGCAGAATTTCATAAATAGGAAAACTGAGATCCATGAGTGGTGAGGTCCAGCTCCTGGTCCCAGACCTGTGCTGTCTTCTAGGACAGTGGTTTTCAGGCTGGCTTAAGAGACTACCCAGCAGCTCTGCTTTTATTTGTGTTTCTGGGTTTCTAAATAAGACTTGGGTGGAACAAAGAATTGAGCTTCTGGAAAAAAATGTTTGCAAATCACGTCTCTAAACCGGTGTTTCGTGGAATATTACTTGAGAACCATCCAGTTACAATCTCTGAGGGTCCTTATGAAAAGTTTAGCCATCAGGGCCCTGCCTCAGAAATACTGGATTGCAGCTCATGGAGATGAGATGTAGGAAACTTAATGTGTTGGATTGGCGTCCCAGGCGATAGTCATTTGCATAGGTCAGGACTGCTGAGGTCATAATATTATACTTACAATATGGGGCTGTTTCCATATTTGAAAAGAAGTGGCGTTCCCATCCTTAGCCTAAAACTCATTGATTTCACTAATTCAAACAGGGACATGAGTGACTTTTCAGTTTTGTGGCTACAGATAACCACAGCCTCTCTCTGGAGAACAGTGGAGCAAAAAAGCATCTTGAAGTAGGTCAGGCTTACTGGGGTGTTTGATATCAGCTCTGCTGTTATCCAGCTGTGTGACTTTGGACAAGTAAATCTCTGAACCTTTCTGGGATTCAACTTTTGGTTTTGAAAATGAGGAATTAGGACGTAATCAGTAGTTCTTAATCTAGAATTCATAAACCTTCAAACTCTTTCCAATGAAATTCCAAATTATGCTTGCTGTGTGCCTTATGTGTTTCTGGTGGTGGTTTATTCGCTAAGTTGTGTTCAACTCTTGCCATCCCATGGACTGTGCCCGCCAGGCTCCTCTGTCCATGGGATTATCCAGGCAAGAATACTGGAGTGGGTTGTCATTTCCTTCTCCAGGGGATCTTCCCAGCCCAGGAATTGAACCCGGGTCTCCTGCATGGCTGCTGCTGCTAAGTCGCTTCAGTCGTGTCCGACTCTGTGCGACCCCATAGACGGCAGCCCACCAGGCTCCCCCATCCCTGGGATTCTCCAGGCAAGAACACTGGAGTGGGTTGCCATTGCCTTCTCCAACTCCTGCATTGCAGGCAGATGCTTTACCAACTGAGCTATAAGCGAAGCCCTATGTGTGTTTCTAAGAACATGTACAACTTTTCATCTGCTTCCCAGAGAAGTAGGTAACCCTCCCCCAAAAAAGATAAGAACTAGCAAATTGGATAACTAGGGAGGCCCGTTTTAGCCCTGAGATTCTCTTATTCCATAGTCTTACTTCTTCAGATTGTACATGTTGGAATAAAATCCAGTTATGCCTTGACTAAAGGAGGTTATATCAGATTAGATTTACTTGCTTTTCGGGCATAACGTTTGTACATTTTATCTGAGAAAAAGAAAGTGGGTTGAGAATACCTTTTTACTCTTTGCTCATCGTAATTTATTCAACTAAAATCATTCCTTTGCCAATGCTGCCAGTTCTGCCTTTGCTGTAGGTGGCAACTTGCACTCTGCCCACAAATCTTAAGTTTGTTTGCTTGGGGTGACTCCCATGTCACAGAAGCGCATGGTTTGTGACTTTATTGTCATTTTCTTTTTAATTTCTTCTTGGACGTTTTGTACTACACCTATAGTCCCCATGGTTTCCATTTGAAATCCTTCTGGCATGTTTGCTCAGCATAATAGTTCATCTATTTACAGAACATCTTGCTTTGTTTCTAAAAAATGTTGCAAGACTTGTGTTAAATGGCAAACTCAGACCTACCTAAAGAAAGGGTATTTGGGAAGGGGGTGAATCAAACTTTAAAAACTTGTATCTTTGGGGTGGTTCAACTGCAGCTCTTAGTGACTGTGTTGATAAGAAAGGAATCCAAACACTGATATAGATCAAATTAGTTTTTCCTTCTGTTCTTTCTACTGTTTCCTTCATTTTTGATAATTTTTCTTCATCTGGGGGCGTTTAATTGAATGTGACTTTGCTGCTTTTTGAAAACATTTTTATCTTTATCTGTTGGGTAATTATTTGTCTTCCTTAAAATGTTTAAGGCAGGTTTCTGTTCTATCCCCCATCTTGTAAAAGTGGAAATCACTGTCTTTTCAAGGTCAGTCTATAGATCAGTAGGGTAAAGTCAGAAATTTGTGGCTTTCCTGGTCTTGCAGTAGGCAATTATTTTAAACAGATGAATACATGACTCTTACAGTTTGGCATAATAGGAGATTATAAAAATATTCTTAGATAACAAATTTCGCACTTCGAGTGGACAGTTTTGAATAGTGCTGAATTTTTATTCTCTTCAAATACAATGTTCTTTGGATAGAATTACCACTGCATTAAAATGGAGGATTGGAGTCTCTGAGTCTTCCCATTTCTAAGTATATCTTCTCTTTAAAAGCAGAGGCCCCCCATAGTTTTGTTTGACAATTGAAGAACAATGGTTTGATAGCTGGATAGTTTTTAAAGTTGATTTTTCATTAGTTTGCAATATTTAGCATTTTACTTTCTGCTCCTGCAGTCAGTAGATTTTTTTCCCCTCTATTTAAAGCTAAATTTTGGACTTAAACAGTATTCAAAGGACAGAGTATATTAGAAATAATATTTGTAAAAACTGACTAGCTATGTTGCCAAGCATGTCAATCTTATCATAAAGAAAATGTTGTTCTTTGTAAGATAAACCACTTAGGTACAGTATCTCTTGCTCCTTGACTTTTTTACAGCAGATATTATTGTGTGAACATCCAAGCACCACGCAAAGCACTGTCTGTGGATTCTGTTTTATTCATTGCAACCCTAGGAGGTAATGATTTTGTCCACCTGTGTATTCTTTACTGTCTGGGTCAAAGGGAAGCCTGACTAATGCACCAGTGTATTGATTAGGCAGCTGAAGCCTAGTGATGGTTAGTAACCTGATGATTCTCACCTGGAAACTGGGAGATGACTAGAGGTATGAACCCATAACTGCTTATCTCTGGAACATAAGAACCCAGTTCATAATTTATGATGTCTTAACATGTCAGTATCAACTGCAGTTTAAGAACAATCATTCTATCCTCTTGAATTGTATTTCCTAGGTAGAAGTCTCCTTATTTTATGATTAGGAAATTATAGATTAGTACTACTTAACAGGAGTCATCATCATAAGGTGTGTTCATGAAGCAGACCAACATTTTTAAATTAATTTTTATTGGAGTGTCATTGCTGTACATGTTGAGTTAGTTTCTGCTGTATAGCAAAGTGAATCAGTTATACATATATCCCCTCTTTTTTAGATTTCCTTTTTTAGATTTAGGTCACCACAGAGCATTTAGTAGAGTTCCCTGTGTTAGATGGTAGAGACCAAATGCTTTTAATCTCTTTTATTTGAAGGAGACAAGGATCATCTAAACTTATTTAGGTATTCTTCACTGAGAAAAGATGACCCAGAAAGTCTTGTGAGTTGTCATGTTAATTTCTTCTAAATCAATGATTGAGTTATTATTTAAAAAACAAAAAAGCAATTGACCTGGTGAGATTTTTAGTCAGTATTAACAAGAAATGGCTTATAAGGGGAAATTAAAAGGCAAAAAGCCTTGTTCTGTGTTATTTCTGAAGAATAAACCACCAGTGTTACACTAAGCTGTGGCATGGGAGTAAACTGGGATATTACTGGGATATTTTAAGTACAAGCATAGAAGGCTTCTTTTGCTCTAAGAATCAGCAGTGATTCTTAAACTTCTCTGTGTCACAGAGACTTTGAGAACTGGACTCTTTGCTCAGAAAGGTCAACTATGTGCGCACTGTTTTATGTAGGCTCAAGGGAATCATGAGTGTACTGTCATTGCGTTTGATCCTTATCAAGATCTTGACAGAAACAACTGAGACAAGTATCTCACCGAGGATGTCCAGAAAGCCACTGATTTCACAAGACTGAGAGACCTCAATGATGTTTGGATCTTGAGATCAGTGATCTAGAGAGGGAGTTAAATGTTCTGACTTTGAGTTCTTTTTCTCCCAAGTCCAAATACCTACAGGGCATGGTAAGCAGCCAATGACTGGCTTGCAAAGACTTTCTTGGCCAAGTTTCCAGTATTTCCACATGCTATTATAGCCATGGTAACTTATCCACATCCAAGGTAAGAGAAACCCAAGTAAGACAGTAGGTGTTGCAAGAGGGCATCAGAGGGCAGACACATTGAAACCATAACCACAGAAAACTAGTCAATCTGATCACACAGACCACAGCCCTGTCTAACTCAGTGAAACTAAGCCATGCCCTGTGGGGCCACACAAGACGGGCGGGTCATGGTGGACAGGTCTGACAGAATGTGGTCCACTGGAGAAGGGAATGGCAAACCACTTCAGTATTCTTGCCTTGAGATTCCCATGAACAGTATGAAAAGCCTAAATGATAGGATACTGAAAGAGGAACTCC
The DNA here is from genome assembly GCF_014754425.2 of Oryx dammah. Classification (NCBI taxonomy): domain Eukaryota; kingdom Metazoa; phylum Chordata; class Mammalia; order Artiodactyla; family Bovidae; genus Oryx; species Oryx dammah. Next base: position 98,717,199 of record NW_024070213.1, read on the forward strand.
CCAGGTCAGTAAGTACCCAATATGCTACTGGAGATCAGTGGAGAAATAACTCTGAAAGAATGAAGGGATGCAGACACAGCAAAAACAATACCCAGCTGTGGATGTGACTGGTGATAGAAGCAAGGTCTGATGCTGTAAAGAGCAATATTGCATAGGAACCTGGAATGTTAGGTCCATGAATCAAGGTAAATTGGAAGTGGTCAAACAGGAGATGGCAAGAGTGAAAGTTGACATTCTAGGAATCAGTGAACTAAAATGGACTGGAATGGGTGAATTTAACTCAGATGACCATTATATCTAACACTGCGGGCAGGAATCCCTTAGAAGAAATGAAGTAGCCATCATGGTCAACAGAAGAGTCCAAAATGCAGTACTTGGATGCAATCTCAAAAACAACAGAATGATCTCTGTTCGTTTCCAAGGCAAACCATTCAGTATCACAGTAATCCAAATCTATGCCCCAACCAGTAATGCTGAAGAAGCTGAAGTTGAACGGTTCTATGAAGACCTATAAGACCTTGTAGAACTAACACCCAAAAAAGATGTCCTTTTCATCATAGGGGACTGGAATGCAAAAGTAGGAAGTCAAGAAACACCTGAAGTAACAAGGCAAATTTGGCCTTGGAATGCAGAATGAAGCAGGGCAAAGGCTAATAGAGTTTTGCCAAGAGAACACACTGGTCATAGCAAACACCCTCTTCCAACAACACAAGAGAAGACTCTACACATGGACATCACCAGATGGTCAACACCGAAATCAGATTGATTATATTCTCTGCAGCCAAAGATGGAGAAGCTGTATACAGTCAGCAAAAACAAGACTGGGAGCTGACTGTGGCTCAGATCATGAACTCCTTATTGCCAAATTCAGACTCAAATTGAAGAAAGTAGGGAAAACCACTAGACCATTCAGGTATGACCTAAATCAAATCCCTTATGATTATACAGTGGAAGTGAGAAATAGATTTAAGGGACTATATCTGATAGAGTACCTTTTGAACTATGGACTGAGGTTTGTGACATTGTACAGGAGACAAGTCAAGACCATCCCCATGGAAAAGAAATGCAAAAAAGCAAAATGGCTGTCTGGGGAGGCCTTACAAATAGCTGTGAAAAGAAGAGAGGTGAAAAGCAAAGGAGAAAAGGAAAGATATAAGCATCTGAATGCAGAGTTCCAAAGAATAGCAAGAAGAGATAAGTAAGCCTTTCTCAGTGATCAATGCAAAGAAATAGAGGAAAACAACAGAATGGGGAAGACTAGAGATCTCTTCAAGAAAATTAGAAATACCAAGGGAACATTTCTTGCAAAGATGGGCTTGATAAAGGACAGAAATGGTATGGACCTAACAGAAGCAGAAGATATTAAGAAGAGGTGGCAAGAATACACAGAAGAACTGTACAAAAAAGATCTTCATGACCAAGATAATCATGATGGTGTGGTCACTCACCTAGAGCCAGACATCCTGGAATATAAAGTCAAGTGGGCCTTAAAAAGCATCACTATGAACAAAGCTAGTGAAGGTGATGGACTTCCAGTTGAGCTATTTCAAATCCTGAAAGTTGATGCTGTGAAAGTGTTGCACTCAATATGCCAGCAAATTTGGAAAACTCAGCAGTGGCCACAGGACTGGAAAAGGTCAGTCTTCATTCCAATTCCAAAGAAAGGCAATGCCAAAGAATGCTCAAACTACTGCACAATTGCACTCATCTCGCATGCTAGTAAAGTAATGCTCAAAATTCTCCAAGCCAGGCTTCAGCAATACTCGAACTGTGAACTTCCAGATGTTCAAGCTGGTTTTAGAAAAGGCAGACGAACCAGAGATCAAATTGCCAACATCTGCTGGATCATGGAAAAAGCAAGAGAGTTCCAGAAAAACATCTATTTCTGGTTTATTGACTATGCCAAAGCCTTTGACTGTGTGGATCACAATCAACTGTGGAAAATTCTGAGACAGATGAGAATACCAGACCACCTGACCTGCTTCTTGAGAAACCTTTATGCAGGTCAGGAAGCAACAGTTAGAATTGGACATGGAACAACAGATTGGTTCCAAATAGGAAAAGGAGTATGTCAAGGCTGTATATTGTCACCCTGCTTATTTAACTTCTATGCAGCATGAGAAAGGCTGGGCTGGAGGAAGCACAACCTGGAATCAAGATTGCAGGGAGAAATATCAATAACTTCAGATATGCAGATGACACCACCCTTATGGCAGAAAGTGAAGAGGAACTAAAAAGCCTCTTGATGAAAGTAAAAGAGGAGAGTAAGAGTTGGCTTAAAGCTCAACATTCAGAAAACGAAGATCATGGCATCTGGTTCCATCACTTCATGGGAAACAGATGAGGAAAGAGTGGAAACAGTATCAGATTTTATTTTTGGGGGGGCTCCAAAATCACTACAGATGGTGACTGCAGCCATGAAATTAAAAGACACTTACTTCTTGGAAGGAAAGTTATGACCAACCTAGATAGCATATTCAAAAGCAGAGACATTACTTTGCCAACTAAGGTCCATCTAGTCAAGGCTATGGTTTTTCCTGTGGTCATGTATGGATGTGAGAGTTGGACTGTGAAGAAATCTGAGCACCAAAGAATTGATGCTTTTGAACTGTGGTGTTGGAGAAGACTCTTGAGAGTCCCTTGGACTGCAAGGAGATCCAACCAGTCCATTCTAAAGGAGATCAGTCCTGTGTGTTCATTGGAAGGACTGATGTTGAAGCTGAAACTCCAGTACTTTGGCCACCTCATGGGAAGAGTTGACTCACTGGAAAAGACTGATGCTGGGAAGGGTTGGGTGCAGGAGGCAAAGGCGATGACAGAGGATGAGATGGCTGGATGGCATCACCGACTCGATGGACATGAGTTTGAGTGAAGTCTGGGAGTTGGTGATGGACAGGGAGGCCTGGCGTGCTGCGATTCATCGGGTCACAAAGAGTCAGACACGACTGAGCGACTGAACTGAACTGATTCTCTTATGCATTTCCCCCCAGTATCACTGAGTATGATCAATCCTTAAGATATCCAAAAAAATGAAAAGATAGCAAGTGGGCCTGTCTAGTAATAGAGTGAAAGTGTTAGTTTCTCAGTTGTGTCCGACCCTTTGCAACCCCATGGACTATAGCCCACCAAGCTCTCTGTCCATGGGAGTCTGCAAGCCAGAATGGTGGAGTGTGTTGCCATTGCCTTCTTTAGGGGATCTTCCCTACCCAGGGACTGAACACAGATCTCCTATATCCCAGGCAGATTCTTTACCATCTGAGCCACCCGGGAAGCCCATCATATCACAAAATGACTTGTTTTGGAAGTTTTGTGCATTTTCTAATCTGGTACAGTATTTAAATCCTCACACTCCAAACTGTTTCTTTCATTCTAATAATTTGAGCTTTGATAAATTTTCCATCAATTAGGTTCTATTTCATTTTAATTTTTAGCCTGAACTTATTTTACTGGGACAGTTAGGTTTTCAAAATCTGTAGCCTTGGTTACGTATCCATATAACCTTACCAGCAGGATGCTTCCTTAGAATCTAAAGCACGTCTCTGGTTTTTCAGCTTCTAATCTCTGTAGAAATATTTAATGCGTGTTCAGTACTCTCCCACTGGTCTTCTAAACTGCCCTAGTCTTTCTTCTCTTTTTGCTTCAGTGCATACTTCCAAACTGTTGCTGCTGCTGCTAAGTCGCTTCAGTCATGTCCGACTCTGTGCGACCCCGTAGATGGCAGCCCACCAGGTTCCTCCGTCCCTGGGATTCTCCAGGCAAGAGTACTTCCAAACTAACCTTCCTAAATTGACTGTCATGTTTTCTTCCTGCTTAAACACATTCAGTGTAACACCACTGCTTACACGAGGAAGTTAAATCCAACTGAATTCTTAGTAATTTTCTCCTTCAGCTTCTTCATCTTACAGATGAGGGGTAGAGGTTCCACAGGAAGGAAGCAATGTGCCTAAGACAAGAGTGACTTGTAGGGCTCTAGCGGTGGAACTGGTTCCGCTGAACCTTACTGCTTTCCACTTGGCCTCCGTGGCCCAACATTCAGGTCCCTCACTGATGTGGGTCTCCTGGTATATTTCTTACCTCCTACCGGCTAGAGCCTGAATGATCTGTCCCTGGTCTACAATGTCTTTGTCTTTGCAGACGTCCCTTCCTTCCTATATTTAGAATGCCCCTCTCCCTTGCAATTTTTAAGTACTCGTTCACACCCAACACTAAATAAGTATTTTAAACAAGTTACATTATCCTTGTATAGTCTTAATAATCCACCAGCTCAGTTCTGTGATTCCCATTTTACCTATGTGGAAATTGAGGCTAAACTTGCCCAAGATCGCTGAATTAGCACGTGGCAGGACCTGGATCCAGCCTGAGCAGTGTGTCCCCGGGACCTGTGCTGTGAGTCCTTCGTCAAAGTAACTGCCTTGAAGGAACAGCTTATCTTCCTAGTTCCAGGCCAAAGGCTCCCTCTACTCTATCAAATTTCTGCAGTGCTCACCATGCATAAGAGAAACAGAATTTATCACAAGGTTATCTGTGCTTTTTGGATGCTATTCAACATACTATGAATGTTTATAAAGTAAAATAATAATTCATGAAGTGGCCATAAAAAATATACAACTTGACTTCCTAATTTCTCTTCCAAATGTGATTGGAAATGAACCAGTGCATTCCAAGAAAGTAATAATGTGGAGACTGATCAACAGATGACTGCTGAGACCAGCACAAATCCCAGAGCCGGGATTTGTGTGCTCACTCTCACTGTGTACTCATGTCTGTGACCCCGAGATGCCAGTTAACCCCTCTGAGCCTCCTTGTGTCGTTCGGTAAAATAGACCCAATGATATGTATCTTGGTTGTGGCAGAGACTGTGTACCAAAACCTTTTAAAATTTTAAAGCATTTTTCAAAAATAGTATTCCTTTTCAGCTCCCTTAGAAACTAAATATCAGTAAATCAGTTTAAGGCAGAAGTTATTATGATATACTGCCACCTCCCCACCCCCACCAAGTGGTAAGATTTCTTTGACTTCTTTGCAGCAATTTTTACATGTCAGTTACTAATAAAACAGAATTGGCCAATGTATCTTTTACATTTTCTCTGCTCTCTTGATACATACTCAGATCATAAGTTTTCTGAATACTAATTTGGTCAGTTCTATATTTATTTTCCGATAATGTTAACTGTGCTTAAGGAAGGGGGCTAGATTGTCAAGCACCTGTGTTCAGAACACCCACCATTTCGTGCCATGCTTCTCCACCTGGAATGGCTTTCACTTACCTGGTTGGTTCGTAACAAAACAGAATGGTGCTGCTCATTCTGATTCCAGCTTTTATACCTGTGAAGCTGTTAGCTCTGCTTTCTACCAGGGCTTCCATAAAATGATGAGGTCCATCTGCTTTTCAAATATGGGGGTGAAGATCCACAAGACAAAAGAAATCCTGGAAACATGGTGGGAAGTTTGACCAAGAGAAAGAACGTTAATGTGAAAAGTCACCCTGAACTTAAAGAATGCCACCACCTGTGGCAGCGCAGATACGTTCTCAGTAAGCAGTGCAGACTTGACTGTTTTCTTGGGGGTGGCACGAGGAGGGATGTTCATGAGCCTCACAAGTGGGAAATATCTAGGACAGTGTGCAGAGAGTAGATGGGTGACCATGTGTAGCTGAGCTGAGAGGTAACAGAGGCCTGGCTGTCAGAGACCTGAGTTCTAGTCCAGACTTAACAGGTAGTAGTCATGTGACCTCAGTCAAGTTATTTGACCTCTTTGAGTCTTAAGTTCTTCATTCATCAGTTTAGCAATACTATGTGAAAGTGATTCTGAGGGTTGGATGCAATCACACAATGTAAGCCCATAATGAACACGGTGCTAGAACATGGTTAAGTATTTGGTAAGTGTTAGGCTGGAGGCTGAGATGAGTGTGAGGTGGTTCCATTGGATGTTGGATGGTAGCACGCATAATGGGATCACCTACTGCCTTGGCTCCTCTCTGACTGCATATGCCTTTATCTAGATTCTTTTCTCAGCAAATTGTTCTCAAATTCTAGAAGCTATTGGCAAAGCCAAGACGAAACATAAGGGCTGTGTTCTGGGAGTCTTGTCAGAGATGAACTAGTCTGAAAATATGTACCAGGTTCTAGCTCACGATGGAGAATAGTGATGATTTTAGAAATAGGGTAAAGCGGAAAATGAGTCTTCCAGAGCAGGTAGACCCACTGAAGATATAATAGAGCAAAACCACTTTTTTACATTGTCTATAAATGGGCCATATTCTACAGAAGGAAATTTTAACTGTGCTAGAAGTGTGAGATGTCAGAGCTGGTGATATGTAGAAAAGGAGACAAGTGAACCGAAAACTCTGTAACTTACTAGAACTTGTGCCTTGGAAGTCAGTTTCCAGTATAGCTCTCAGTAAAGAATATGGATTGTTTATGATGCTTGGCACACTCATCTAAATTCTTAAATTGACTCTTAGACACAGGTACTTTTTCTTTTTTTTTTAAATTGGAGGACAACTGCTTTACAATGTTGTGCTGGTTTCTGCCTTACAAAAGTGTGAATCAGCCATATATGTGCTTATATTCCCCCTGCCCCGTCTCACCCCCATCCCCACTCTGTGATAGGTCATCACGGAGCACCAAATTGAGCTCCCTGTTATATGGAAGTTTCCCACTAGCTAGCTATTTTATACATGGTAGTGTATATAGGACATGGATACTTTTATCTCCACTTTACAGATGAGAGAAACCAAAGTAGAGTTTAGATTTTTTCTAAATTCCCTGGTTCTAAATCAGGTGCTTGTTCAACTTATGCCACAATGACTGATGGAAATGGGTTAGATATTTTTTGAAAGTCTTTTAAGAGAAGCTAGTTAAACATTTGAGGCATCTCAAACGTTCAGTCCCAGGCAAGTAGGTTACGTTATATCACAAAACTGAATCTTTCTAAATTAATTAACTGATAAAGCAAGTGCAGCTTATAAGTTATCATTGTTCTTTTGAAACTTAACACTTTTTTTTTTCTAGGATTAACATAGAACAGTAGTTCTCTAACTTGAGCACACATCAGAATCACCTGGAGGACTTGTTTAGTAAGATGCAGTAGGTCTGGTGTGGCCCGAGGCTTTGCATTTTTAACAGGTTCCTTGGTGCCCTTGATGCATCACTTGGAGAAGCACTTACGAGAAAAATACACTGTGTTACCGATCCTTCAGAGGAATAAATAGGAAAATAGTCCTGAAGGGAAATTCCAAGACCACAGATGGAAGCTGAAATTCAAATCATGTTTCCAAACTCAGTAGATTATAGTTAGCCACCCATAACTGAATTTGGAGTGAAAAAAGATTTGTATTATTACTTCATTTCTGGAGAGTGCTTTTGATTGCAAAGGGAAATCAAGAATGAAAAATCACTATGTATGTAAATGTTGAAAATCAGTGGTAATTTAAAAGCAAACTAGGTTTGCAGGTGTTTTTCTCTAAACCACTAAAAACAATATGATTAACTGATGTGTATGGATTTTCTTACAGATTTTTTTTTCTCTTTTGGTCTCTGTAGGTGGCAAATCTTCCAAAAGACTATATGATAACCCTCAAATATGTCCCCGGGATGGACGTTTTGGTATGTAAACTGTACATTTCTGGGTTTCACTGTGGTAGCTGACAAAAGAAACGGGGTCATTCATATTGAGATAGGAAGCTATCTGCCATTGAAGAGTTTGCTAATTGTCAGAATTTGAAGAAGGTATTTTTGGAATTTGACTTATATATTTATATTTTTTCCTCAGGCAACTGCTAAACTTTGGTTTGGTTTGAACATTTCAGCATGTGTCTCCCCCCTCTACTCCCAAAGCACATAAGATCACCTTCTTTATAGCTAGCCACTGACTTCTCTTTTTCTTTCAGCCTTCCTCCAAGCAAAGGCTCAGGTGTAAAATTATGTAAATTACTTTCATACCTGAAAAGGTCCTATATAAGTCTCCTATTTAATTTGAGAACACAAAATGTTTTATCTCTGAATTTATTTGCAGTGTGATTGATTCTTCAAAATTTGCAATAAAAATGTAGCTATGATTGTAGGTACGCTTTTATGACTGTAACCAAGAATTTTCATTGATTTTCTAATTACGTAGTGTTAGTATTAAGACACGAAGAAATATTTCACATATAGGGACTAATGTAATGACTCTGGACCCGTCACATAACGTCAGATGTTACCATTTTGCAATATTTGTTTCAACTGTATTTTTTAATTGGAGTATAATTGCTTTACAGTGTTGTTTCTGCTGTACAATGAAGTGAATCAGCCATGCGTATACATATATCCCTTCTCTCTTTGGACTTCTCTCCCACCTGCCTCCACCCCACCCATCTAGGTCATCACAGAGCACCAAGCTGAGCTTCTTGTGCTTTTATATATAAATAGCAGGTTCCCGCTAGCTATCTGTTTTACATATGGTAGTGTATATGTGTCAATCCTAATCTCCCAATTCATCCTACCCTTTCCCCTCTCCCTCTCTTTCCCTTCATGTCTGCAAGTCCAATCTCTACCTCTGCCTCTCTATTCTTGCCCTGGAAATAGGTTTCAAATGTACTTTTTCATAGTGAATCATGATAAATTGAAGCCCTGTATATACCTCTCTCCTATACCCCTAAGTACCATTTTTTCTCTTAGGGAGAGCTTATCTCTTAGGAATAAGTATTCTGAGCTGGAGTTTCTCATTCCAATGCATGTTTTCAGGGCTTGACGTGAGGGTACCATCCCCTTGGAGTTGTGTTGAGTGTAACCCCACAGTAGCCCTACTCTTTCTTATACTTTGATAGCAAACTCTACATCCATATATATATGATACCATGTTTTGCATATTTTCATATTTTATGTTGATACCATTATAATGCATATATGACTTTACAACTTGCTGATATTTTGCAAAATGCTTTTGACACATAATATGTTCCATGTTGATTCACTTTACTGTATTGTGTTCCTTTGAATTAATTTAAAACCACTTGGGTTACTCTCTGCCCTGCAAATTGACATCTTTCTATAACACCCAAAATACTTACTACACATTGACCTCTTGCAAGTTGACTTTGAGTCTTTTCTGTGGACACATCCATCAAAATTATTACCTGTTCAAATGTGTTAATAAGCATGTCACTAAATTGTTGTTGTTCAGTTGCCAAATCGTGTCCAATTCTTTGCAAGCCCACGGACTGTAGCACACCAGGCTTCCTGTCCCTCACCACCTCCCAGAGTTTGCCCAAGTTCACCATTGAATTGGTGATGCCATCCAACCATCTCATCCTTGGTCACCCTCTTCTCCTTCTGCCTTCAATCTTTCCGAGCATCAGTGTCTTTTCTAATGAGTCAGCTCTACCATCAAGTGGCCAAAGTATTGGAACTTCGACATCAGTCCTTCCAAAGAGTATTCAGGGTTGATTTATTTTAAGATTGACTGGTTTGATCTCCTTGCAGTCCAAGGGACTCTACAGAGTCTTCTTTAGCACTGCAGTCAAAAGCATCAATTCTTCAGCACTTCTCCTTCTTCATTGTCCAGCTCTCACATCTGTATGTGACTACTGGAAAGACCATGTGAAAGTGAAAAATCTCGTGGTTTGTCTGACTCTTTGCAACTCCAGGGACTGTAGCCTGCCAGGCTTCTCTGTCCATGGAATTTACCAGGCCAGAATACTGGAGTGGGTAGCTGTTCCCTTCTCGAGGAGATCTTCTCAACCCAGGAATCAAACCAGGGTCTCCTGCATTGCAGGTGGATTCTTTACGAGCTGAGCTACCAGGGAAGCCCTAGACGTCACTATATGGACCTTTGTCAGCAAAGTGATGTCTTTGCTTTTTAACACTCTGTCGAGGTTTGTCATGGCTTTCCTGCTAAGAAGCAATCGTCTTCTAATTTCATGACTGCAGACACCATCCACAGTGCTTTTAGAGCCCAAGAAGAGGAAATCTGTCACTGCTTCCACCTCTTCCCTTTCTATTTGCCATGAAGTGATGGGGCTGATGCCATTATCTTAGTTTTTTTTTTTTGGGGGGGGGGGGTTTAAGCCAGCTTTTTCACTCTCTGCTTTCATCCTCGTCAAGAGGCTCTTTAGTTCCTGTTCTCTTTCTGCCATTAGAGTGGTATCATCCACATATCTGAGGTTGTTGACATTTCTCCTGGCAGTCTTGATTCCAGCTTGTAACTCATCCAGACTGGCATTTCACATGATGTGCCCTGCGTATAAGTTAAATAAGCACATCACTAAGTGCTTATGCTTAAAAAGTCTTCCAAACTTTCTACGGTTGTCATTTCAAGAGCATTCTCTTGAAAGGCATATTTCTTTTCATTAGTCCTTGCTAAAATCTTTACTATCTACTAAATTCCTTAGAACTCCTTAGAACATGTACCTTGTTGAACCATATACCTCTTTGTTGATCTAGCAAGCCTGGGTCAATGTCTGTCCTAATAGTAATGTAAATTTTATAGGAGCCTGAACCTTAATTAATCTAATCATCTGCTCACTCAGCAAGTATTTGTTTAGGGAAAAGTAGCAACATTCAGAAAATTAAGATCATGACGTCTGGTCCCATCACTTCATGGAAAATAGATAGGGAAACAGTGGAAACAGTGTCAGACTTTATTTTTTTGGGCTCCAAAATCACTGCAGATGGTGATTGCAGGCATGAAATTAAAAGACGCTTTCTCCTTGGAAGGAAAGTTATGACCAACCTAGATAGCATATTCAAAAGCAGAGACATTATTTTGCCAACAAAGGTCTGTCTAGTCAAGGCTATGGTTTTTCCTGTGGTCATGTATGGATGTGAGAGTTGGACTGTGAAGAAAGCTGAGTGCTGAAGAACTGATGCTTTTGAACTGTGTTGTTGGAGAAGACTCTTGAGAGTCCCTTGGACTGCAAAGAGATCCAACCAGTCCATTCTAAAGGAGATCAGTACTGGGTATTCTTTGGAAGGAATGATGCTAAAGCGGAAACTCCAGTACTTTGGCCACCTCATGCGAAGAGTTGACTCATTGGAAAAGACTCTGATGCTGGGAGGGATTGGGGGCAAGAGGAGAAAGAGGGTGACAGAGGATGAGATGGCTGGATGGCATCACTGACTCGATGGACGTGAGTTTGAGTGAACTCCGGGAGTTGGTGATGGACAGGGAGGCCTGGTGTGCTGCGATTCATGGGTTCGCAAAGAGTCGGACACGACTGAGCGACTGAACTGAACTGATGGAGCGAGCACTTTATGAGACACTTTAAGAAACAAACAAACATCCATCAATTAACCTTACGTTCAAAAACTAGTAATTATGAGGTTGGGTGTAGCTGGCCTTTTTATAATGCTTTTCTATTTGAAAAATGACTTCACGTTTTTATCTCCTTGGATGGTTAGAAAAATAGGCAAGCAGGATGACTACTGTGATTCTTATTATACAAATGAAACCCTGAGCTTTATAAACCAGAAGCATTTTGACCAAGGTTAAACAATTAGAAAGTGATAGTCTTAAAAAGAAATCCTAGGTCATCTGACTCTTAACCCTTCATGTGGGAATCTATTAATAGCAAGGCAAAGAGTTCTCAGTGAAGCATCTAAATAATAAAGACATACCCTGTTCCTGACTATAGAAGTACTTAGGCTGGGACTGCCAAATTCATTTAAAGAAATCATGCAACTCTTTGAAAAACAATGTGTTAAACTGACAATAGCAAAATAGATTCTTTTGTGCTGGTGTAATCATAGATTGTGCCGAATCATAGATTTCAGTATTGGCTGGTGCTAACAACAGCTAAACTTATAAAAATAAAATGGATTCATTGCCATCTATTTTTTCCGCCTTGTTTCTGTAATTGAGAAAAGTCCACTATTATTTGGTCTTGGCACACCGTCCTGGCACAATTGGAGGAACTCTGTTCTTGGCTACCACAGTTGGCAAGAAAAACAAACCCGAACATAGCCTTTGGGTAGAAACAGGGGGTCGTATGCTTTGTTTTACCTTCATTTAAAAATGTTAGTTTCTTCTAAGACCAGAGGAGTTTCCCAGTGGAGAGGCTCAGGCTTATTTGTCAGTGGTCGGAGTCCAGGCAGCCTTATCTTTTGTCTTTAAACAATACAGGGTGGAGTGGGAGCCAGAATGGGTAGCAGAAATATTCTCTGGGGCCAAACCAATAAAATTCTGCTGGAGGCCCTGGGCAGAAGAAAGCTCTAGCATAGAGTACTTTTGTTTTGTTTTGTTTTAAAAATCAACTAAATACTCCTGAAAAGGGGAGATTACTTTTCGAAGTGCCTTTTTAGAAAATTACCCAGCAGATTGTCTCTCACAAATAGCCGGGTATGATCCACTGACTGGTATTTAAATCTAACGATAATTACCAATTTTAGTTTAAACTCTTTGAAACTATAATATTGTCAGACTTTGGATTTCCTTTAAATTCTTAGCCTAAAAATCCTAAATGTTTCTTATCCTTTTCATTTACTAGTCATGTCGTAGAAAGAACGGAAATTGAGTTGCTGAATCTGCAGTCATTCTGACCTCTCTAAAATGATACAAACTATGAGTTGCTTGTGGTATTGGCATAATAAAGTTAATCTGCTTTTAGTTAAATTACATACTTACCACTTTTTATCTAACTTTTTAGTTGGAATACTTTCGAATTTATAGGTTATAAGAATATTCACCCATATACCTTTTAATACAGATTCACTTGTTTTTAACACTTTGCTTCATTTGCTTTATAAATTCTTGCTTTCTGTATGCACATATCTAAACCCCTTGAGTAAGCTGTATACAAAATGACTGTTTACCCCTAAATACTTAAGTGTGTGTTTCCTAAGTATTTTCTCTTACATAACCACAGTTGTCCACTTGAGTAAATTTAGCAGTAACTAAAATACTTCAGTCTGTTGGCTGTATTTCAATGTTACCAAATTTTTCTGGCACGTTTTTCTTCTGGTACAAGATCTAATCTATTATCATGATTTGCATTTTGATACTATGTATGATCGGCAGAATAATGGTCCCCCAAAGATGTCTCATGCTGTGACTATATTACCTTTCATGGCAAAAAGTCTTTGCAGATTTAATTAAGGATCTGAGGATGGGTAGGGTATCCTGGGAATATCCAGGTGGACCCAATCTAATAACATAAATCCTTATGAGACTGAGTTTAGGAACCAGAGAGAAGGTGTTACACCACTGGCTTGGAAGATGAAGGGGCCACAAGCCAGGGAATGTGGGCGATCCCCGAAAGCTAGAAAAGACAGGGAAGGAGATTCTTCTGTAGAGCCTCTAGAGAGAACACCATGTAATCTGTGATCACTTTGATTTCAGCCTGTTGTTGTTGGTCACTCAGTCCTGTCTGACTCTTTGCAACTCCATGGACTGCAGCACGCCAGGCCTCCCTGTTTTTTACCATCTCCTGGAGCTTGGTCAAATCCATGTCCATGAGTCAGTGACGCCATCCAACCGTCTTGTCAGAATACGCATCCCAAGGTGTGATGCTACATTAAGGAATGATGTGTCCTCTAGTTATCGCTCCCAGAGGCACCGTGTCCATCTTCTTCCCATGGTGCTGCTTGTTTTACTCTGCTGGTTCAGGTGTCCCACTATTGCTGTGTATTTACTCATTAACAACTAAGCAGCAATCTTTGGGAAGATACTTGAAGACCATGTGTATTTCTTCATCAAAGTTTCTCTTGTAGATTGACTTTTACATGAACCAGTCTTTACTGTCATGTCAGTTTTTATTTTTTTTAAAGTCAAGGTTAAACAAAGAAGTCATTGGCAATACATAATGTTATTCTAAAAACATGGATCCCAGCCATCTCCCCTTTGCAGGCACCCTTCCTCCCTTCTGGACGATTTCACTTTCTCAACTATTCATACCTTTTTGCTGGTCTGCCCCCTCTGGGTCTTCTCACATCTCCCTTATCAGATAATAAATCCCTTGACTGGTATTTCAACTCTTCTTTAAAAGACAGTGGTTCTTCAAAACAAATACACCTGGTCATTTTATCCATCCTCTTCATATACTTTGAATGGTTGCTTTTAGGAAAAGAAGCTTCTTAAACATGGCCTCCAAGACTCTGGTGATCTGGCACCTTTCCAGATTCTTTTTCAGTCCTACAGCCTCACATGTTCCCTGCTGCCCCTGTTCCTTTCCTGCAAGTCTTTCTCTGAACCTAGTGTGCTGGTCAATCCTTTTCTTTAGATAACTCCTCTCTCATTTTCTTTTTTATTTCTTCTATGATTTTTCTTAAAAAAAATTTTTTTTTGATTGAAGTATAGTTGATTATTTCCAGGAGATAGAGGACAGGGAAGCCTGGTGTGCTGCAGTCCATGGGTCGCAAAGGGTAGAGCATGACTTAGTGACTGAACCACGGTAGTTGATTTATAAATGTTGTGTCAATCTCTGCTATATAGCAAAATGACTCAGTTATATATATATATATACACACACATTCTTTAATATTTTTTTCCATTATGGCTAATCGAGAATATTGGATATAGTTCTCTGTGCTATACAATAGGACCTTGTTGTTTATCCATTCTACATGTAATAGTTTGCATCTACCAACCCCATATTCCCTCCCCGTTTCCTGGCAACCACAAGTCTGATCACTATGCCTGTGAGTCCGTTTCTGTTTTGTAGACAGGTTCACTTGTGCCGTATTTTAGATTCCACTTATAAGTGATGTCATGATACTTGCCTTTCTCTTTCTCACTTACTTCACTTGGTGTGAAGTTTCATCCATGTAGCTGCAAACGGCACTATTTTGTTCTTTTTTATGACTTAGTAGTATTCCGTTGTGTTTATGTACCACATCTTCTTTATCCATTCCTCTGTTGATGGAGATTTAGGTTGTTTCCCTGTTTTGGCTATTGTAAATAGTGCTCCTATGAACATAGGGGTGCATGTATCTTTTTGAATTGTAGTTTTGCCCAGGTATATGCCCAGGAGTAGGATTGCTAAAGATCATACGGTAGCTTGATTTTTAGTTTTCTGAGGAACCGCCATACTGTTTTCTGCAGAGGCTGCACCAATTTACATTCCCACCGACAGCATAGGAGACTTTCCTTCACTCTGCACCCTCTCTAGCACTTGTTGTTTGTCTGACAAATTCATTGTCAATTTCACTTCTTTAAGGAAGCCTTTACTCTCCTTGAGGAAGCCATACCCTCATATTAGAAACTTCTAATAGTACTCCTCAGAATGGTAGTGCTTTTGTTTATTTGTGCAAGTATTTAGTTGTAATCTTCTATTTACCTATAAACTCCCTGAGGGCAGGAGTTGTATATTTTGCTTGTCCATCCTCACAGTCCAATATATGACTATTGTTGTTCAGTTGCTCAATGGTGTCTGACTCTGCAACTGCATGAAATTCAGCACACCAGGCTTCCCTGTCCATCACTATCTTCTGAAGTTTGCTCAGACTCATTTCCTTTGAGTCAGTGATGCTATCCAACCATCTAATCCTCTGTTATCCCCTTCTCCTCATGTCCTCAATCCTTCCCAGCATCAGGGTCTTTTCTAATGAATGGGCTTTTAGCATCACATGGCCAAAGTATTGGAGCTTTAGCATCAATCCTTCCAATGAATTCCTTTACGGTTGACTGATTTGATCTCCTTGCTACCCATGTGACTCTTAAGAATCTTCTCCAGTACCACAGTTTGAAAGCATCATTTCTTCAGCCTTGTTTATGGTTCAACTCTCACATCCTTACATGACCACTGGAAAAACCATAGCTTTGACTCTACAGAACTTTGTTTGCAAAGTGATATCTCTGCTTTTTCATATGCTGTCTAGGTTTGTCATAACTTCTCTTCCAAAGAGCAAGGGTCTTTTAATTTTGTGGCTGCAGTCACCATCTGCAGTGATTTCGGCACCCAAGAAAACAAAATCTGCTACTGTTTCCACTATTTCCCCATCTATTTGCCATGAAGTGATGGAACCAGATACCATGATCTCAGTTTTTTGAATGTTGAGTTTTAAGTCATCATTTTCACTCTCCTCTTTCACCTTCATCAGAGGCTCTTTAGTTCCTCTTAGCTTTCCACCGTTAGACTGGTATCATCTGCGTATCTGACGTTGATATTTCTCCTGGCAATCTGGATTCCAACTTTTGAGTCATCCTGCCGTGCATTTCACATCTGCATATAACTTAAATAAGCAGGGTGACATTACACAGTGTTGACATACTTCTTTCCCAATTTTGAACCAGTCCTTTGTTCCATGTTTGGTTCTAACTGTTGTTTCTTGACCTGCATTCAGGATTCTCAGGAGGCAGGTAAGGTGGTCTGGTATTCCAATCTCTTGAAGAATTTCCCACAGTTTTTTGTGATCCACAGAGTCAAAGGCTTTAGCGCAGTCAATGAATCAGATGTATTTTTTGAATTCCCTTGCTTTTTCTATGTTCCAAGTAGATGTTGGCAGTTTACTATCTGGCCCCTCTACCTTTTCTAAATCCAGCTCATACACCTGGAAGTTCTTTTAAGCATAATCTTGCTAGCATGTGAAATGAGCACAATTGTATAATGGTTTGAACATTCTTTGGCATTGGAATGAAAACTGACCTTTTCCAGCCCTGTGGTCACTGCTGAATGTTCCAGATTTGCAGCATCATCTTTTAGGATTTGAAATAGCTCAGCTAGAATTCCATCACCTCCACTAGCTTTGTTCATAGTAATGCTTCCTAAGACCCACTTGACTTTGCACTCCAGGATGTCTGGCTCTAGGTGAGTGACCACACCATCATAGTTATCTGGTTCATTAAGATCTTTTTTGTACAATTCTTCTGTGTATTCTTGCCACCTCTTAATTTCTTCTGCTTCTTTTAGGTCCTTAACATTTCTGTCCTTTATTTTGCCCATTTTTGCATGAAATGTTCTCTTGAGATCTCCAACTTTCTTGAAGAGATTTCTAGTTTTCCCTGTTCTGTTGTTTTCCTCTATTTCTTTGCATTGTTCAACTTAAGAAGGCTTTCTTGCATCTCCTCACTGTTCTCTGGAACTCTGCATTCAGTTGGGTATGTCTTTCCCTTTCTCCTTTGCCTTTCATTTCTTTTGTCAGCTATTTGTAAGGCTTCCTCAGTCATTTTGCCTTTTTGCATTTCTTTTTCTTGGAGATGGTTTTGGTCACCATCTCCTGTACAGTGTTAGGAACCTCCATCCATAGTTCTTCAGGCACTCTGTCTATCAGATCTAATCCCATGAATCTATTTGTCACTTCCTCTGTAAATGATAAGGGATTTGATTTAGATCATTCTTGAATGACCTAGTGGTTTTCTCTATTTTCTTCAATTTAAGTCTGGATTTTACAATAAGGAGCTCATGATCTGAGCCATAGTCAGCTCTAGGCCTTATTTTTGCAGACTATATAGAGCTTCTCCATCTTCAGCTGCAGAGAACATAATCCATCTGATTTCAGTATCGATCATCTGGTGATGTCCACGTGTAGAGTCATCTCTTGTATTATTGGAAGCGGGTGTTTGCTATGACCAGTGTATCCTCTTGGCAAAACTGTTAGCATTTGCCCTGCTTCTTTTGGACTCAGTGTATGATAGGCGCTTATGTGCTGAAAGTGAAGATGGAAGGAAGGAGGGAAGTTCTCTCACATGTAATCCCTTGTAATTTCCCTGAGGTACCAATTGAATAGAATCTGTAAGATTATGATAATGCGGTGAATGACTGTAGCTTATCACACAGTATTTGCACCTTAGTGTTTTACCCATCTTCTTTTAGATATGTATGCATTTTGTAAAAAGGTTTAGGTCTAAGAGTAATATCATGCTATTTTGAGGAATCGTGATTTCCATAAGCCTTCTGTTATGCTACTACTTTAAATTGAGTCATTTCCTTAATCAAGAACTTTCTCATAGTTCTCAGTGATTGAAGGTTGAAAGCCAGATTCCTGAGTCTGATGTTTATAAGCTTCCATAATAACCTTCCTGCCCCACGCCAACCACCTCATCTTAATGCCCATTATTTTGCAACACAAATTTGTCACCCAGTCAGGCGAGTCCCACCCTCCAAGAATCACCTTGAAGTGAAAGTGTTAGTTGCTCAGTCTTGTCCGACTGTTTGTAACCCTATTAGCCTGCCAGGCTCCTCTGTCCATGGAATTCTTCAGGTAAGCATACTGGAGTGGGTTGCCATTCTCTTCTATTCTCAATTCCAAGACAGCATGATACAGCTTCCCTTTGCTAGGAATATTCTTTCCTCTCCCACCCACTCATCCAAATTCTATCCACAGAATTATGCAGTATCCTGAGACTGAATGCATCTTAGAGGTCAGCATTTCCAAGGTCAGCTTAAGATCCCTATTTCTCATAAGACCATTTCCTACTGTCCCAGACCATGCTCTCTTCCCTGTATCATTGGCCAGTAAAAACTGACAGCACCCCTAATCTGTGCTTGTGTGGGACAAAGTGATGAGCAATACTGATGTGGTATCTGTTCTGTGGACCTTATCTGTTACTTTATTATCTCTGAATTTCTATAGAATTTGTCTCGAAACTAATCATTTTGGGTAGTTGATCATACATTGCTTACAAAGCTATTTAAAATTGTATGTGTTACGGAGCTCTCATAGTATTGTTGTGAGAAATGATTAAGATGTGAAAAACCCAAGATATAGTGTACATGCAATAATTGTTCTACGTCCTCACAATTATTTTGTTGTTATATTTTCTCTTTTTACTGTATTTATCTAAAGATTAGGGATCTACCCTTTTACCCTGTTGTATTTCCTTACCATTTGAGCAGGTAGTAGCTACTCAAAAGCTGCTGCTGCTGCTAAGTCGCTTCAGTCATGTCCGACTCTGTGCAACCCCAGAGACGGCAGCCCACCAGGCTCCCCCATCCCTAGGAGTCTCCAGGCAAGAACACTGGAGTGGGTTGCCATTTTCTTCACCAATGCATGAAAGTGAAAAGTGAAAGTGAAGTTGCTCAGTTGTGTCCAACTCTTAGCGACCCCATGGACTACAGCCCACCAAGCTCCTTCATCCATGGGATTTTCCAGGCAAGAGTACTGGAGTGGGGTGCCATTCCCTTCTCCAACTCAAAAGCTACTTACCATTAAACATTTAACTGCTGGCCAAAAAATGTCTGATTTACAAATCTTGAGGGAGCCTACCTTATTTGTTTAGATTCCTTTGGTTCTTACTAACAGTAATGAACTCAAGCTTCACCAAAAAAAAAAAAGTCCCATTACTGTAAGGATACTGAAGAATAGCATTTCAAGTCAAGGGGAGGGATGCAGCCAGGCCTCATGAAGGGACTCGAACCAGGACTGGAAAGCCTCCAGGTTTTCCTTTCCGCTTCTCTGCATCTCTGCCTCGTTCTGTTTCACCGGTGCAGATTTTTTTGCGTGTTTTCAGTCACCTGATGGCGTAATAGCTGCCCCAGAGCTCCCACACTTACATATTACAGTTTGACCCTGCTCAGAGACTAGTTATCAGTTCTTATCACTACTACCTTTTGCGGGGAGGGACTTTCCAATTGACCCATTTGTCTCAGGATGCCACGTTGTCCAGTCAGCTGTGGCTGCTGGGCAAGGCCCTTGTTTGTAATTGTGGATCCCGAGGACCCACCCCTGTGATCTGAAATGCTTCCTATAGAAATGGATGTCAGTCAGGTAGACACTGTACTTGTCTACTTCTAGCTCTTATATAATATTTCTTTCAAAGGAATAAGTATAAAATGTTAGGTAAATGAATAAAATGTAACATTAAATACTATTTTTTAGGTGGCTCTTTCCCTGGTGGCTCAGCGGATAAAGCATCTGCCTGCAATGCAGGAGACCTGGGTTCGATCCCTGGCTTGGGAAGATCCCCTGGAGAAGGAAATGGCAACCCACTCCAGTATTCTTGCCTGGAGAATCCCATGGACAGAGGAGCCTGGCGGGCTATAGTCCACAGGGTCGCAAAGAGTCAGACATGACTGAGCAACCTCACTTTCACTTTCACTTTGTATACTCAAACTACAGGGCCCATCTTAATAAGTAAGTGATTACATTAAGATACTTTCAGAACATCTAGACCATTACTACCTGAAAAAAATAGCATAGAAGCCACATGTTGTTAAGTTAAGCAAACTTAATATTTTAGTTCCTCAGTCATACTGGCCACATTTTGAGTGATGAGTAGCTGAAGGTGGCTAATGGTCTCTCTATTGGCTCACACAGATTAGACAGAGATATTTTAGAGACAGAGAAAGTGATGCTCTGAATAGATTAAGTGACTTGCCTAAAATCACAAAGTGTGTTAACAGAGTTAGGACTAGACTCAGCCCCTAGTTCATCAGGGCTGCCCTCATCTCCCATGTTCTTCCTGGTGCTATTTTGTATCTGGCTCAGAGGCCATTTATAGGCCTGCCTGGGGAAACAACATGTATTTATAGTGTTTGGACTGATTACCATCTTAATCAGATTGAGGTTTCTACTCGCCTTAATTAAAGCAAGAAAATGCAGTTAGATGTCTGCAGCGAACACTGAAGACCCAAATTAATTGTTTAGAGAGAGGACTAAAATAAATCATGACAAAACCCAGCTCAAAAAAGGACTTAAGATTTGGAGACTCTACAGCAGTAACTTGAGCACACAATATTTTACGAAGTGTTTTTGTAGGAATGTTTTAAATCTGCCTTGCCAATGTTCGAGATTGGCAAGGAGTGTCTGCTTTCTAGTCCTAAGAGTAAAAACCAGAAGGAGTAAGGAAAGTCCATTAAAGTCAATTGGTGGTGATGGTTTAGTCACTAAGTTGTGTCCAACTCTTGTGAGCCCATGGTCTGTAGCTCACCCAGGCTCCTTTGCCCATGGGATTTCCCAGGCAAGAATACTAAAGTGGGTTGCTATTCCTTTCTCCAGGGGATCTTCCTGATCTAAGGATCCAACCTTGGTCTCCTGCATTGCAGGTGGATTCTTTACCTGCTGAGCCACCAGGGAAGCCCACTAATAGCAATTAGCATTTGCTATTTGGTTGCAACAGTTCTGGAAGAAATCTGGTTCCTATAATATAGTTCTGGATTCATTGAAATGAGACAGAGCCATTTCTAATTCCTAAGTACTGAGTTTAAGGACCAGTGTGTCTTGTCCGGAAGTGGGACCACATGAGTCATGGAGAACCCAGCAGAAGAAAGTGCTGCAGCTGCGTGTGTTTTGACTGTATTTACTGATGAAAAAAACAGGCAAGTGCTTGGGAGTCTTGGTTTCTAGTATTTGTTTTAAATTTGTTGTGTAACCTTGGTAAACCACTTCACTGCTCGAGACCTTCCTTGATTTTCCCATTTATGAAATTGGTGGGACTGGACCAGATGGTCTTTTAGCATTTCTTCCAGATCTAAACCATTGTGATTCTAGTGGCAAAGTGCTAGATTCTTTTTGACTGACCAGCCAGGAGGTAAATGCTGGAAGCACAAGAGGAAAGAAAGGGGTGCTTTGTGCCTGTGGGCATTCATACTTCTAATTCTGGGAAGATTGAAGGTTGACACACATTAAAGAAAGCAAAACAGAAACAATCAAACTGGGCGGTAATGCTGGTAATTAGATTAGTTGGATTAGAAGATGGGGTAGAAGACTCATTGTGAATATTCCTCAGAAGCCTCGTAGTTTATGAGCCAGGGCTTTGCTCCCTCAGAATCTCTAATGGATGTTTTACCCCAGCTCCTTTGTGGAGAATTCCTCACAGTGCACATACCTTCATGAGGCTTCCTGACGAAGCAGACACATATCTCTCAAAGAACAGTTACTAAATGGAAACGTAGTGCCAAGTACCTCTGTGAAGAAACATTAGTGTGTGTTTTTTCCACTTTCAGATTCTAATTCCAAAAGGCTTCTGGACTGCTCTTGGAGACTCTTCATCTAAGACTGATGCAGAATCCTGTGTCAAATGTTTTCAGCTAATAAAGCAGCACAGTTTCTTAAACGAAGCAGGGGATGGAGAGAAGAAGGCAGGCCAGATTTAGCAAGTCTCTCGGATGTTTTTATTTTGGCCATGGTCTCAAATTTACCAGTTCTAGGTCTGCAGAGATATTATCTCACACATCCTGTGACATCCACGTATCATCTAATTTATATTTGTGTGAATGTGTGAGTTTTCATTGTTGGGTTTTGGAAATGGTCATATTCTTAATTATGTTTAGAATGCTTTCAATCATAGTTGTTGTTGTTGTTGTTTTTAATCTTATCATTAATTTGGTGCTTATGGTACTTTAAAATCCTTAGGAAGTTCATAGTTTTTACCCAGATCTTCTGTGGTGGTGGCATGCGAACAGGTCAAGGACATTGATTCAATGTCATCGATTTAGTTAGCATTCTAGAATGACACATGTTATATATCATTTATATATACACATACAAACATGAATGAAAGCATATGTTGCTCCAATAATCCTAAATAGAGCTGTTATAATTGATCCAGGAAATGTAACAGGCTACCAAAAAGAAGGTAAGAAATTAAGAGTATGAAGTTAAGGAAAATCCAGACAAGTTTTCCCCTTCAAAGCAAAAAACTATATTTCTTTTTGTGTGTATATGGGTGAATAAAACATTACATTATATGTACTTTAGGAATTTGAAACATACTCTGTACATCACCTCTTTGACGTCCTGTCTGACTCTATCAACTTTACTGATCTTTCAGATTCTTCTAGTGAAATAGAGAACATTATTTATATCTTCCATTCTTCTAATATATATTGTGAGTTAATAGCTGTGCAATATAAAACTATTTGTTTAAAATGGTCTCTGAAAGATGAGAGACAATAATGCCTGTTTATTAAGGTAAAGGAAAAACTTAAATTTGTGAATTGCACACTTAATTATCTATTTCCTAATCATAATAATCTTGTAAGAGTTGAAAAACAGACTTCGTATCATCTCACAAATGAAATATTTAGGTCACTGTGTTTTGCTGTCTACAAATCATTGACTAGATTTAATTAAAAAGAAAATGCAAAACTGCTTGATGTTCTAGTCAAGGCTGGTTTCCTTTCTTGTAGGCGGACAAGTTAAAACTGGCTGATATTTAATATTGTTTACCTCAGTTTTATCTTTCCTAAATTCAATAAACTTTAAAAGCTAAAATATAGCTGTTTAAACAGATTAGTGAAAAGAAATAGCTTTGAATTGATCATATAGTCTTTCGAAGAAAATTATGCAAGAATGTATAATAAATGAAATACAGTTAAAGGTGTTTAGAAATATATTTTTCAGCAGTGTAGTCTCAATGTTTATGTCAAATATCAATGAATTTTTCATAACCTTAAAGGGGCAGGTATTGGGCTAGGATTCGATTATGGGATTTCCATGATTTAACAGTAAGAAATTACAGGTTTAGGGTTGAACATGTTTCTGGGAAAAGTTGATTGCTTGGACTGTTGATGAGGTATGTGAAAACAAGGGTGGGTGGCCATGGGGCGAGTAGTCATAGCTAAATAAGAACTTGAATGAGGAATGTAAACATAGAGTTCAGTTGAAGATAGAGATAAACAGAAGTGACAGTAAGCACCCCAGAGTTCTCCATTTAAAACTAAGAAACATATAAACAAGCTCCTTTCTGCTTTAACCACAAAAAAGCAACAAACAAACAAAAAACCAAAAGAAAAAACAACCTGTTCATTTAACGCAAAGACCACAGTACGTTAATTCAGAATAGGGGAATTTGATTTTGGTTCCTACACATCAGAGGATCAGAGAGAAGGACAGGCGAGCTTATTCATAAAGTGGAGCAAGGACAGAGTTTGAAAAGATTAGTACATGAGCTGTACTTGCCATGGGAAAATTTGCACAATTTCAGTGGGACGAACTAACTGGTGAAGGCTATTCTACCATATAAATACTAGTAAAGTGGTATTTACAGAATGTGCTGTTTTCCATATCCTAGGAAATCTGCCCCTTGCTGATAGGGATAACTATCTAAAGGGATTATTGCTGTCTAAATGGAGGGAAACTTGGGTGAGCAGTCAGCCTCCAAAGAAAGACTGACAGCTTGTAAAGAGACTTGTTAATGATGCAAATATGAACTTGCATGTGCTTAAGATAAGCACTGATTTTATAAAACAAAGAGTTCATTCTCAGCATATTTTGGAAACACTTAGTCTTTGAGAGCTTGGTTGGTGAGTTCAATGAAATGGCCAATTGAACTAATTCCCACTAGGAGTTTGTTTATTCTACTTATCTGAAGCCGGAGCCAACACTCCCTAAAAGTTTTGAATGGCATTTAATGCTTCCAGAAATTGCAATGTACCTATCTGTAGAGAAACCAGTTTCCCTTTGGCTGGGTCATATTAATTAAAATTGTTCTATGAAATAAATATAAAATGGCTTTCTTGTATAATTTAGAAAACATGAATTACATGACTTCCCCCACAGAGATATTTTGCTGGTAAGTAGAAAAATAAACTATAGTGGGTTTTATTCATTTTACATGGCATCGGTTACCCTCTCTGACAATGTATAATTATCACAATAGAAATAATTTAAAATTATGTGAGATCTTAATAAGCCAAGACCATTTTACCTTTGTCTAATATCTCTTATTTTTTTCATTATAACATTTTAACAGTTAAAAATATAAATCAGAACCTAGACTTCAAAGTTCTTTATAAGAGAAAAGAGAATATTACAATATACAAAGTATGTAAATTTCCAATTATTTTAAGTGGTGTCACATTTAATTTCTAAAAATGTTATGATTCGTTCTAATATACTAGGAAGTTTTTCCTAATAATCTAAACCTTTATTTATCTGCAAATGTATAAGAGGGGTTGGCAAACTACACTCTATAGACCAGATCCAGTATGTTGCTGATATTACATGTACAGCCAGCTGAGTTTGTCTTTTTACAGATGAACATTTACAGTCTACTTGATAATAGAGAATGCTTTTAACCCTAAGTGAACAAAAATGTTGACCCAATAAAGAATTCCATTCTTCTTATTGCTAAACCTGTGTTACAAAAGAAGCTAAATTATTAATTATGCAAAAGAAATTATATCATTACTTTTTAAATGGTAATAAGAATGGGTAAAAATTCATTTTCTCTTGTATAACTAGACCTACACAATATTCTTGATTTTTGCCTCTTGGCATACAAAGCTTGAAAATATTTGCCATCTAGCCCTTTCCAGAAAATGTTGGGACCCCTGTTATGTAGTATTTTTTCTCACTTTTTTTTTTTTTCACTTCTATATCAGTTAAGCAATTAGTTTCTGAGCAACACCCATATGCCAGACACTATTCTAGGTCTCAGGAACACCACAGGAAACACAATTTTATAAAAATCCTACCTTCTTGAAACGTACATTCAAATTATGTACCTCATCGCCTCAAAACTACCTTACTTCCATTATTCCCTTTCTACAGAGGGGCAAAATGAGGTTCAGAGAATTCATGTAGCTTGTTGGGATTCTCTCAGCCAGAAATGAACCCAGTTTTGCTTGATTCCAAGGCTTGAGCTTCTAACCAGTGGGCGGGGCTGGCTTCATGAGTGGGGCTCCACACTCAGCTTCATGCTCTGCTGTCACCATCGTGAAACACTTCATCATTTTTTGAACACGTTTTGAACAGTAAATACATTTCCATTTTGCTATTAGCCCCACAAATTATGTAGCTGGTCCTGCCACTAAAGCAAAAGTGCTTCTCTCCCAGATCATGTTCTGCCAGGGCTTTTTTTTTTTTTTAACACCCACAGAAACTCAGCTATGTAGAAGCTTTGAAATCGATCAAGATCTTAAGAAAAATAAGCTATTATTGATCCTCTGATTCATATTCTAGTTC
This sequence comes from Oryx dammah, assembly GCF_014754425.2. Lineage (NCBI taxonomy): Eukaryota > Metazoa > Chordata > Mammalia > Artiodactyla > Bovidae > Oryx > Oryx dammah. Next base: position 98,742,962 of record NW_024070213.1, read on the forward strand.
CCCAAAAGACTGGAAGTTGCTTGAAGAACATAGGAACCTTTCCCACTATAACTTTTTAAAAAAATTTCTCTGGGTTAAATTCCTTTCAGAATACAGTAAGTAAATAAATGTGCTTCCATAGAATTAAATTTTGCAGTATCTGAACCTTGTCAAGGGCTCAGTCTTAATTTTATCTCCATGGAAGGGCAAAATCTTTACCATCAACAATTTCTTCTGATCTTTATGCATTTGGAAATTTTGAAACAGCTGTGAGATATGACTTAAATAAAACCTAAGAATGAACCTGTTCTGACATAAGGAAATCATTTGTCCAGTAATCAGTGACTGTACTTAAAATAGGTGCTTTGTCTTTTCTTTAATTTCTTACAGCCTAGTCATTGTTGGATAAGCGAGATGGTGGAACAACTGTCAGTCAGCTTGACTGATCTTCTGGACAAGTTTTCAAATATTTCTGAAGGCTTGAGTAATTATTCTATCATAGACAAACTTGTGAAAATAGTTGATGACCTTGTGGAGTGCATGGAAGAACACTCATTTGAGGTAACTTTGTATTGGGACTGCTTTTTATTACTCATCTCTGTAACCTACGGCTGATTAGTGGTGGCAGGGCTGGGGACGTGTTTGTGAGATTTTTAATTTATAAATTTGTAATTAAAAAATTTTTGAAGATGAGCACAGAAAATAAATGTTTGTAGTTATATCACAACTGAAATGTATATTAAGACAATTAAATGTTGTCACTTAATATAAAAATAAATGTATTCACAATACACTTATGAAAACAAACCTGACTTTATCTCGTGGATAAGGTTCTCATAGCCTTCCTATGAGGTTACCAATGTTCATTTACCTTTAAATGGAAAATTGCCTATAGTGAACACTTGACCTCTTATATATAGTAATAACATCACAACAAAGAAGTGCATTTTAATGTCTTTGGGTCATTTGATGATTAGTTGTCACTTCAGAGTATGGGTATGGCAGTGCTTTGGGTTCAAAGCATATTAAAGAAGCAATGTACCCACTAGAGATCAAGAATGGGATGCTGGAGGTCAAAACCTGCTTTGTTCAGTAATAGTTTTGCTCACTTTCTTTACACATAAAATGGGGACAAAGAAGAGTCGATATTACATGATTAATGATGAATTTTTATTCATCATTATGAAGGAATTTTTATCATTCAAATTTGGCAAAGTAAAATGTTAACAGTTTTTTAAAATTTTATAACACTGTGTCTATATAATAAATGACCTCTTGGGACACATGTTTTGGCATAGAGTTCACAAGCCAAGGTTTACAGGCCTTCTTGAAGTTCAAACCTCAGGCTTTAACCATGATACTCTATAGTAACAGTCAAATACTCTGTCTCCATTCAAATTCCAGTCACTGTCTAAGACCCAACCTCTATGTGCTCTCCAATCTTAAAATTCTCATAATGCCAGTCACCTAATCACTATAATTCATCATTTCTACTGTTTTATTTTCTAATTTCCCAATCAGAATGTATCTTATAATCAATGACATCTTAGAGTTAGCATCCCTTTTTATCATATCAGTATGAATGATGTACTAATGGCAATGATAAGGAGAGGTCACAAAAAGTAGAGTATACCAGACAAGGTGTCATGAAGAAAATAATATATGCCCTAGGGCCTGAAAGATGAATTAATTGGTCAATAAATGGCAATTTATCTAGAAGAGCATTCCAGATACCAAAAAGTATACATTTACTAACCATGGCACTTTGGCTAGAACCCAAGAGATTCATACCAGGTGGTATCTCTGTTTCAGAGGTTAACATATATAAAACACTTAGAGTAGTACATAGTAAGTGGTACATAGGTATTAACTCTAATTATCATTACCTGCTTTTATTTATAGATGACTATGTTTGAGAAGATCCCCTTGAGAAGGGAAAGGCTACCCACTCCAGTATTCTGTCCTGGAGAATTCCATGGACTGTATAGTCCATGGGGTCACAAAGACACGACTGAGCAACTTTCACTTTTCATATATTTATGAATTCCTAAAATATAGCTTTGACTTGTTTGGGGATTTTATAGAAAATCATACTCTTTTTATGCTTTTGAGACTTGCTTCTTTCACTCCACATTATAAGATAGCCCCATTGATTATTAAAGCTATAGTTGATTTTTTTTTTTTTTAACACTATGAGAGTGCTGGTTGCTCAGTCATGTCTGACTCTTTGCGACCCCATGGACTGTAGCCCGCCAGGCTCCTATGACCATGGAATTCTGGATTCAGAATACTGGAATGGGTAGCCATTCCCTTCTTCAGGGGATCTTCCAAAACCAGGGATTGAACTCAGGCCTCCCACACTGCAGGCAGATTCTTTCCCATCAGGGCCACCAGGGAAGCCCCACTTTGAGAGTAAATGTGCTATGAAAAATCAGGGACATCTTCTTAGAAAAGGTGACTCTTCATTTGAGTTTACAGAGAGAATCAAAGTTGCCTAGAAAGATGAAGCAGCAAGGAGCCACAGGCAAAGACAGGAGCAGAGGTGCAGAGAACGAAAAGGGTGGGACGTATGGGGATATTTGTGATTCCATATGCTCAGATGCCAAGTGAGTGTGGAAGATGGTTGTAGAGGAGGTGAGCAAGGGCACAGAGGCCAATTAGCATGGACTTAAATCCCTACTGGCAAATCAGGAAGGGAAATTATATATGTGTATATAGGGAGACTGTAAATGCTTAAAATAAACTCATTGAGGAAATTCCCCAGTGGGTTAATGGTTAAGATCCTGTGCGTTCACTGCCAAGGGCCCAGGTTCAATGCCTGGTCAGGTGACTAAAATGCCACAACCTGTGCTCCTGCTGCTGCTGCCAAGTCGCTTCAGTCGTGTCCGACTCTGTGCGACCCCAGAGACGGCAGCCCACCAGGCTCCCCCGTCCCTGGGATTCTCCAGACAAGAACACTGGAGTGGGTTGCCGTTTCCTTCTCCAGTGCATGAAAGTGAAAAGTGAAAGTGAAGTTGCTCAGTCATGCCCGACTGTTAGCGACCCCATGGACTGCAGCCTGCCAGGCTCCTCCGTCCATGGGATTTTCCAGACAAGAGAACTGGAGTGGGGTGCCATTGCCTTCTCCTGTGCAGTGCAGCCAAATAATAAAAACAAAAAATAAATTCATTGATGTAGAATGTACCTTCTCTGAGGACATAGCATTCTGTGTATATCTCTAAATTCACAGCATATTATAATTGTCTCCCCAACAAGAGTGTGAGCTCTCTACAGAAAAAGACTCTCTCTTGTTCAGGTTTTTTTTTTTTAATATAAATTTATTTATTTTAATTGGAGGCTAATTACTTACTTGTTCAAGTTTATAACTCGGTACCTGGCACAGAAGCGTTCTGTCACAGAGAATGATTTTTTAATTGCATGAACGGAGAATGAAGCAACGCCTGAGTTCTAATCCCATATCTGCCTCTTAACTCAAGACATGCTTTTAACAAATCAGTCCCCTTCTCTAAATCTGAATTTCCTCATCCATTTTTCTTAACTGTATCCCAGGGAGAGATGACCTATGCAAAATAACAAAACAGAGAGTGGAGAATACTGAGAAATCTTCAGGCTATATTCTGCTCTTAGAAGCAAAATGCACATTTCCAGAACAAACCAATAGGGACTTCCCTGGTGGTCCAGTGGTTAAGATTTCGCCTCCCAATCTAGGGCATGCCAGTTCAATCCCTGGTTAGGGAGCTGAGATCCCACATGCCTCTCAGTCAAAAAATGTAAAACAGGAAAAATATTGCAACAAATTCAATAAAAACTTTAAAAATGGTCCACATTTAAAAAAAAAAAACAAAACAAAAACAAAAAAGTCCAGGAGTGAGAAAATCAGTTTGACTTTGTTCTTTTTTTTTTAATTTAAATTTATTTATTTTAATTGGATGCTAATTACTTTACAATATTGTATTGGTTTTGCCATACATCAACATGAATCCACCACGGGTGTACACGTGTTCCCCATCCTGAACCCCCCTTCCCACCTCCCTCCCCTTACCATCACTCTGGGTCATCTCAGTGCACCAGCCCTGAGCATCCTGTATCCTGCATCAAACCTAGACTGGCGATTCGTTTCTTATGTTATACATGTTTCAATGCCATTCTCCCAAATCATCCCACCCTCTCCCTCTCCCAGAGAGTCCAAAAGACTGTTTTTTCTACTGTTCATAAACAGTTCATTGATTCAATATGCCACTGTTTATTAAACCACTCTCCTGTTGATTGGTGTAAGAATTTATAAACACTGCTGGCAAGAACTTTCTTAATATGCCTCCTGGTACATCTTGCAAGAGTTTCCTTAAAGTAGTTACCTAGGAGTGGAATTTCTGGGTCACAGGATGGGCGTGCATGTCCAACCTTACTAATATCAAAGTGCCAATTTATGTCATTCCACTGGTATATAAGAGACCTGCTCTGCTCCAGGTCCTTGCCAGTATTTATCATCATTAGCCTTCTTAATTAGTGCATATTTGGAGCATGTGTGTATATATATTTTAATGAGAAGTAATGATTTTAATGAACATCTTTAAAGAGAACAGTCTATAATTTGTTAGGATTATTTCATTGTTTTGACATTGCTTTCACCTTACTCACTCTCACCACCACCCTCTTCCTTTTATCCAGAATTGAGCACCAGACTGAACTGCATGGAATCATTTGTCGTATAGTGCCATTTTGAATTATGAGTTTTAAAACAGTTGTCTAGAGACTTCCCTGGTGACCCAGTGGGTTAAGACTCTGGGCTTCCACTGCAGGGGGCACAGGTTTGATCCCTGATTGGGGAACTAGATTCTGCATGCTCTGTGGAGTGGCAAAAAAAGACTTTAAAAATCTAATTCAAATTTAACTCAATGGATATGTTCCTAAAATATTAACAATGTTACTTAAAAAAAAAAACAAAACAGTTGTCTAACAGTGTCCGTTTCACTTGAGTCTGTCAAGGACATATTTGTGGTCTATTATTTTGACGTTAATTAAATCTGCAGACTATTTGAAAAACCTAATCTTCTTCTTCTAGAATGTAAAAAAATCATCTAAGAGCCCAGAACCCAGGCAGTTTACTCCTGAGAAATTCTTTGGAATTTTTAATAAATCCATCGATGCCTTCAAGGACTTGGAGATAGGGGCTTCTAAAATGAGTGAATGTGTGATTTCCTCAACATCAAGTCCTGAAAAAGGTAAGACATACAAGCATTCCTAATATAAATGTAAAAAGCAAGAGTGAATCATATATGTAGGTAAGACTCAAATATATATGTAGCTAGAAAAAGACATGTGTGTGTGTGTCTGTCTAATATAAAAGCAAATATCAGTGGCATGAAAAAAAAAAAAAGTTATATACTTGTTGGTGTTCAAGCCCAAACAACACTTAACCATCTTCAAAGTACAGAATTGCGCATGAGTAAATGATCTATGAGATAGTCACTCATTTTCACCTGATATTTATTAGTAATATACAATTATATTCTTCTTCACTTTCAGTCTTCTTAATGTCCCCTTCTCAAATCTTTTCCCTAGGGGTCTAACTCTGAGTTACGAACTCTCATCTTCACCACTTACCCTGTATTGAAACTTCCTCCCCACTATCATCCCTGTAATACGAAATTTTAATTTCATTACTTATTTTGAAAAAGTGACCAATTTCCAACCATTTGCATTAGTTACATTTATTAGCATGTGTAGGCAGTGAATCTTTGTTCTGTAAGGTGACTTTGGTGAATTTCTTAATAAGAAGAGCAGGCCCCGGTATAAAATGAATAGGATCTGAATAATGAAGATTTGGGAAGCAGGCCTGGAAAGTACTCTAATATTGCACTTCACCTTTTGAGGACTCTTTAATTTATGTAAATCGCCATGCAACACTGACACATTATTGCTTTCTATTTAGATTCCAGAGTCAGTGTCACAAAACCATTTATGTTACCCCCTGTTGCAGCCAGCTCCCTTAGGAATGACAGCAGTAGCAGTAATAGTAAGTACATATATCTGATTTAATGCATGCATGGCTCCAATTAGCTTCTGTTAGGAGTATTGCATGAGCTTTAAAGGAAATTTCTACAGTCATTACTATTAATTCTGTTCTCTTACTATTCTTCCTGTTATGATTTTCCTGAGAATTAAATAATTAGGTTTGCACAATTGGATTTCCCTAAAGCTGGAGATAATGTTTAATTGGGGTAATAAATTTTCTGCTAAGATAGTTTTCAATAAGGCATGAAATTACTTTTAGATGATTTAAGCTTTTTTCATTGTTGACTTGAAATATATTTTGCATGGAATTTGCCTGACAAAAAATGGAATTTTAAAATGGAAAATACAGGTGCTGGCTGTGTAAAATTCCAAGGATATCTTCTGTTTTGTTGTATATAACACTATTTATTACTGTATGTTTAGAAATTTGATTTTTTTTATTTTACTATAAAATTATATGTTGGGGGACAATATGCTTCTTTCTCTGAAATTTCTATCCTTGTTCGAGAAGAAGAATCCAGTTTCCTAGAAGTCAAATGTCCTTTTTTCTTTCAAATGTAATCCCATGGACAGAGGAGCCTGGAGAGCTACAGTCCATGGGGTCGCAAGAGTCGGACACAACTGACAGACTAAACTTACCTACCTAGGCAAAAGTCACTAGAAGGGTCATTGGATTTGCTAAATATTCTGACCCTCTAGTCTCATGGATGCTGTAGGAGGAAAACATTCATCCTGTGATCTTAGCTGAGAAGATCATCTCTTAAAAGTTAGTAATGGGACACTCTCATATATTCAAGAGCATCAAAGACCTACCTTTAAAAAAGAGTAACAATTTAATACAAATCCACAATAGCAATGCTTCAATTCAGAAACTAAAAGGAAAACCTCTAAAATCAATCTGTTTTGGACGTTTGCCACCAAAACCTGACCTGAATTGTGACGAGGCTATTTGTAATCTTTACCCTCTAAAAGTGGGTATGTCTTTCACTAAGGCATGCCTTTCACTAAGAAATATTAGTGTGTTTGACTATAGGGTGCTACTCATACCTCATTGAGGATATTATATAATATACAATATTTATAGGACAGAAATATTCTAAGATCTAAAATTCTGAATACCCATTGGATTCGAAAAATTTGAAGATACTATATATGTTAAGGTCTTTCTTACTAAGAATTTTATTAATCTTTTCAAAGAAGCAGTTTTTGACTTTTAAAATTCTGTTAGTACTTCATTGATTTATAATTTTACCTTTCATAATTTCCCTACGTCTTCCTTGGGTTTAATTTGTTCAACTTTTTCTAACTTCTTAAGTTCTCAAGGTAGAAAAATTAGATCATTGACTCTAAACCATTCTTCTTTTCTAAAATAAGCACTTAAAGGTATAAATGTCCTTATAAGCAGCTTTAGCTGAATTCCACATATTTTGATATATTGCGTTCCTATTATCATTTCTTTAAAAATAATTTTCCTTATGATTTCTTTTGTTCATGGGAATATAAAAGTGGGTGGTTTGTTGTCTAAAACGATGTGATTTTTCTAGATATCTTATTAATGGTTTCTAAATTAACTCCATTATTGTCAGAGAACATACAGTGTAGTCTTGTGAAATTTATTGAGACATTTTGTGAATATTAAAGTTTCAGGTGTAGCATCCTGAAATTTGATACAAGTGGTTGATAAAGTTCAGATCTTCTGTCCTTGTTACATTTTTTGTCAAATTTTTAATTGTTTACTGAGAGGGGAGCATTAAAAATCTTTTCTTTTGATTGTGGATTTGATTATTTCTTGTTTTGGTATGGTTTCTGCTTCACCTACTTAGCAGCTCTAACTAAGTACTTATATATTTATTATTGTTATACCTTTCCTAATTGACTTTTACTTCTTGCTGAAATATTCCTTATTAACTCTGCTAGAGCTCTTGTCTTAAAGCATATTTTGTTTGACCTTGGTAGAGCCAGCCTTTCTTATATTTACTGGTTTCATATATATGGTTTTTCTTCTTGTCTTTGTTTTGAAAGTATATCTCTGATGGGATGCAGTTGGGCCCTGCTATTTTATCTAGTCCCTTATTTTCATTAATTAGGCTGTTTCACCCGTTTTGTATTTAATACGGTTATCGGTGTGGTTAGATGTGGGTCTACCATTTCGTTACTGGCGCCACATGCTTGCTGGTCCTCTTTCCTCCTTTCCCGCCCTCTTTTGTGTTCATTGATTGATTGACTTTTAGTGCTCCATTTTAATTACTCTGTTGTCTTCAACACCACCTCTTGACATCATTTTGTGGTTGCTTTAGGAATTACCATATACATCTTAACTTGTAACATTCTATTTAATGTTGTAGCACTTCAGTAACAGTGTAAGAACCTTGCATCAGAAGAGTTTCACTTGCCTATAACCTCTTTTGTGCTGTTGACATATGTATTTATGCAGGTTACAAACCTCACAATACAGTCTTAAAATTATTGCTTAAAACCATCTTTTAAAGAGAAGGAAAAAAATTCTTCTACATTTACCCACATATTTATTATTTCTTGTTACTCCTCATTTCCTCTTGTAAATCCAAGTTTCTGTCTAGCGTTAATTCCTTTCTGGCTGAAGAGCTTCCTTTAGCGTTTCTTGTAGTGCAGATCTGTTGCCAACAAATTCTTTTTCTTTTAATAGAAAAATGACTTTGTCTTCAGTAATCCAGGTGCTTTATACTAGGTACGGAATTCTGGGTTAACAGAATTTTTTCCCTTGAGTCCTTTAAAGATGTCACTCCGTTGTCTTCCTGCTTCTATTGTTTCTGACAAAAAGGCAGTCAGCATTTATATGATGTTGTCCCTTATATGTACTGAGTCATTTTCCCCCTCTGCCTTTCAAAATTTACTTCTGTTTTAGGAGTTTACATAAGATGCATTTAGGAGTGGTTTTCTTGTTTGTCAAGCTTCTTGGATATGTTAAGTTTAAGGATCACACATACGTACAATCACACACATAATCCACATATATTATGGATAAAATCAGTCTCACAGATCATGGACGTTTTGTTCATTTTTTTTTCCAACCTCCCTTTAATCTTCAAGATGAATGATTTTCAACGTATTTTCAAGTTCCCTGACTTTTCTGTCGTCTGCTAAATTTTTTCTTCCAGTAAGTTTTCCTTTTTCTATTAGTATTTTTTATTAAGACTTTATTTTTAGAGCAGTTTAAGGTTTACAGCAAAATTGAGGGGCACAGGCAGAGGTTTTCTGCATACTCCCTGCCACACATGCATAGCCTCTCTCATTATCAGCATCCCCCACTAGAGTGGGGATTTGTACAGTGGAGGAATCTTCATGGACACCTCATATCACCCAAAGTCCACAGTTTACATAGGGCTCACTCGTGTGCTATCCATTCTAAGGGTTTGAATCCAGTGCATTTTTCTCATTTCTAAATTTGTACTTTGTGTTCTAGAATTTTCATTTGATTCTTTTTATATTTTATATTTTTCTGCTGAGATTTTCCATCTGCATATTCACTATGATAATATTTCTATTTTGGCTCTTGGATGTAGTTACAATAGCTTCTCTAAAGTTCTTGTTTTCAAATTTCAATATGTAGGCCATCCCAGCATGGTTTCTATTAACTGATTTTTTTTTTTCTTCCTGATTGTGAGTCACATCTTCCTTTAGATGGCTAATTTTTGACCATATGCTGGATATTATAGGTATTATGTTGTTGAATATCTGGATTTTGTAGCATTCCTTCAGCGACTGTTTTGTTCTGATAGGCAGTTAGTTCAGTTCCTAGCAGATCAGCTTTCTCTTCCTTCCTAGGCATTTTTTTTTTAAGCTTTCTTAGAGGGTGGAGGGAGAGTAGCGTTATTTCTAAAGCATGAGGTCACTGAGCTATTTCTTGAATGCCTAGAAAATCTCTCCATTCTTGCTTGTCAGAACTTCTTTGTCTCTGAATTGACTGCTATGGTCTTTAAGTCATAGCTTCTTGGACACTGTTTATTGCCAGATTTTGTGAAGTTTCTCACTGTGCATGTACAGCTTATTATTCAACCAATGATTGAGTCTCCTCCAGACACTTATAGCACTTCTTTTCTACACAGTTCCTCTCCCCAAAATAACCCTGCCTTACAAACCTCACAAACAGCCCTGCCTCCAGCTAAGGCAGCAGCCCTAAGCTTCATTCTCTGATTTCCTATCGCAGTGAGACTACTAAGTCAAAAGGTGTCACCCAGCCAGCAAATCAGGACAGTTGTGGGTCTTATCACTTGCATTTTCCCTCTCCCAGGGATTACACTGTCGCATTGCCTTTCGGCCAAGGTCTGAAATAGTTGCCTAGTATAATTTGTTTAGTATGATAAGTATTTACGTTGGGAAGGTTAAATTGCTATCATCAGGGTTGAATGCAAAATCTTTTCTATTTACAAGACAACTGAATATAAAACACCTGTTCAGTCCTATACCTTTGAGACTTTGGGTAGTTTTTAAATGGCAATATGAATGACCAGACTTGTTTTTTGTTTCCCTTTTGCTCCCTTTCTTCTTTTTTTGAAAAAAAAAAAAAGTGGCTCTTGCATGATCAGCAGCTTTTGGCCAGGTGTTCTCACTCATGAAAATGGCACTTATAGATACCCATGGATAGGACTAGGTATTATGGAGTGTACAGTCTCATAAGAGAAGCAGACACAAATAAAAATATTTATATTTTATGTTATTTATACTGTATTTAACAGAAGTATGTAAATGACTTTAGTTGTAGCATAAGGAAAGTAAGGCGTTTTGGGGAGTACAGTCAGGGAAATTTGAAGAAACCATGCTGTTTTCAGGGATAAGACCCCAAATGTTGTCATGCTGGTCAGAGGACCGTGGCATATGATGGAGCAGCCCAGAGATGTAAGTGCCCTCTCTCTGTAGCTTATAAGGGAGAGTCATGGGATAAGGTAAAAGTGTTAAAGTTATCCAAAGGGAGTTGTGTTTTCAAAGTAATGGTAATATTCTTTGTACCAACCTAAAGTGTGTTTTAAAAATGTTTAAGTTTGTGATCCTTACAGACAGTATATTTAAATGATAGAGAGAAGATCCTTACTTTGACTTTACCTTACACATCTTCTAGAAAGACCACTGCCCAGCTCTAGCCCTTGCTTGGCTAGCTGTGTGATCTTGGGCAAGTGTTTTAATCGCTCTGGACTCCTCAATCAAATGGAGGTTGATAATCTTTCCTTCATAAGTTTTCTATGAGTTTTAAATGAGTTAGCACGCGTGTACTTCACACCGTGCCTGATGTATAGTACATGTTCATCAAGAATTATTAGAACAATTAGAGGAGCGAGGCTGGGTCAGTAAGTGGTGAGCCTCTGGTGAGCTCTGAATCAAGGGGGAGTACTGAGTTGCATGTTTTCTAAGGACCGAGAAGAGAGACATATTCCTGGGCATGGTGCCCATAAGGAGACTCCCTCTACAAAGAAATTCAGCAGAACTGAAGCACAGGTTTTTGTGGTCTGTGTTTGTACAGATGTCTGGCATTATTAGTCAAACCACACAAGTCAGTTCCCACCAATTTTGAACACCGGACAGTTTTCATAATAATGAGAACAGCTAATAAGAACTCAGGAATTCAGGATTACTCAAATCCTGTCCAGATGAGCTTCCCCACCCCCATAAACTTAGAGGCATTTTTATATAAAAGCAATGCTTTGGACCCAATAGCCTTCATGTATGCTTCCCAGGTGGCACTAGTGGAAAATAATGCCCCTCCCAATGCAGGAGACAGACAGTTTCGATCCCTGGGTTGGGAAAGTCCCCCTGGAGGAGGAAATGGCAATCCACTCTAGTATTCTTGCCTGGAGAATCCCATGGACAGAGGAGCCTGGGGGGCTACAGTCCATGGGGTGGCAAGGGTCAGACACCACTGAAGTGACTTAGCACATATGCACACCCTTCATTTGGCTCTTGAGGCACATAATTCAGTTCTCATCGACCCCTGATAGATAGCAGCTGTAGCAAGTATTGGGAATCATGCCTTGGAGGTGTAAGCAAAGCCTTTTCTAATAAAGTAGATGTTCTCTCCTGGAAGAGGGATGGCAGGATCACTGAAGAGAACTCAAGGCCTAGCTGTGAAGCCATTTACATTAAGAGAAGAAATGAGGAAGGGACACCTGTAGAAGGTGAAGTCAGCTCCGGTGGATCTGACCACCTCCTATCTCCTTTTCTGTCTCATACAGGAGGACTGGTGCTAGGTGTTAGTCTAATTCCAGAACTTTGTTCAAGGCCAGAGTCCTAGGGGTAGGACTTTGGTTAACAAGTCACAGTGTTCTGGGAGAGAGGTATACTTCCTTTAGTCTCTCCTCCAGCTTGGCTTTATTTGCAGCACCTCCCCTGGGGGCTGTCCTCCTAGCTGAGAAAGATTTAGAGTGGGGAATCCCAGAGCACCTCACTCTGTAATAAGTTCCTTCGGCTTACTGCTGGTGGGTGTGGTCTTTCCTCTGGTCTGAGTAATAGCAATTCAAGATTTGGCCTTTGGATAGAACAGGAAGAGCAGATATCTAGCTGCCTTGACTCTGGGGCATCTGGCTGCTCAAACATAGGTAACGGAGTTCTCCGTAGCACCATCCCCACTAGTTTTCCACTGGAGTCTGGGGACAAAATATTCATAGCTTCCTTTGTTCTCTATATCTGGATGTGTCACTTGGCCAAATCATGATCATATGCCAGCAATCAAAATAGACAGTGTGGGCCATAGTGGGCTGGCCATCAATGGGAATTCGAACATGTCACTGGAATACAAACACAAATACCCAAATTATTATTTACTGATAGTGATACAAACATTTCTAAAATGGTCAGAATTGCCTGTAACTCCAAACACATTTCCTCATAGAAATCACTTTTATAAATAGTAGCACATGTAATCTTATATAACCCTTAAAGTGGTTGTATTATTGTAAAAATAGTGTTACTTCAGTTATGCCAAATCCCATTTTATAACTCAGGCTTATTTTGGTGATAGAATTCATGTTGAGCTTTAAGATGCCTAAAACATATTTCCCATGGGGTTGGCTAAAATATCTGTCAGTCTGGTCTTAGGAAGTGATTCATAGTTACATGAATGGAAGAGTCCACTTCTTCACTCAATCTCCTTTCAGTATAAGGGGTACCATGCCTCACTATGTTTCCTCTACGCTGCCCAAACACACACCCAAACTTTCTATTTCCTCTTTGGAAACCTAAGAATCATAGAATTAATGAGTTTCCTGTTCCAAGTTTACAAATGGTAGGGAAATGGGCAATTCCTATTCTCACTACAGCAGATAAGATTTGTTTCTTGCGTCTCAGGTTAAATCTGTGAGTTAACTTTTCCCTCTTAAATGCTGATATACATGCAGTGGCTTGATTCTTTTAGATCATGTACTTTAGGTAGTTAATATTAAATAGGTGACTGTAGGCTGACACAGTAACCCAAGTATCACTGCAAAATATCATAGCCCAAATCAGTCACTTTTACTGAATTGGCTTACATTTTGATCATATGATGACTGAAAGTATATAATTTATAAATGTATTACATCTTCCAAAGAGAACTGAAAGTTTAACTCTTACGAGTTGACACACACGTGTCCATGTTCTCAAACAAGGAAGTTGTTTCTTGTAAGGAGACAGAGAGGAAAAATCTGTCAAAATGTTAAGTTTTGTGATGGGAGCAAGAGTCCCTTAGAGGAGTTTTGTTGTTTAATTCCTGAATCATTCTGCTTCTCAAGGAAGATCAAAGCAGGATGCAGGGAGGTGTCCCAAGTTGATTTCCTGTGCAGGCTCTCTCTCTCTCACTTAGTTATATGGGGAGACACTGGTGTTTCCAGCCATTCTCCCCTGTTCAGTCATCTCTGGCTTTCTAACATAGAAAGCCTGAAAAATTGAAACCTTTAGTCCATAGCACAGTGCAAAGCACTGCTCGGTATCCAGTAAATGCCAACTGACTATGCAATGAAGAGACACCACAATTCTAAGCTTGAGGTCCCTGAAAATACCCGAAGCATAATGTGCAGATATTAACTTAAAATTTGAGGCAGGCCAGACATAGCTTGATGCATCGAGACCTTGATCGGGATGCAGAATGTCATCTTTAACCTTTCTTGGCAAGAGGTGATGTGTAAAAAAGTGAAAAGGTATTAGAGGATAAAGGCATAGAAGATGGATTTGCTTGATTAGACAGAAATCATTTTCAGGTAGATGTTATCTGCGTTCCATATGGGTCCACATTAACCAAGTCAGACAGCCTTCTGTCTGTGGGGTTTCTTTTTCACCTTATATCTTTCAGAAACGACGGGAACTTGTATTGAAAGCGGAAAAATCAGTATGTTAAATACTTTAAACAGATGATAGGTCCAGAGTATATTTCGGAAACAGTTGGGAACAACCACAGCATTAAGAGCAAAACCTCTGGCATGGGTATGGGTATGTGGTGTTCACCACTGTACTGTTTAAATTACAGGGAAGGCCTCAAATTCCACTGAAGATTCCAGCCTGCAATGGGCAGCCGTAGCATTGCCAGCATTCTTTTCTCTTGTGATCGGGTTTGCTTTTGGGGCCTTATACTGGAAGGTAAGTGCTGTTATTCCTTTTTTTTTCCCCCTTAATCAAAAACTTTACATGTTTATTTGCTCATACTACATTACATAAATGATTAACAAACTGCCCTTTTCTAAGAAAGGATCCTACCAAGAAAACAATAAGACAGGATTTGTCTTAACTTACAGCCTCCACAGAATATAAACCTTAGAAAGGTTCCCCCATTCCTCCTTAGTTTTGAAGACCACTCCTCTAACTGAGAATTCATACTTAAGAAAATGAAAACTGGTTTATTAGTCTGAACTAAATATAAAAAGGAATAAATATATGATGTGCTTAAAATTAGCTAGAAATGCCATTTGTATGATATGCTATTTTGGATTTCTACTCTTACGTTCTCTTCTCATTGAAACCTGTCTGAAATTTTTAAATGTGCTAAATGATTGCAAGTCAACTTTTTGAAATGTCTTTTTAATTTGATTACTATTTAAATCTTTCAGTTTCTTTACTACTCTTTCATCTCCAACATCCTAAAACTTTTGAGTGATAATACCATGCATTTTTCATAATGTCTTACTGCAAAAGTATTTTCATAGGCTGCCTGCTGATGAAAACATAAAAGTGGAGACTATTTACCTCTTAAATAGGACATGATAATTTTACAATACATATCATTGTTCTTTTCCCAGAAGAAACAACCAAATCTTACAAGGACAGTTGAAAACAGACAGATTAATGAAGAGGATAATGAAATAAGGTATTTCATTTGACTAAATATGTTCATCGGTAAGGTAATGAAATAAGGTATTTCATTTGACTAAATATGTTCATCGGTAAGGTTGACCTCGCCACTTTGCATGCCATGCCTGTGCTCATAACATCTTTTAAGAAGTGTTTCACCCTCATGATGGCAGCTCCTAACCAATGTCTTCCAACTTTTAGCTCCATTTCTGATCTCCCATTGTCTCTTCAGTCCCACATCTCCACTTACCTGTGAAATACCTTCACAGAATTGTCTTCCTGACCCTTCTTAGGGTATGCTCTCTCTTTTTCTATAAGCAGCAGAATCTTGCTCATCATGTTCCTGGTCATGGAGCTTGGGAGGCACGTTTACCCTCCTCTTTTACATACTGTAACTGAGACATGCTTAGCTCCTTCTTTAGCGGCAGTCATTATTTTCATCTTGTCTGAGTTGCTGCCACAGAACCTTCCTCGGCCCTTCTAACTTCCACCTGTGTCCCCATTCTTGACATCCCTTCCTAGTCAAGATATTTTCAGTGCTTTTCTCTTTCACGCTTCATCTATTAGACCTCACTCTGGCTTTTGGAGCCTTTAACTTATCTCAACTTACTCAGTATTTTTTTAAAGCCAGATACAAAATTTTAGATACCTTCCACTTATGATGGGATTCCCTGGTAGCTCAGATGGTAAAGTGTCTGCCTGCAATGTGGGAGAATCACGTTCGATCCCTGGGTCGGGAAGATCCCCTGGAGAAGGAAATGGCAACCCACTCCAGTACTCTTGCCTAGAAAATCCCATGGATGGAGGAGCCTGGTGGGCTACAGTCCATGGGGTCACAAAGAGTCGGACATGACTGAGCGACTTCACTCACTCCACTTATGATAGTTGACTTCTGATCACTATTTTACCACATACTGCTCAGGACCAATACTTTGACTTTACATTCAGGTTTTTCCATATGGCATGTTATTTTCTCTTATATCATGTTGTATGTGTACACATTGACATATTAAGCACATACAAGCATTTTCTGTATATGTATCATATGCGTAGAGAATTTTTTAACTATTTGAGGAGACTGTGTTGAAGTCTTCCCTGTAGTAATATTACGAAAGTAAACTTCCCACCCAATTTTGCAAGCTTTTTGCTCCTGTATTTATAAAAAAGTAAAAACTGCCCTTTAAAATGCCCAGATCATGGTATACTTCAGAATCTGTCTTAAAACAAATAAGCATGTTTCTTGGTTTTCAGTATGTTGCAAGAGAAAGAGAGAGAGTTTCAAGAAGTGTAACTGTGGCTTCTATCAACACTGTTACTTTCGTACATTGGTAAGTTTTCAGAATTCAAGCTAAAAGATATAACAGGAACTACACAGCATCCTAGGTGCCAGAATTTATTGTCTTCTATCAAGCTGATATCAGTATGTCAGCTGAAACTGTTACATTGAATTGTGCATTCTCAAATTTTGAAAGGCAAGCAGTGTTATTCCAGATTAGTGGATTCATCTTGTAGAGGAATTATACAGAACATTAACAGTTGAGTGTTTCCTTTCTTTTTCTTTTTTTTTTTTGGCCACACCATATGGCTTGTGGGATATTAGGTCGCTAACCAGAGATTGAACCCACATCCTCAGCAGTGAAGGTGCAGAGTCCTAACCACTGGACTGCCAGGGAATTCCTGAGTGCTTCTTATTTTTGAGGCCAGAAAATAAACAAGAGGGATCGAGCAAAGTAGGATTAAAATAAAATAGAAGAAAAACAAATAAAACCAATTTCAATTAGGTGTGATTACTATAACATGATAGGAAAAGTGTCTCATTTGTTAAATGCTCAATCAAGTGAAAACCAAAAACATTTCCCTGCTGTTTTAAGGAAAAGGAGTAAAGGTCAAAATCCCTTATAGCCAGGAGAGGGAGAGTGTCAATGACTGGTCCTCAGTGTGCCTCCTCACAGTCCAGAACCCCAGATACACTGAACACAAGCCAGGGATAGATACCTGAGGGTGGTGGTTGTGTGGGTCTGTGGAGGCCTGGGGAGAAGGGAGACCAGGAGAACACGACTAGAGGGTGCTGTTTTTTACCTCTCCTCTCCCTTCTCCTGTCTTAGCTTCCAAAAAAGTTGCAGATGTGGTGCGGGGAGCACCCTGAATGGCACTAACCTGACCCTGCATCATGCACGCGCTTCCCATTTTACTGCCGCCAACTGGCTCTTAATTCTGTTCTGCCCGTGAACTCCGATGTATTCCAGTGGGGTATGAGTGTTCTTTCCTTTTTCTAAATCTTCCTTTCTTCCCCTGCACCCCCTCGTGGTTGGAGGCTCATTTATTTGCCCAGATTGTTGCAGACCCGGTCTCTGGAGCGCTTCGCCCTTTACTTTCATGTCATTGTCCTTCCAGCTCTCCCTTCTGTCCCAGGTTCAGAGATTCTCTCTACAGTGAATCTTCTGCAGGGAAACTGGGTCACAGAGTCTCTTGTCTCCTCCAGGAACTCACTTTTTTATCAAAACGCCATTTTTTAGCAACCCAAAATAACTTCATATAATAATAGTAATTATGTCACATATGCCTCTCACACTTTAACCCTGCTATTACACAGACTTCATTTTTACCTTGAATCATGCCCTTGATCACCATGTCTGGGGCATGAATAGCACCCTCTCTTTTTTCTCCTCCCATCCTAGCC
This sequence comes from Oryx dammah, assembly GCF_014754425.2. Lineage (NCBI taxonomy): Eukaryota > Metazoa > Chordata > Mammalia > Artiodactyla > Bovidae > Oryx > Oryx dammah. The sequence goes on from NW_024070213.1 coordinate 98,760,921, forward strand.
CTCTCTAGACTCATGTTTCCTATCAAATACTGTAAAGGAACACTTGACTCTCTTTATTTTCAGGCCCAGTATTCCCTAAGCTGAAATCATTGTTATTTCTAAAAGCTTAACTTTTCTGCCCTTGAATCCCAGTACAAACCTACTGCTTCTTCCCTATCTGCCGTTTCAGTTCCCTTAAGCCAGACATCCTCCAAGCACACGTTAAGTGGTTAACTGAACCTTCAAGGTTCAAGTAATGTCCTCTGTGGTTTGCTTTTGGATGGCCTGTCCTCTGTGGTTTGCTTTTGGATGGCCTCACTGGGGTCCTGTTTTGCACGCAGGTCATGTGGTATTTAACTGTGGTACTTGTCCTGTGACATTTGGAGAATGGATTTTGATGGAAAAGCCCAGGGAACTGACCTAAGAGGGAAAAAAAAAAAAAGATGGCATTTTAAAGGCTGTAGTTAAGCAACTAACACATGTCTACCAGCCAGGGGACGTACAAGGACAGGAACCAAGGCTGTCTGGTTCTTGCTGTATCTCCTCCCGAGCACCTCACTTGTTCCCTAAGCATTGCAGATGTTCAGTCAATGTCTATTGAATGAGTGACTGAGGCAGTAAACAAACCCTAAATGAAAAGTTTACTAAGTGGTAAGGAATATAGTTCTTATGAAATGACCTTTTTAAAAAGTTTTTTTGTTTTACAAGACAAGTATGTTTTAGAGATCTGCTGTACAACATAATGTTTAGAGTTTTTAAAAAAGCTATATTGTGTATTTAAAAATGTGTTCAGAGGGTGGATTTTGTGTTGTGTTCTTACTGCAATAAAGTAAGATGAGCAATCTTTTAAAAAGTGCAGTAAGGTTTATTTTATCTTATATGTGTATGTTTAAGTTGCTGATTTTGGTCAGGACAGCAAAGTGTATACAGCAAGAGGAAACAGTCATATAGGAAACGGCTAACTTATTTTCTTAGAATCTGAAATCTTACTCATATAATTAAATGAATGAAAATGAAGCAGGTTAAAGAAGCCCCAGATTGTTTAGAAATAAACTCATCACATAATAATTGAGGAGCTGGTGCGAAACAGATGACCTCACTCATCATCATCTTGGCAAAGCTCCCTCAAGGCTCAGGTCAGAAACCATCCCCTCTGAAAAGCTGACTTTCCAAATGAAAGTAATCTCTATGATTTCCCAGGTGGCTCAATGGTAAAGAAATCCACCTGCCAGTGTAGTAGACACAGGAGTTGCAGGTTCAATCCCTGGGTCATGAAGATCCTCTGGAGGAGGAAATGACAGCGTACTCCAGTATTCTTGCCTGGCAAATCTCATGGACCAAGAAGCCTGGCAGGCTACAGTCCTTGGGGTTGCAAAAAGTGGGACCCGACTGAGCATGCACACACAATTATCTTGCATATTACATTTCATACCATACTAATAAATTAGGAAGGCATCACATTTACTTACATACACTTTTTGTGTCCTCTTATAAACCATAAGCTCTGAGAGGACAGGACTCATTTCTGAATTTCTGACGGACTCCCACTAAACTATATAGTTTATACTTTGCACATGCAAGTGATGACTGTATCTGTTGAATAAATGAAGAGATGAATGACTACATCAAAGAATTGCAATAATGTGAGAATAAATTTTATGTAGTAAAAATAGATGTGTGTAGGTAGAAGTAAATAATTCAAATGTTGAGGGAAAGATAGATACAAAAGGAAGTAAAAAGCAGTTCATTATCGTGAATTTGCAAACCCCAAAGTCAAAATGTGAATGTATCATTTGTGACCATTTATTGAGCACCCATTACATAGAGAAAGCTTTGTTCTCTGTAACAATTGAGGTTAAAACCTGCCAAAGAAATTTGAATATAATTTGGGGAAAGGGATGTGGTGGAGGGAGAATAGGCTGTGGCATGGTAGGAGAGGAAGTCTTCCAAGAAATAAGAATAATCATAGTAAAAAATATCAAAATAGAAATGAAATGTGAAGCTGTAATTATATATTTTAAAAATTGGATATAATTTGTATTATATACATTTTCTTGGTTAACAAAAGAAGGGAAAATATAAGGAATGACTTAGGTTTGTAGCAAAAGTTTCTCCCTGAACTAAAACAAATTAAACCAGGACAAATATTGGAACGCTAGAATTGAAAACATATGGAATAGTTAGATTTCCAACCTATAACTGGAAAATGAAGAGGAAGGTTTGCTATTTTAAATACAGGGAAGGGAAGTAGATAATGAACCAGAAACAAAAAGAAATTGCCTCTAGGAGAAAATATACTAAAGCTGTGATTATTAGACATCAAATGTGAAATTATCTCTGAAAAGTTAAAAATGTATTTAGTCAACTAGCTGATGACAAGTATTCGTATGTGACATCCCAGAATTTTTCATTTATTAGGTTGCCTGTACCACAGTTTAGGAGAGAGAAATAGAGTAGATCATAGAACATATTCCTCTTCATTCTAACCACAAATGTGATACCAACAAGCTCTAGTATAGCAAAACTTACTATAACCTAGTTCAGTCCTCAGATTGCTTATGGCCTACAAAAGGAAATAAGACATATGTATAAATAATCTGTTTTTTAAAGCACCAAAGGAGGTGTTGGTTAAAAAGCAATAGAAGGAGCTGACAGAGAAATGCAGTAAAGAATCAAAGGCCAAACCATTGCATACGGTTGTCAAGGATGTACCCTCAACATAACTATAGGTAATGAATGGTATGGACAGCGTCCCTTAGAATTGCTCCACCCACATACAGTTGTCTTAGAACTGACTCGTTGGAAAAGACCTTGATGCTGGGAAAGATGGAAGGCAGGAGGAGAAGGGGACGACAGAGGATGAGACGGTTGGATGGCATCACTGCCTCGATGGACATGAGCAAGCTCCAGGAGTTGGACAGGGAAGCCTGGTGTGCTGCAGCCCATCAGGTTGCAAAGAGTCAGACATGACTAAGCGACTGAACTGAACTGATACAATTGTCTTATTTAACAGGGGAGCGAAAGCACTAGGAGAAAAGCTTCATTGTGTAGGTGATGGAGGTGGCATTTGTATTGAGCTAGGTCTTGTATGATTGGTAAAATTTTACTGGCAGTAGGGAAGGTGCTGCAAATGGCATAAGCTAAATCAGAAGACCAAAAGTACCGACTGCGTTCAAGAGTTTAGACAGGTGGAGATCACACATAGAGGGTTTAAATGCCAAGAAAGGATGGACATCAGTGTGGAAAGAGGGTCTGGATTCCAATATACAGGGCTTACACACTATTGAGTCACATAAGGAGATGTTGGAGGGTTTAGAAAATGTGAGTAACACAATCAAAGCAGAGGTTTAGGAAAGTAATCAGATGTTGATGTGGCCGGATGGATGGGAGTGGTGAGCTAGAGTCAGGAAGTCCACTTAGGAGTGCATTTTCAAAACAGATGTGAGAGGATGACAACCTGAGCTAGGGTCACAGCCATGGAAATAGGAAAGTGTAGGCCATTTTGGAGACACAGCAGTGTAAGAATGAAGTCCTAGTTCCTGATGGGATGTAAGGCTTGATATTATAGCACTCAGGGATGCACGTGCTCAGTAGAGTCTGATTCTTTGCGGCCCCGTGGACTGTAGTCTGCCAGGCCCCTCTGCCCATGAAATTTTCCAGGCAAGAATACTGGAGTAGAGTGCCATTTCCTTCTTCAGAGGATCTTCCTGACCCAGCAATCAAACCCACATCTCCTGCGTTGGTACGTGGATTCCTGATGCTTTAGAGCCTAGAAGACCAACCGGATGTCAGCACCATTAGAAAAAAATGGGAGGAGGAAATGTTAGTAATTAGTAACCAGTGACCAGTTGCACTGGAACTTCAGTGAACAGTCAGGGATGGAAATAGTAGATTTGGGATTGGGAAGTCATCTACAAAGAATTTTAATTGAGACCTTAGGGGAAGGAGTGCATAATCATGGCAGAAGCCCAGTTTGATTGGGGTTAAACATCATAAGTCTGTAGACACTCAGATAGCAGTGTTTGTAGACTTATCCCAGCATAGTAAGTGGAGAAAGTAATTTATGATTAGGCTGGCAGAGAGATTTATAAAAGAAACACAACTTGGAAGTTTCCAGTGGATCTGAGCTAAGACAGAAGAAGGGAGATCCTAGAATTGGAATAGGCATGAGGGCAAGTTATGTGGAGACATTTAATGTACAGGACTCAGGAATGGTTGGTTACCAAAGGGCCAGCTCTGTGTCTCTATACCACGTATTTCCTAAGAATTTCTAGAGCTTTGAAGGTTTGGTTTTGGAGCTTGCTCTCTGCTGATACATTGTAATGCGGAGGATTAGAAGGAATTAGCCTTAGGTTCAAACCTTGAGCTGCACCTTAACAAGCTGTAGGTTACTGGGTGAGTCAGTTGGTTATGACCCCAGGTTTTTCAAATATAACTGAAAGGATAATAATGCTCACCCTGTTTATTTCATGAGGTTGTTGTAAGAATCCAGGGTATCATTATTAAAATAGTAGTTTTGTTCTATAGGAAACCAGCTGTTGGCTTTTAAATGTTTTTTTTTTTTTTTGCTGAATGATCCAAAGGCAAAGTCAGAAGACTTTCTGACTTGTTTCTCTCTTGTTTCTCTCTGCTTAAGTTTAGAATTTCAAATTCTTCATAGCTTTAAAAAAAATGTATTTTTTTTGCCTTTTGTTAGTTCCTTCTGCTTTTCTAACCAAGCTTTATTTTTTAAACTTGGTAATTTGTATTTCTGAAATTTTCTCTTAATGTCTATTAATTTTTCCTTCAGGATTTAATTCTGCTTTCCTAAATATAATTTTCCTATTTTTCAGAGTTTGGTAGATTGTCATATAATACAGTTTTTAGTATATTATTACATTTTATATATTTATATTTTTAGTAAATTACATTTAGGGAATATACAAAATATATTACATTTAGAGATTATATACATCTAGTATATTACTGGAAAAAACAGTGTACTTCTTACCACTCATACACTCATAAAGTTTTTAATATAGCCTGTGTATTGATCTCAAACATTTTAAAACCTGTGACCTCTGATTCTTTGGATTGATAAATGACAAAAATAGGTAAAGAGTAGGGGCCTTCTCTGGTGGCTCAGATGATAAATAATCCACCTACAAGGCAGGAGACTCAGGTTCCATCCCTGGGTCAGAAAGATCCTCTGGAGAAGGGAATGGCACCCCATTCCAGTATTCTGTTCTGGAAGATCCCATGAACAGAGGAGCCTGGTGGGCTACACTCCATGGGAGTCATACATAGTCAGACACAACAGAATGACTAACACTGTAACTTCTCACAGGGAAGAAGCTAAATGCGAAATACACATTGTGACTAAAGATAAAATATAAATGCTGCCTATAATTAAAAAATAAAGATAAGGAAGTACAAACATTTCAGTTGGAAGTTAAAAACTCTGGGACTTCCCTGGTGGCACAGCAGATAAGAGTCCACCTGCCATGCAGGTTCAATCTCTGGTCCAGGAAGATTCCATACGCTGTGGAGCAACTAAGCCCGAGTGCCACAACTCCTGAGCCCACGCGCCTAGAGCCTGTGCTGCTCAACAAAAGAAACCACCACAATGAGAAGCCCTCCCCCTGCCATGAAGACTAGCCCCCACTCACCACAACCAGAGAAAGCAATGAAGACCCAGCACAACCAAAAATAAAGCAATTAATTAAAATAATAGTAAAAAAGTTGAAAAATCTGAAAGCTGAGTCCACAGCTCAGCAGTTTAACCCCAGCACTGAAAAACTAGAACAGAGTCTGGCTTTCATGATTCAACAAGTACAATAAGCTGCTCTGAGGCCAAATGAACTTCCCCAGAGGCTTTGTCAGAATGTGGTGACAGGATTTCTTTGTTTCTTTTTTGGCTCACAGTAGTGGAGATCTTGCTGCTGTTCTTTCCTTGGTTGGTTGACGTGATTGCTAGAACCTGGGTATGCAGTCAAGACACTGTTGCTGCTCAGTGGTTGGGAGGCTGCCATTTGTGAGATCCCTGATATATTTCATGCCACTCCACTTCTCCACTCTGACACCGCCACTGTCCCTCACACCTCACTGCCTGTCTACAGTCTTTTCATAGCCTTGTTAGAGAAATTCACGGCTACACAGGTTGATAACTCTCATCACAAACAGAGATAATCTGTGGTGTGCCTGGGGATATGAGAGCACAGGGGATTCATTCATCCACTCCATATTCAAGATGTATTTATCAAATATAAGTGGGGCTTCCCTTGTGGCTCAGTGGTAAGAATCTGCCTACCAATACAAGAGATGCTGGAGACATGGGTTCAATCCCTGGGTCTGGAAGATCCTCTGGAGGAGGAAATGGCAACCCGCTCCAGTATTCTTGCCTGGAAAATTCCATGGACAGAGGAGCCTGGTGAGCTACATACAGTCCATGGGGTCGCCAAGAGTCGGGCATGACTGAGCACGTACAAAACACTCCAGCACTATCCAAGAGGAGAGCATTCCTGTGAAACCTTTCTTAAACCAAAATGGCTTAAAGCAAAGAAGCAGTCATCTTAGGACACATCTTACTCACAGGATGCACAAAATAAATTGAGGGGAAGCACAGACGCTTATAGATACAGTTCAAAGATACAGTAGCTTTCTGCTGAGATTCTAAATGTAGTTCTGGGGAAAGAACTTGGTGGGGGTGACACTCTTACTGATGGGGGTGCACACTTACTGATAGGCTTATTGCAAAACAAACCCTGAATGCTATGTCACTTTTTGCCTTTTTTCATAGAAGCAAAAATCCTCTTGAGATTTCTATCGTGTGTTGAAAACAGGTACTAATGTAGGTCTTTTGTAAAAGCAAAGTAGTGTAAAGGGAACTTGGAAAAAGCAGGGGATAACTGTATGGATTTTGTACCAGATACTGTAGTTGTTGGAATACAGCAGTGAAAAAGATCAACAAAGCTCCATGTCCTCAGAGGGCTTACATTCTAATGGGAAGACATACTACGTAAAAAGATCATTTCAGATTTTGTAAAATGTTACTAGAGAGATCACAGAGTGATCGCTAATAGCTAGGAAAATATTTGTCAAGTTACTTTAGGCATACATTGTAAATCTAGTACTCATTCTGTAGGCACATGAATTTAGCTACTGAGAATGAAAAGAAGGCAAAAAGCAGATATGCGATATAATTTCTCTCTTTTCCTTTCTTCTCTAGGCGGGTAACAGTTCATGTTTGCTTCATAAATGAAGCAGCTTTAAACAAATTCCTATTCTGTCTGGAGTGACAGACCGCATCTTTATCTGTTCTTGCTACCCATGACTCTCTATGGATGATTGAGAAATTGGAACAAAGTGTTTTACTGTGAAACTGGCACTGAATTAATCATCTATAAAGAAGAACTTGTATGGAGCGGGACTCTATTTTAAGGACCTACAGGGAGTTGTGGTCTCAATTAGAACTTGCAAACTGATATTGGGAGAGAAAGCACGTGTCCCAGATTGCACATACAATTTTGCATGCCTCCAGAAGCATCTAACTGCTGAAAAACCACATAGCTTTATTTTACAGTGACAACCTGCAGTTCATAGTTATCTTGGTCTGCAAATAGATTTCAGCCTGGATAGTGGGGGGTGGGGGTCATCATTTGTATCAAAGGGATCTAGAAAATGTTCAAACAACAAAAACTCAATAGCATCATCCACTGTTCATTTAGAAAGCAGTGGACACAGTGTGGGAGTAGGTTCAGGTCTGCCTCATAGCTGGTGATCAGTGAGGGAAGTGGGTCTGAACTTGGGTCTCTTCCTGACATAGAAAGTGCTCACATGTATCCCACGAGACAAATGGACATAGTTGGCTGGCTCTATCCATACAAGCTAGCCAGTACTGAATGACAACATGATGCCTTTGCAGAGAAGAGACTCCTAGAGAGTTATCACATGAAGCAGCTGTGGACACTGATCAGCAGCACCATCTGCCGAGGAGGACATCTGGCACCCCTAGTGACGCCGGCCTTTGCCCTTGACCACTCTAGAGTGTATAAATTGTGCTTGCAAAATATAGTCAAAATGTTTATATTCTAAAACTATTACAGAGTTATGTAAAGGGACTTAGGAGGAATCACTGAATGTATGGAGGCCCCATTTTCAATTTCTGCTGTGGGAGAGAGGAAAAATAAGTTATGATATTTAGTATCTAAGATTAGAAAACCACACTCACATGCTGATAATGGGTGTTGAAAATTAGGTGACTTGGCTTTTACAAGAATGCAGGAAATCAGGTAACTTTAGTTATTTATACTATAATCACCATTATCTGTTTAAAGGATCCATTTATTTAAAATCAGGCACTCTATATTCATTAAGGTTTATGAGTTAAAAATAAAAAGAGAGCTTTATGTAGTTATGCATGTCAGTTTGCTATTAAAATATGCGACAGCATTTTTGTCATATTGAGTGAATTTGGCAGGAATTCCCAAGATGGACATTGCGTTTTTAAACCAGAACTTATAAAGACATTAAGTGAATTTCCCTTGCCAATTTTCTTTTTTTATATCAAAGGAACATGTGACTAAGGTCAAAGAATGATTTCTTATGGTTTATTTTGATGAAGATTCTTTCAATGTGTCATGAACATAAAGAAATCCAAAGCCTGCCTTCTAACTTCATCTGTGTATAAGATTGTTGCCATATCCTACCACCATCAGATGACCTTCAATATAGTGACACAGAAAGGCATGAAAAACTACTACCTTTTATTTGACTTTACTAGTCCAAGAATTTCTAGTAGAGTTGGATTTTAGCTTACATTCAATGCTAATTAGAATACAACTCCAGTAAGTGGCCTTTGCTCTTTTTTATACCAAAGAGCTCAGATGATTTCTATGACCCTTGTCTTCTCTAAAGTGCTGTGGTTCCTCAAATACTAGTCATTTCTCTAAGATACAACCCAGGTGCTTTAGGAAGCTGCATGAGTTTATTTAGGCCCTCAAATATCCCATGATACAACTATGATATGTATAATAAAAGAGATCAAATTAATGGCTGTAAGGACCTGTCTTAGTGTGTGATACTGTTTTGAATAGACATAGATTAACATGAGTATGTGTAAGTCACGTATAGATTGAGAAGATTGATACTTCTCAATCTAATAGTTTATTTCAGCAATGGTTTCGATTTTCATAGGTATGTGAAAATGCTGCTTAATGAGCTTCAGAGTACAATAAATGTATTTTTGTTCTCAAAACTGGTAGTTGGGTTTTTAACACTCAAGGACATGGTCCTAAATCAATAGAGTTAAATAAACAAATTCAGCAAGTTATGAAATCTGGCATGGTAGGGTGAGGGGAAATGTATTCTGCCTAATTAAATGTATTAGTTCATTGACAGTTGCATGGATACCAATTTTTAAAACACTAAAATTCAATAAAACACACGAACAATAGAAAAATGCTGAACATTACTTTGGATGGTAGTTGCTTGGGAATTAACTGTCATATCTGCTTGGAGATGAATATATATAGCTTTGCTTTATTTTATCCAGTATGTGTTCTGAATAGCCTTCATAAATCATGGAAAACTCACAACTGACATCTTCAACAGTGAAATCACCCTATAAATTGGTGCCATGTATCTTAAGTCTTCTTTTGTAATGTTTTAAAATTGTCTTTTAAAATAATTTCAGAAGTCTTCAGATTCTAAATTATACTAAAAGCTTTGTACCTCTTTGGTAGAACCCAGATCTATAGAGAAACTGGCTCTGTGATAAATGATGCCTGCCCAGTGATATCGAAGTGTTGCTGGATTTTGTATTGTAATCTGTTGTGCTTACCACACTGCCACTTTTAAATGAGTCAGAGACGTTGATTTTTTCAACACTTTAATAGAACAATACCCTCTTTGAAAAGGACTAAGTATGTGAAAATGACAATTTATGATAAAGTATGTTCACAATGAAATATTTGCTTTTAGTAAGAATTAAAGTACTTTGGTGAAACTTTGTGGCATATTTTGATATTCTAATTCAAATGAAATTTTAAATTAATAGAAAAATCCATTCAGAATTCATAGATAGTTCTTCATGTTTTTCTGCAGCTAGTTTCTGGTTTCAAAATGTAACTCCAGTATAGGACTTTTAGCCATTGCCTACCTTTTCTGACTTAACTAAAAAACATATTTTTCAAAAAGGCATTTTGACATAGTGGGATGGATGTTAGGAAAAACTGTCAGGAGCTTCCACTTTGCTGTTAACCTGTATTGATAAATCACTGCCCTTCTTTGGATCTCAATTTTTTATTTATCTATGTGGTGAAGTCAGGTCATACCACAGGTGTGAGAGAAACCTACTGATATGTGAATGACAAAGATGATAAATAAAATAGAGCTGAAGCTATTGCATACAAAATATCCAACTATGATCTCTGTGAATAAGCAATTTGAACATAAAAAGCTATGGCTGTTCTTGTTTGTAATGTAAATATGGTCCATTCTTAAAGTGAAATTCAGTCTACTGTAGGTTGAATTGGATAACCATTTACACAAGAGATGGCTTTTTCCTTTGCTTAAACAAACATTTTTGGATTACCTCTGAAGAATGAAAACCAAGAGTATATTTTATCCAGGAAAAGATACTATAAGATGAGTGTAGCATTTGGAAGTGCACCAAATTAAGCATTTAAATCTCTCATTTTCTTAAAAGCTAAGGGCAGAAAATGTAAAATGCTCATAAAGCTTTTAAGTGCCAAAAGATACTTTAGAATCCATTTGGAGATGGGTAAAGCATAAATTAAATTTTAAAATTGGAAAATGGGATAAGAATTTTAAAGAAAGCCAGCTTGTTTTGAAACAGTATTATTTTGAAATTGGAATTAAAATACAAACATTCAGATTGAAATTCCAGCCACTTCATTTGTGCTGTTTATAATGTTGCTGGAAATGCCCTTTGTGAAGATAAAATAATGGTACTTTCATTTCCTAACAAGGTATTGTTTTAGAAATAATCCATATTATAATGGATATTCATGATCCTAAAAATGTTTCTTAAGCATTGTAAATTTATTTATAAGTGCCATCTACAATTACATCTTAATTATATTGTTTTTTAAATAACATTGTTTAAACTAAAAACCATAGTTTTTTCAGTTACTTAATTTCTGAGTTGTGACTCAGTAAAAGTTTCCAATCAAAATATCCTATTCTCCTATATTCTAAGGATTAATGTGTGATTATAGTGTCCACTTGCCACTGTGTTTTGTTTTTTTTTAAATCAATGGACTTAAAGTATTCAGACATTTAGATGGATGTATAGATATATTGATAGTTCAGTCATAGATTGGAGTTTGCATATTGTAATGTAAATGTCTTTCAACACTATTCTATAGTTTTATTATGACTGAAGTTTAAATAAAAAAAGTTGTAAAATGTGATGTGTATGTGTATGTACTGTATGTGTACTTTTTAAAATAGGTATATGTCCTGACCCTTTTTTATACAGGTTTGAATTTGAAATTACATTATATATACATATACTTTATTGTTCTAAATAAAGAATTTTATGCACTCAAAGTTATCCTGTGATTTGATATCTTAAAGTTGTCACACATGTTCATAATGATAATTATGATAATTGAGCATTTAAGCTAATCTCAACTTTTTTCTATGGAAACATCAATCTGGATTTTGCTGTGATATGCACACAAGGAGATAAGAAATCAGTTTATTCCACAAAATAATGCCATTTGCAGCAACATGTGTAGATCTAGAGATTGTCATACTGAGTGAAGTCAGACAGAGAAAGAGAAATATCATATGACATCCCTTATATGTGGAATCTAAAAAGAAATGATACAAACAAACTTACAAAACAGAAAGAGACTCACAGACTTAGAGAAGGAACTTAGAGTTGCCAGTGGGGAAGGGATAGTTAAGGAGTTTGGACATGTGCAACATGTGCACACTGCTATGTTTAAAATAGATAACCAAAAAGGATCTACTGTATAGCACAGGGAACTCTGCTCAATGTTATGTGGCAGCCTGGATGGGAGGGCAGTTTGGGGAAGAATGGATACAGGTATAGGTATGGCTGAGCCGCTCTGCTGTGCAGCTGAAACTATCACAACATTATCAACTGCCTATACTCCAATACAAAATAAAAAAGCTTAAAAATAACTAATAAGAACATACTGTTTAGCATAGAGAACTCTATTCAGTGCTCTGTAGTGACCTATATGGGGATGGAGTCGAGAAGAGAGTGGATATATGTTTATGTAAGACTGATTCACTTTGCTGTACAGTGGAAACTAACAGCGTTATAAGTCAACTCTATTCCAATAAGAAAGATTAAAAAAAAGAACTCATTTTATTCCAATAAATATGTATTGGTTAAGTAACTGAGAAAGATAGGTAAGGTAATCAAAGAAGGTAAAGCTGAATTAACACATTGTTAGATCGCAAGTGGTTTCTAACTTCATTGAAGTTGGTTTAGTCACTAAGTCATGTCTGACTCTTGCAACCCCATGGACTGTAGTCCACCAGGCTCCTCTGTCCATGGGATTCTCCAGGCAAGAATACTGGAGTGAATTGCCATTTCCTTCTCCACGGGATCTTCCCAACCCAGGAATAGAACCCCGGTCTCCTGCATTGCAGACAGATTCTTTACTGACTGAGCTATGAGGGAAGTTGAGAAGATATGAAAACCACTTCTGACTGCATAAAGCCACAGTGAAGGAATTTCCTAAGTGCAAAACTGAGGTCCAGCTAGTATGGTTACAGCATGCAGGAAGGAGAAATGGATAGACCAGGGATGGTTATGGGGGAGTTGGCATTTGGGCCAAGATTTACAAGGATAAGACAGATTTTGATGAAGGAGAATCATGCCCAGCCTGTGCAGTGTTTTCCAAAGCAAGTAGTTGTAAAATGTTTCAGCTTGTCCCATCAAATCGAATCAGTTGTGTCCTGAGCATGGAACCCATAAAGAGGTATATGGTGAGATGAGAACAGAGCCTTGGATACCAGAATAAGGAAATTATATTATTCTTAGGTTAAGCCATTGCATGTTTCTGAGAAGAAGGATAAAATGGCAAGATCAGACACCACTGCTTATATGGTTTAGGCAATAAATAATCATCCTGTGTATTAATCCCTAGTTGGTACTGGACTCTTGAGACCATCTTCCAGCTTTATAACACAACACTCACCCACCATTTCTTTTCAATTTTTCTGCTGATTTTCTCTCTACTCACATTTTATATTATGAACTTCCATAAATATAAGCCTAGATCATAATAGTCTGGAAATTGATCACAGTTCTCAACTACTGAGCACTTTTTCAATCAGTTCCTCAGTTAGAGTGAATAATATGGAGACAATGGATAATATTTTTCTCTGATTAAAACACTGAAATGGCTTCTAATTATTTTTAGGAGAGAACCCAAACTCAACATGGTTTTCAAGGCCCTCCTTGACTCATCTTGTAATTTTTCTGGGGGGTGGGTGGGGAAGTTTGCTAATAGTTTGTTTTCCCCTTTAAGTTATAAATAACACAAGGACTAGGACTGAATATTTATATCACTGCCTTCTCCAAATTTGCGCTTCCCTTGTGGCTCAGTTGATAAAGAATCCACCTGCAATGCCAGAGACCTGGGTTCGATCCCTGGGTTGGGAAGATCCCTGGAGAAGGAAAACGCTACCCACTCCAGTAGTCTGGCCTGGAGAATTCCATGGACTGTATAGTCCATGGGCTGGCAAAGAGTTGGACACAACTGAGCAACTTTTACTCATTCTCCAAATTTAATGCAAATAATAAAGTATGGAATTGAAACAAAATTTTATCTGAATAGATATTACCTATTGCAATGTTCAATAAGTTATTTTCTGTAACTTTTTGTGGACAATTTGAAATATATGCAAAAGTATACAGACCAGTGTAATGAAACTCCATGTAAACATAACCTAGCTTCAACCTTACTCAACTTGTGAATGATCTTATTTTATTTAAGTCTATTTATTCCTCTTATCCACTCCCCCTTTCATATTATTTTTAGGCTTATACCTACAAATAGTTGATCAGTAAATATATGTGCATCTCTAAATTATGACTTTTAAAACATCATCCTAATACCCTTGTCACACCTAAGAGAAAGAAAGTAATAATTCTTTAATTCCAAAGACCCAAGGGACTTCCCTAGTGGTCCAGTGGTTAAGAATCTGCTTTACATGGCGGGGGATGTGGGTTCAAACCCAGCTCGGGAAACTAAGATCCCACATGACATGGAGTAACTAAGTCCACACATTGCAACTACTGAGCCTGTGTGCCACAACTAGAGAGTCTGCACCACAATGAAAGATCCTGCATTGCTCAATGAAAATCCCATGTGCCGCAACTAAGACCCACTTCAGCCAAATAAATATTAAGAAAAGGCCCAGTAGGTATTCATAGTTTGATTGTCTCACATTATTATGCATTGTAGTATTTCAGTATAAAATAAAGGTAAAATTCTCCCTCCAACATTAGTTAGTTCCTCCAGAGGAAAACACTTATCTCTTGTTAGCCATCAGAAATACTGTGTATATACATTTATATGCAATACTATATTCTCTAACCTTACCCTTTCCATTTATTAGAAGAATGTGTAATATAGTGCATCAGCCTACCCCTACCATAGCCTGGAAATTATATCTGGACATAGAAATGATAATAGAACATGTGCCCTCTGGAATTCCAGTCCATACTTAGCAAAAGCCAGTGTACTTGTAGAAATTTTTCTTCCAGATTAAAATGAGGCTCTCTTTCGAGGCTATATCTGCCTCTTCAGCCCTTCCAGTTGGCGGCTGCATTTCTTCCATAACTGGGTCTGGAAGTGGGTTATCTGCTCCTCATTGCTGCCTCTCCCTACTTCCTCCAATTATTTGCACCTCATTTTCTCAGATTACATGCCCACTGCTATTCCCTGTTACTTTCATGTACTAACCCCCAGGTTCTTCTTCATTTCTTGTTGGTATGAGCACCAAGGTTCACTGTCACCCAACTCATTGGTACTCCTGTCTTAATTCTTGGGAATTTGCTACGCATATAAATGATCCTTTCAGTATCCTGTCCTTTTAGGGCCTTGAAATGTCTCTCCTACTGAGCCAGTCCTCAACACCACCCTACCCACTCAGTCTGACGGTAACCCTGTAGGCTATGTTATTGCCATTAAGAGCAACTCACCAGTATCTCAATTCCATGCATCCCATTTCTTGCCATCACTCTCTGTCTTTCCAGTTTACTCCCGCATGCATTCAATTCTAACAATCCTTTGATCCACAAGACCTCTCAACCTATTGATTTTACCACTTTTCACTAACCATCAACTTTTGATAGCCGTTCTCCTCTCCTTACACAGGTTAAAATTCATAATCCAGTTTTAAAATCACTCTCTGCATCATCTTCTTCCCCCTTGATCCCTCTCACTTGGCAATATTTGCTTGGCAATGATGCCCCTGCTCAAATCCAGTTCTCCACCCACTCTTTGGTCTATAATGGTATGACTGAACATGGCCAGAGTGTAATAACACATCACACCTACTGGTTTTTCTATAAACTCCTCCCCAGGAACATGAAGTAGGTCCTAATGCCATTCAACAATTAGATTTCCCTAGTCTATTTCCATTCTCATAGATACTTCATATGTTATTTTCGCTCTCAAACTACCCACCTCATTCCTCATACTCACAATTTTCCATCCTGATTGCTATTTCACCTTGAGAGCTGAAGAAAATAAGAGAACTTCCAAAGACTCTTGGGCATATGGAGGGTGATTTTCTGTGAAGCTGAAGAAGCTTAAATGTCTGGCCCTTTTCTTACATAGGAAGGGGACGAGCAATGTATTCCCACAGAAAAATAGTTTTGCAAAATTTGCCATCATTTCCATTTATCTTTAGGTTATTAGCAGGTTTTCTGTGCGGCAGTGCCTTCCAGCAACTCTCCCACTGACCACTGTGCCAATGCACTAGGGCATCATGACCCAAAGGTCAGAGGCTGTATTATGAGGCCCTGGTGAACGTGTCCTGTGGACTGACCCCAGAAGTATGTCAGTGATGGAGGAGAAACAAGGTTTAAAATGAATGGAACCAAAGCCAATTTAGGGAAAACTGTCACAATCATCATAAATGATTGTAACTTGTAAATGGAAGACTCTGCAGGTTTCATTAATGCTTCATCAGAACAGTAGCTTTCAGACTTCCCTGGTGGCACAGTGGATAAGAATCTGCCTGCCAATGCAGAGGGCACAAGTTCGATCCCTGGTCCAGGAGGACTCCACATGCCTTGGAGCAACTAAACTGGTGAGCCTCAACTACTGAAGCCCCTACCCCCTAGAGCCTTCAGGCCACGACTACTGTGCCTGTGTGCTGCAGCTGGTGAAGCCTGAGCACCAAGAGCCTACGCTCTGCAACGAGAAGTCACTGAAAAGAGAAGGCTGTGCGCCACTGGCTGCAACTAAATTCTGCACACAGCAATAAAGATCCAGTGTGCGCCACTTGCTACAGCTAGAAAAGGCCTGCACACAGCAATAAAGACCCAGTGCAACTGGGGAAAAAAAAAAAAAGCAGTATCTTTCCTAAGCCAGAAAATACTCAGTCATGCAGAGTATACATTTATAAACAAATCATACTTTATTCCCCCTCTTAATAGTGAGGAAGCACAATAGAATTTAACAAAATTGCCATGTTTATGGAACCAGAGAATCTGTACATAAGGACACATGTTTTAGGCTTCTCAATGTACTGGTCTTGACATATACATAGCACTGTATATCCCCATTATAGCATCAGGCAGAATTGTTTCATTGGTCTAAAATATCCCTTGTGCTTTACATATTCAATATTCCTTCCCTTCCCTGTACCTCTGGAAACCACTGATTTTTGTCTTTATAGTTTTTGCTTTTTCCTGAACATCATATAATTGAAGTCCTATAATAGATAGATAGCCTTTTCAGACAGGCTTCTTTCATTTAGCAATACAAATCAGAGATTCATCTATGTCTTTCATGGCTTAAGCTCATTTCCTTTTGTCACTGAAGAATATTCCATTGTGTGACTATGTTAGAGTTTGTTCATCCATTTACCTATTAAGGACAGCTTAGTTGCTTCCAGGTTTTGGTGATTATAAATAAAGCAACTGTAAACATTCAATTTTTTTGTGGACATAAGTTTTCCAATTAGTTAGGTAAATACCCTAGAGCATGATTACCGAGCTATATGGTAAGACTGCTTAGGTTCCTAAGAAAATGCAAACTGTCTCCTAAAGTGACTGTACCATTAAACATTCCCAGGAGCTATGAATCAGAGGTCTTGCTGCTTCACCCCCTTGCCAGTGATTGTTATTGTCAGTTTTTTTTTTAAGCTCTCCTAGTACATAGCTAATAGTATATTATTATTGTTTTAATTTGTAGTTCCCTGATGATAAATGAGCATCTTTTCATATGCTTATTTGCCACCTATACAGCTTCTTTGGTCAGATGCCTGCTCATCTTTTGTCTATTAAAATTGGGTTATTTTCTTACTGTTGAATTTTAAGAGTTCTTTGCATATTTTAGATGCAAGACCTCTGTCAAATATGTGTTTTGCACATATTTCCTACTAGTCTGTGGCTTGTCTTATCATTCTCTTAACAGTGTCTTTCACAGAGCAGCTGCAAGGATTCTTTTAAAAAACACATGTAAGAACATAGAGTATATATCCTGTTCAGTTCATTCCCTTAAGCTCATCAGAGTAAAAGCAGTTCACACGGTATCTACAATTGTTCATCCCTTTGGTTATTTTAACTGTTACATTTTTCTTTTCAGGGTCCTCTTAATAGAGTATTTTAAACACATGCAAACTTGGGCTTTGTAATGCACTTTTGTATAACAAGATGGTCTCCCCAGTATCAGGCTGTTGGGACATGATGACATTTTAAAGACTTCCAACATATACTTTTTAAAGATTCAAAACAAAAAATCAAAACACATGAAAAAAAAAAATGATGAATTTCAGACACATCATTTATCTCCAATTTGGAAAGATATTTTGGAATGGCTTATAAAAACAATTCAGAAATTACAACACTCTCCGACATTAATCACAACAGGATCCTCTACGATCCACCTCCCAGAATACTGGAAATAAAAGCAAAAATAAACAAATGGGATCTAATTAAAATTAAAAGCTTCTGCACAACAAAGGAAACTATAAGCAAGGTGAAAAGACAGCCTTCAGAATGGGAGAAAATAATAGCAAATGAAGCAACTGACAAACAACTAATCTCAAAAATATACAAGCAACTTACGCAGCTCAATTCCAGAAACATAAACGACCCTATCAAAAAATGGGCCAAAGAACTAAATAGACATTTCTCCAAAGAAGACATACAAATGGCTAACAAACACATGAAAAGATGCTCAACATCACTCATTATCAGAGAAATGCAAATCAAGACCACAATGAGGTACCATTTCACACCAGAATGGCTGTGATCCAAAAGTCTTCAAGCAATAAATGCTGGAGATGGTGTGGAGAAAAGGGAACCCTCTTACACTGTTGGTGGGAATGCAAACTAGTACAGCCACTATGGAGAACAGTGTGGAGATTCCTTAAAAAACTGGAAATAGAACTGCCTTATGACCCAGAATTACCACTGCTGGGCATACACACCGAGGAAACCAGAATTGAAAGAGACGCGTGTACCCTTATGTTCATCGTAGCACTGTTTATAATAGCCAAGACCTGGAAGCAACCTAGATGTCCATCAGCAGACGAGTGGATAAGAAAGCTGTGGTACATATTCACAATGGAGTATTACTCACCCATTAAAAAGAATACATTTGAATCAGTTCTAATGAGGTGGATGAGACTGGAGCCTATTATACAGAGTGAAGTAAGCCAGAAAGAAAAACACCAATACAGTATATTAACGCATATATATGGAATTTAGAAAGATGGTAACAATAACCTTGTATGCAAGACAGCAAAAGAGACACAGATGTACAGAACAGACTTTTGGACTCTGTGGGAGAAGGAGAGGGTGGGATGATTTGGGAGAATGGCATTGAAACATGTATACTATCACGTAAGAAACGAATTGCCAGTCTAGGTTTGATACAGGATACAGGGTGCTTGGGGCTGGTGCACTGGGATGACCCAGAGAGATGATATGGGGAGGGAGATGGGAGGGGGGTTCAGGATTGGGAACTCATGTACACCCGTGGTGGATTCATGTTGATGTATGGCAAAACCAATACAGTACTGTAAAGTTAAAAAAAAAACGACATTACAAACTCCTGATGCAAACATGTAAAACAAAGGGTCCGTTTCTGTCACTTCTGTGTGTGCATGCTCCATCACTTCAGTCATGTCCAGCTCTTTGCAACCCTATGGACAGTAGCCCGCCAGGCTCCTATGTTCATGGGATTCTCCAGGCAAGGATACTGGAGTGGGTTGCCATATCTTCCTTCAAGGGATCTTCCTGGCCCAGGGATCGAACCAGAGTCTCATATCTCCTGCATTGGTAAGCAAGTTCTTTACCATTAGTGCCACATGGGTAAATTGTGTCATTTCTGTATTTATTTATTTATTTGATAATAGAAAAGCTACTTAAAAAATAAATAGATGTGATACAAAATCAACAAAGATGATTGAGGAAGTAAATTTAAATTACTATGAGGTTAAGAGGGGCTTCTCAGGTGGCACTAGTGGTAAAGAACTCACCTGCCAATGCAGGAGACATGAGACATGGGTTCAATCCCTGGGTCAGGAAGATCCCCTGGAGAAGAGAATGGCACCCACTTCTGTATTCTTGCCTGGGAGAATCCTATGAAGACAGGGGCCTGGTAGCCCACACAGTTCATGGGGTCACAAAGAGTTGAACACAACTGACGCAACTTAACATGCATGCTCGTGAGGTTAAGAAGACAACTGTAACAACAACAAAAAAAGTATCGCATCAAAAGTAGTAAAAGAAAATGTAAATGTGCTATTATTTATCTTAGAAATGGGAAGGTATTATGAATATAATTGTATGTATCATTGCTTATATTTATAATACAGAATGATAAATAAAAAACTAAATAACTAACTATAGGGGAAGAAGAAAACTGTCTCCTATGGAAGGAGAAAGCAAAAAGCTAAGCTTCTTTGAATGTTCGTCTTGTAGATTTATGGTGAGAACAATTTTGGGGTCCTAATTCTTACAATTCAATTAGAAAAGGTTTATTAAGCAATTCAGGATATTAAAATTTCTTGCTGGATAATGAATTATATGAAAAACATTTTTTCCCCCCTTAAGGAGTTATAATGGTAATACAGCTGATGGGTAGCAGCATCTCTGATCTCTACATACTAGATGTCTCAGATATATCCAAATATCCTCTGAAGGGCAAATTCAGATGCCTCCCTATTGACTGTTTTAATTTAACCAGATGATCAACATGGAAATCTGATGGAAAAGTTCTATACACTGAAGAAAAACAAGACCTGGAGCTGACTGTGGATCTGATCACGAGCTCCTTATTGCAAAATTCAGGCTTAAATGGAAGAAAATAGGGGAAACCATCAGACCAGTCAAGTACTACCTAAGTCAAACTCCTTACAATTATATAGTGGAAGTGACAAATAGATTCAAAGGATTAGATCTGGTGGACAGATTGCCTCAAGAACTATGGACAGAGGTTTGTAACATTGTACAGGAGGCGGTGACCAAAACCATCCCAAAGAAAACAAAATGAATGATGGCAGGGTGGTTGTCTGAGGAGACCTTGCAAATATCTGAGAAAAGAAGAGAAGTGAAAGGCAAGGGAGAAAGGGAAAGATATACCCAACTGAATGCAGAGTTCCAGAGAATAGCAGGGAGAGATAAGAAGGTCTTCTTAACTACACAGATAACCATAATGGTGTGATCACTAACCTAGAGTCAGATATCCCAACTGTGAAGTCAAGTGGGCCTGACCAAGCATCACTACAAGCAAAGCTAGTGGAGGTGAAGGAATGACCGCTGTGCTATTTAAAATCCTCAAAGATGCTGCTGCTAAAGTGCTGCACTCAATTTGCCCGCAAAGTTGAAAAACTCAGCAGTGACCATGGAACTAGAAAATGTCAGTTTTTATTCCAATTCCAAAGAAAGGCAACGTCAAGAAATGTTCATACTACCATACAATTGCATTCATTTCACATGCTAGCAAGGTAATGCTCCAGATCCTTCAAGCTGGGCTTCAACAGTACACGAACCAAGAACTTCCAGATGTGTAAGCCAGATTTAGAAAACCAGAGATCAAATTGCCAACATCCATTGGATCACAGAAAAAGGAAGGGAATTCCAAAAAACATCTACTTCTACTTCCTTGACTGTGCTAAAGTCTTTGACTGTGTGGATCACAACAAAGTATGGAAAATTCTTCAAGAGATGGGAATACCAGACCACTTTACAAACCTGTATGCAGGTCAAGAAGCAACAGTTAGAACCGGACATGTAAAAAAGGACTGGTTACAAATTGGGAAAGGAGTACGTCAAGGCTGTATATTGTCACCCTGCTCATATAATTTATATGCAGAGTACATCATGCAAAATGCCAGGCTGGATAAAGCACAAGATGGAATCAAGATTGCCGGGAGAAATATCAATAACCTCAGATATACAGATAATACCATGTATATGGCAGAAAGTGAAGAAGAACTAAAGAGACTCTTGATGAAGATGAAAGAGGAGAGTGAAAAAACTGGCTTACAGCTCAATGTTCAGAAAACTAAAATCATGCCATCTGGTCCCATCACTTCATTCAAATAGATGGGGAAACAATAGAAACAGTGTCAGACTTTATTTTCTTGGGCTCCAAAATCACTGCAGATGGTGACTGCAGCCATGAAATGAAATGATACTTGCTCCTTGGAAAAAAAACTATAACAAACCTAGAAAGTGTATTAAAAAACACAGACATCACTTTGCCAACAAAGGTTTGTATAGTCAAAGCTATGGTTTTTCCAGTAGTCATGTATGGACGTGAGAGTCGGACCATAAAGGAAGCTGGGTGCCAAAGAATTGATGCTTTTGAACTGTTGTGTTGGAGAAGACTCTTGAGAGTCCCTTGTCCTGAAAGGAGATCAAACCAGTCAATCCTAAAGGAAATCAATCCTGAATATTGATTGGAAGAACTGATGCTTAAGCTGAAGCTCCAATACTTTGGCTACCTGATGCAGAGCCAATTCACTGGAAAAGACCCTGATGCTGGGAAAGATTGAAGGCAGGAGGAGAAAGGGATGACAGAGGATGAGATGGTTGGATGGCATCATTGACTCAATGGACATGAGTTTTAGCAAGCTCTGGGAGATGGTGAAAGATAGGGAAGCTTGGCGTGCTGCAGTCCATGGAGTCTCAAAGACTTGGACACAACTGAGTGACTGAACAATAACAGAAGTGGAAACAGTGACACGTTTTATTTTCTAGGGCTCCAAAATCACTGCAGATGGTGACTACAGCCATGAAATTAAGACATTTGCTCCTTGGAAGAAAAGCTATAACTAATCTAGACGGCATGTTAAAAACCAGAAACATCACTTTGCCAACAAAGGTCCCTCTAGGCAAAGCTATGGTTTTTCCAGTAGTCATGTATGGGTGTGAGAGCTGGACCACAAAGAAGGCTGAGAGCCATAGAATTGATGCTTTCAAATTGCGGTGCTGGAGAAGACTCTGAGAGTCCCTTGGACTGGAAGGAGATCAAACCAGTCAATCCTAAAGGAAATCAACCCTGAATATTCATGGAAAAGCTCCAATACTTTGGCCACCCGATGCGAAGGACTGACTCTTTGGAAGAGATCCTGATTCTGGGAAATTTGAGGGCAGGAGGAGAAGGGGGTGACAGAGGATAAGATGGTTGGATCGCACCACCAACTCAATGGACCTGTGTGTGAGCAATCTCCGGGAGATAGCAAGGACAGGAAACCTGGCATGCTGTAGCCCATGGGGTCACAAAGTGTCGGACATGACTTATCAACTGCATGATGACAACTACGAGAAAGTCCGATCTTCTGAAACTAAATCTCCATCCCTAGAAGGGTCCATTTATTCCTATCCACTCCAAAATTAGGGTCCCAACTCAATATTGGGGATTTTTTTTTTGAACCAGGGCTCATACTCCTTGGCAAACCCCAATGCCAGTGTTTGTCCACCAGCCCCAAGAGTTTGCTGTTAGTTCTACTTAAACTTCTTAATCCTTTAGCTGGCAATTCCATTACCAATTCCATTACTCACAGACAGTTCTGAGACAAAAGCACCCCTGAATGCCTTGCATTTCTCTGTGAGTTTTCTGTTTTAGTTCACCAGTCACTTGAAAAGATTTTTTTTTTTTTTAGCCATTTGTCTAGCTTATTTTCCTTATCTGGAGGGTTGATCCAATTTACCTACAGGATTACTGAAGTGGAAATCCTCCATTCTTTGTTTAATCCAATCAGATTTTCATTTCCTTTACTCCAGTGAAACTCTTCTTATCAAGATCACTACTCAATGAATTCCACTGGGTCAGTTCAGCATCCTCATTCACTGTGCACTCTCTGACACTCATCCTCAGTTTTGTCTTCCTTCCTACTTGCTTCAGCTCCTTCTTCCTCCTCCTCCTCCTGTCCAGTCTGTGTTGGAATGCTTGTGGCTCAGTCTTTGGCCCTCTTTTCTCAGAATATACTCACTTGGTGATTTCCATTCAATTTACTTTCTTTAAGTAACAAACACAGATATAGCAAATATACTCAATTAATGTATCCAGCCCAGATCCATCTCATGCATATCTGAGTGTGATCTCAAAGTTAATGTTCAAAACGGAACTTTTGATCTTACCACAGAAACAAAAACAAAGGAAAAAACAAAAACCCCTGCCTCAATTTAATGCTTTTAAATTGAGTTGTTTCTATTATGCAAATAAAGCCTTCGAAATATTAAAATTTTACCCTAGGTTTACACTTCTATTAATTGACGATTGCTCTGTGACTAGTCTTGTTTATTATAGTTAAAAACTTAGCCACTGATTTTATGCTAATACTAATTTGGCTGTAATTTAAATGTACCCGAAGTATATTTTTGTATATGAACAGTGTTTAGTACCTGTTTGTTTGTAAGTAACCCTCATAATTCTCATTCTGAGATGAGCTCACTCAAGTGTGGTATTTATGTTGGGTTGTAAAGTCTCTCTAGGATTTTAATCTTAGGCAAAAGGAAATCGTGTACAATTAAATATATTCATATACTAGTCATATAATGTAAAGTATTTGTCATTAAAAATACTTTTAAATGTGTCAGAATAAGACTCCCCTAAAATCTTGCAGAACATAATGTAACCTTAGAGACTGTAATTTAAAACTAACTCATACTACAACTCTTTAGATGTTTGATGATTAAAACTACTATAAAATAGATTATCTTTGTCTACTCTTCATGCACAATTATTTTTACATAGAAAATTGGGCACTGCTATGCATAACTACTTACTGGAAGGATTTATTTTGTAGGAGAAAATGGGGCGGGGAAAGAAGAATTTGTAGCCTCTAATACTCTCAAGGGCATTTTACATTTTAAACAATGATGTCCTTAAATGATTCATGTCAAAGGTAGAGAACTAAGTTTTCTAAGACATGTGGATACACTTATAAATTTTAAAAAATAAACACTGAAATATATATAATAGTAATTCAAACTTTCTATATCTCAACTCTAACAGCTGTAGGGTTTATTGAAATATCAAAAGAGTCAGATGTGTGTGTCTTTTTTCCTCTAAACTATTCATTCTTTTGGGAATGCAAGTGCATTTAAAAGCTTGTTTTAAAATGCAACTGATTCTGTATTTTTCTCACAGCAAAAACCACAGTACTTTGATGGCCCCTATAACTTGCCTACTTGACCTTATCTCCTACCATTTTGCTTCTGGCTCACTCTGCCGTAGCTACACTAAACTCCTTGCATGTTCCAAACACACTCCCCTCTTGGGGTTTTTTGCACTGACTGTGCCCTGGGGAACAGTTTCCCTTAGGTATCCATTCTGGTGGCTCACTCCCTCACCTTTCCTAGGCTTTGCTCAAATGTCTCAGCGAAGTCCAGATGATCCTGGCTATTTCAAATAGCAAACTGCTCCTTTTTACTCCCAGTACTCAGACTAATTACTGTATTCTGCATTTTTTTCATAAATTCATGGTGCCTCAAAAGAAATATTTAACAATTCCATTTATTAAATGTGCGTGAATGTTTAGTTGCAAAGTCATGTCTGACTCTTTGCAACCCCATAGACTGTAGCCCGCCAGGCTCCTCTGTCCATGGAATTTCCCAAGTAAGAATACTGGAGTGGGTAGCCATTCCCTTCTCCAAGGAATCTTCCTGACCCAGGGATTGAACTCACATCCCCTGGCTGCATCTCCTGCATTGACAGGCTAATTCTTTAGCACTTGAGTCATCTGGGAAGTCATTTATTAAACAGTTAGGTCCAAACAACTTAATAGCCATTTGAAAAAAGTCATAGACATAAGTTAAAAGAAAATAATTTGTTCATTTTTAATTAATTATTCTTACCTACTAATGGGATATGTTTACCTGTCAGGCCTTGAATGGCTTGTCAACACTTGGAATAATAATAATGGACAACACTACTCTTATTTCCTGATGCACCTTGGGTTTTGTAATGTTTGCTTGTTATTGCAGATATCTGCGGAGAAGGCAATGGCACCCCACTCCAGTACTCTTGCCTGGAAAATCCCATGGACGGAGGAGCCTGGTGGGCTGCAGTCCATGGGGTCGCTAAGAGTCAGACACAACTGAGCGACTTCACTTTCACTTTTCACTTTCCTGCATTGGAGAAGGAAATGGCAGCCCACTCCAGTGTTCTTGCCTGGAGAATCCCAGGGATGGCGGAGCCTGGTGGGCTGCCGTCTATGGGGTCACGCAGAGTTGGACACGACTGAAGCAACTTAGCAGCAGCAGCAGCAGATATCTGAGCACAGCCTACAAGATGTGAAGGAGTAAGCCACCATAGTAGATACCTGAAGGGAGACCATGCCCAGGGCACAGTCAGTACAAAAGATGTGATGCCACTAAAAGAAATTTTGGTGTGATCTCAAGAAATTTTGAGCTACCTCAGCTAGTAATGGTATCTCGTCTGATAGAAGCTTCTGTGTTTCCCCTGAAAATTGAAATAATCTGCACTGTCACTGTCATTTTGCTGGATTACAGAGACGTCTGGGCATACAGTTTGGGAAGCTTGGCACTGATATATTATGCAGTTATTTATTAGGTATATTCAGTTCAGTTCAGTTGCTCAGTCATGTCCGACTCTTTGCGACTCCATGAATCACAGCACGCCAGGCCTCCCTATTCATCACCAATTCCCAGAGTTCACTCAAACGCACGTCCATCGAGTCGGTGATGCCATCCAGCCATCTCATCCTCGGTTGTCCCCTTCTCCTCCTGCCCCCAATCCCTCCCAGCATCAGAGTCTTTTCCAATGAGTCAACTCTTCGTATGAGGTGGGCAAAGGACTGGAGTTTCAGCTTTAGCATCATTCCTTCCAAAGAAATCCTAGGGCTGATCTCCTTCAGAATGGACTGGTTGGATAACTCCTTGCAGTCCAAGGGACTCTCAAGAGTCTTCTCCAACACCACAGCTCAAAAGCATCAATTCTTCAACGCTCAGCCTTCCTCACAGTCCAACTCTCACATCCACACATGACCACAGGAAAAACCATAGCCTTGACTAGACGGACCTTTGTTGGCAAAATAATGTCTCTGCTTTTGAATATGCTATCTAGGTTGGTCATAACTTTTCTTCCAAGGAGTAAGTGTCTTTTAATTTCATGGCTGAAATCATCATCTGCAGTGATTTTGGAGCCCCCCAAAGTAAACTCTGACACTGTTTCCACTGTTTTCCCATCTATTTCCCATGAAGTGATGGGACCAGATGCCATGATCTTCATTTTCTGAATGTTGAGTTTTAAGCCAACTTTTCCATTCTCCACTTTCACTTTCATCAAGAATCTTTTTAGTTCCTCTTCACTTTCTGCCATAAGGGTAGTGTCATCTGAATATCTGAGGTTATTGAGATTTCTCCCAGCAGTCTTGATTCCAGCTTGTGCTTCTTCCAGTCCAGCGTTTCTCATGATGTACTCTGCATAGAAGTTAAATAATCAGGGTGACAATATACAGCCTTGACATACTCCTTTTCCTATTTGGAACCAGTCTGTTGTTCCA
Source organism: Oryx dammah (assembly GCF_014754425.2). Lineage (NCBI taxonomy): Eukaryota > Metazoa > Chordata > Mammalia > Artiodactyla > Bovidae > Oryx > Oryx dammah. Next base: position 98,788,113 of record NW_024070213.1, read on the forward strand.
TGTCCAGTTCTAACTGTTGCTTCCTGACCTGCATACAGATTTCTCAAGAGGCAGGTTAGGTGGTCTGGTATTCCCATCTCTTTCAGAATTTTCCACAGTTTATTGTGATCCACACAGTCAAAGGCTTTGGCATAGTCAATAAAGCAGAAATAGATGTTTTTCTGGAACTCTCTTGCTTTTTCCATGATCCAGCGGATGTTGGCAATTTGATCTCTGGTTCCTCTGCCTTTTCTAAAACCAGCTTGAACATCAGGACATTTATTGTCTTTTCCATCCTCATGACCGAATGTACCCAAGTACTAGAATTTGTATCTATTTTGTTCTCTGATATTACTTCAAGCACAATGAATAGTCCTGGTATATGTAAATTTTCAGCACACAGTTGTGGCATAAATAATTATTAATCATTTATGTTTCTTTCTGAACTCTGTGTATATTTTTGCCAAATATTCTTTCAGGTGTTATCTTTTTATTGGGTTGTGAATATTGTTTGTATATCTAGGAAGTTGGCCTTCTGATTATATGTTCAGCAAGTATTTTTCCTAGTTTGTCTTTTTGCTTGTGACATTTTAATCATACTTTCTACTGCATAGATACGTTAAATTTTTATATAGTTAATTTAGCCGTTTCCCCCTCTTTAAAACCTATAGCTGATATTTAAATTTAAACTGAATTTGCCCATTACATAATCCTAAGTGAAGAAAAAAAACTGTGTCCAATTTTTTTTCTAATTTATTAGGGTTTATTTTACTATTATTTTCAATCATTATTTTACCAAGAATTTATTAGACTCTAAGACAGATACAGCTTGATCTTCATCCAAATGGCTAGCCAGCTGTCTCAACACTGCCTATTAAATAATTGGTTTTTCCCCACTGCTTTGAAATAACAGCTTTGCCACACACTAAATCCCCATGTGTATTTTGGCTCTGTTTCTAGAACTGTCAATTCTGTTTTAGCTGTTATTTTGTTCCTTCTCAAGCACTAACTTCTCTGACTTACTGTGATCTTGAAAACTGTTCTTAGTTCCGTTTTACAAACTAATGGATTTTTAATTTGGGAGACATAGAATATTATCCTTTGAAACTATCCTTGAAAAGTTAATTCCAAGAAAACGGCTTGACAAGTATTAGAAATCACGATTCAAAGAGGACCCACACAAAAGTTCTCTAGCAGACTTCTTTTTTGTCCCTTCAACTATTTATCACAGTTCCGGATATATTGTGGGCACATAGAATTTCAATGAATCAAATACCTTCTAACACTGAAAACGGGGCAGTGTGAATGATCTTCTTATACATGATATACAGTAAAGACAAAGAATGACTGGATCTTCCTGTACGCAATAAACCACCACGTTATCTTGTTATCGTCTTTTTTAACACAAGGACAGTGAAGTCATGAATTCTATCTTGCTCTCAGTGCGTATTGAAAAACCTTACAATGTGCAATCAGAAACACAAAATAGAATATGATTTATTGTTTTTGGATAGACTTTGCTCGTATCAATATACTTGATAAGAAACATCACTGCTAAAGCATAATTACCCTCTAAAGACTTAACAAAATCTTTATGCATCTGCTCGAATTAAAAAATATACATATGTACATTTGCATACACATATGCAGAAAAGCAAGGTAGGTTTTGGTAATTTGACAGAAATAAACATTCAAAATGTTAAGACTGGTTAAAATAGATTTCAATAGTTTCAACACCCAGCCCAGGTGCTCTCACAAGTAATTCCATTTCCTTTTTGCCTGTGGTGTTACACAAGCCCATTAGAAGCAGACAATCTGTAGTTCTAAAACCACAGATTAGAAAAGTGTTTTTTTTCCCTACTTATATATGGGAGACATGGGCTCTTGGTCAATGACAAATACAGAGACAATTTTTTTACTCTTGGCAATATAACATGCTTTTTGGAACTGATGGAAAAATATTCTTTGGAAACCAACTCAACAGTCCCTCTTACTTATAAAACTAGTGACAAACAGTAGCACAGATGAATCAATTAGGGTAAAGACCATAAGAACACAAAGGCCCTATATCCCATTTTTATCAACTTTAAATAACTATCCCAAGCACACATTTTTTTAAGCCCCCAATTTCAGATTCTTGTTTGTAACGATTTATTCCACGGCATGAGACTAATCAGTGCATTATGTGTGTTATTTTATCCCCAAGGTTATCTTTGAAATGTCTGGGGCATTCATACCACTGAAAACATAATTCTGCCAGCACTGTCAAGTAGAAGCATTCCCAACTTCTATAGAAAATGGACAAAGAGGGGATGTTTCCTGTGCCAATTAGCAGTTTCACTGAGCAAGAAGGAAGTGTGTCTAAAGATTTCCTGAATGAGAACCCAGCAAGCTCTGTATTTGAATGAGAACAACCCAGCAAGCTTTCTTGGGCTTTTGGCACCCACAGAGGCTACAGTAAAGAGTTCCCAGGAAGGTCATCCAATTTCAATGAGCCAGAGGGATTATGTGGGAGGGAAGCAGTTGTGTGGCTTATTCCCTTCAGCACATGTCCAGGGAGGACCTTTGCCAACGTCTGGCACCATACGGCTTATAAATATTTTCTAGCTGAACTCGTGAATACAGTTTTTCAAACACTAGACAAATGATATGGTGCAAAGGACTAAGTTTGGCAAAACCTATGAATTGCCTGAAAATTCAATGAAACTGCACATTTGTATCTGGAAGTCCCACATATGCCTCAAACATATCATTTGATTTAGATTCAGGGGAGAAGTTTATTTAACCATGGGTTACTTATCTCATTGATGAGTTGTCTATGCTGCTGTTACTCAACCATTTGTGAAATGAATAGCTTTCCAATGTTTCACCAATACCTTCATCTTAATGGAGGCATACAAAATTGCTGTATAGTTGGTGACATTTTAGATGTATAACTGACACACTCAATTAAGCTAGAATTTTGTCCTCCTATATGTCTTAATTCATTTAAAAATCCAGGGGCAAATTATTTATTTTACAAGTGTACACTATACTTATTTACCTATGTGAAAGCTTAACTTTCTTCTTTTTTTTCTACACTCTACTGCCTTTCATCAGTTTAGTGTTGCCTTCTATGAAATTAAGCTGAATGTAATCTTTTCAGGTCGCACTTGGTACAGACATGTTTCTTATGCTTGATAAGGGGAATAAAACTAATTCAACAAATATATGATGTCCCATTAAGTCTCTTAAACACTTGTAAATTGCAAGGATATTAAGATAAACAAGTTGCAGCTTTTTAAGTGAAAGGGAGAAGAGATGCTAGAGATTAATAAACAGCTAATAATCATGTAGTGTGATGAATATTCCTCAAAGTACATTCTCAATCCAGCAAGCAGAATGAGCCCTTAAAAAGAGAAGTCAGATCCTATCCATTCTTGGCCCAGGCTCCACATTAAGAAACAATGGTTTACAAGGTCCTGTATGATCTGGCCTCCATCTTCAATGTGACCCCCTCTTCTACCTCTGTTACTGTTATGCTAGTACATCAGTGTATTTGCTTTTCAATGGCACACTGACATTGAACACAATACATACAATTCTGTCTCACTTTTTCCCCAGATATCCACCTAATCTCTTACCTCTTTTAAATATTTGTTCAAATTCCACCCTTTTTGGTGAGACCTTCCCTGACCACCTTATTGCAGTTTCTCCCCAGCACTGTCTCTTTTTCCAAGATTTATTTAGTGCCATGATACTTTTATTTCCATAATACTTTATATCCCTCCACATCTTACCATTTTGTTGGCGATTAGCTTCTGTTTTGCACTTGAGAATATAGGCTCTATGAGGGCTGAGATTTTTGTCAATTTGCTAATTTCTGTGTTTTCAGTGCCTATAAAAGAACCTGATACATAAAAAATACTCAATAAATAAGTATGTTAAATAAATGATTGTCAACTTGAAGAACAAGGTGCAATGGGACAGAGAGTGAAGCCTAAATGATTGTTGTTCATGGGATAAAGAAGCCTTCCACAGACACTGAAACAATTCAGCTTGGCTTTAAAAAAAAAAAAAAAAGAGCAGATATTTCCCAGTTACAGAAATTGGGAAAGGAGGCCATGCTAATCACGGAGAACAGTGTTATCAGGATGCTCTGAACAGCTAGTAACAGAAAACCTGACTCAGAATGGTCAAGTCAATGACAAAATGCATTAACTCTTGTAACTGGAGGACCTGAAGTCAGGCAAGCGTCATGAGTGGCTTCATCCAAGGGCTCTGGCTCTCTTTCTCTATGATACCACATCTCAGGAGTGGCTTCCCTCATCAGAGAAAAGTAATTATAATGGTCTCAAGATTCAAATCCTCACAATACTATACCCAAAGGAAAGCAGAAAGCTCTCAGAAGAGTGGGTACCCTTCTTTCTCATATCCCAAACCTATTCTTAAATCAGTCACTTTGGCTGTGGTTATGTCATAGACCAAGTGATTTACACCGGATTTATAAGAATCAGTCACAATGGCAAGTGGAAATGGATTCCCATGTTTGGATTAAATTAATCAGGGCCATCCTTGGATATGTAGGTGGAGTCACTTTCCCTCCAAGTTCATGATTACTATCCAGTGGGTGACAGGGTTGTTGGGAAAACCACCATAATATCCACAATAAATACTGGGTACAAATATAAGATATTGGGATGATACTGTGTGTTCTTAAAAGAATTTAAGAAGAATGGAAGGAATTGATTCTAGGAAGGGTAAGGAGAGGTCAGATGAATTAGGGCCCTGCAAAACTGGATAAAAAGATTAGACTTTATAATGGAGTTGCTAAAAAGTTATTTCAGTTTTTTAAAGCAAGAAAAGTATCAAGATTATTCTTTATTACTTTGGTGTTTTAACTACTTTAGAAAAACAATTCTGCAAGCAATATTAATATGTAGATTAGAAAAATTTATAGAAAAAAAAAGTCATCTAAGATGCTATTGTATTACAATAGTCCACAACAGGTTGAAGTGAGACAAAGGGAAAGAAACTTACTTGGAGAGGTATTTTCCACAAAATAATGCAACAATAGATAAATAAGAGGAAAGAGCTGACTCTGAGGTCTAGAATTTGTAGGACTGATATGTATAATGGCTCTCAAGAGGAAAAAAAAAAACAAAAAATGAGGACCCAGGATTAAAAAGGAGTGTATTGGAGAGGAAAGATATTAAGAAATTCTACACAAGATTGAATCAGAAACACTGTGGAAGAACTGGGAAACAGTAGAACCAGTTATTTCTAAGAGACAGGAAGTATAGAGGATTTTTATTGTGTTTTGATTGTTTTACTAACACTCATTTTCCCTTGTTCATGGCACCCTAATTTCCTCTGGGGGAAGTTTTGCTTTTCCATTGATTATAGTCTGATGGAGTGCAAATGGAAGCAACATTTCCACCGAGCCAAGAAGTAACATCTGTAATCCAGGCCTAAGTCACTTGGATGCTCTTTTTTTAAAGTTTAGTAGTGGGCAAAATGACAAGTAACCAGAAATAGCTGGATTCATCCCAGAGGTCAGGCTGGAACACCAAGCTCTTTTTGCTGTCAAAGAGACTATTTTAAAATTCCCTCTGTGGTTTCCTTGGTTCCTGTAAATTTCCAAATACACATCTCCAGGCTTCCTTTTAATATAATGGTCTCACAATATCTTTCTGATAAATTCAATTTTTCTCAAGAGAATTCATTTGTAGTACTCTAGTCCAAGAACATTAGCTGGTAGAGAAGGAAGAGAGAAAGATGAGGAAAGAGTAAAGTTAGAAAGTGTAAACAGCAACACTGAGGATGTTCTTATAAGACACACGAATTCTAAGTCATATAAAAACTAGATTATCATTGTTATTAATTAGAGGCTTGAGAACCATAAAGGTATTTTTTGTTTGTTTTTAACAGCCCCTGAAAGGAATATGCAATGGGATGAAGAGTGATGAACAGAACTGCTTATCTTATTAATAAGAACTGTTTAGTGAGGCTGAGAAATATAAAATTTTAATGGAGCCAAACCAGCATAATTATGCAATTTAATTTAGTAGTATTTAGAAATCTTGAAATGGAATGAAAGAATACAAATCAGTAGAGTGATGCAGATTGAGGGATAAATCCCATGGACAGAGGAGCCTGGTGGGCTGCAGTCCATGGAGTCACTAAGGGTCGGACACGACTGAGAGACTTCCCTTTCACTTTTCACTTTCATGCATTGAGAAGGAAATGGCAACCCACTCCAGTGTTCTTGCCTGGAGAATCCCAGGGATGGGGGAGCCTGGTGGGCTGCTGTCTATGGGGTCTCACAGAGTCAGACACGACTGGGGTGACTTAGCAGCAGCAGCAGCACGCTCCACTTAACAGTCAAGGGAGTTAGAGAAAGAGTGGTTGATATATACTTGACATGATGAACCCAGTCTGCCTGAGTAGGAAGCTCTCTAGATCACATATATGTGTGGAGTCGCTCAGTCATGTCCAACTCTTTGCAACCCTATGGACTGTAGCCTACCAGGATCCTCCATCCATGGGATTTTCAAGGCAAGAGTACTGGAGTAGGTTGCTATTTCCATCTCCAGGAGATCTTCCCAACCCAGGGATTGAACCTGGGTCTCTTGCCTTGCAGGCAGACATTTATCATCTGAGCCACTAAGGAAGTCCATTACAAATATGAGAGTGGATGAAATCAGTTTCAGCTTCACCTATTAGGCTGTGATAGGATAGGATTCAGGATTGAACAATTTTAGGAAGGATATTTATCCAGATTTCTACTGGCAGCACAGACCAAGGGAAAACCCAGTCTATGATCCAAGAGTTTCCAGAAAATAATGTGATAATCCTAAATGCTACAAGCCCAGAGAGTAGTAAAATGCCATAATGTGAAAATTAGTGATTGATTCAGAAATCTAGGGCAGTATGGTGTGATCTAAAAAACCTGAAGAATGTTTATAGCAGCAAGGCACAGAGGTGGGTCTACTGGTGTACAGTGCTCTGATAAGAAGAAAATGAAGCTTAGACCCTAATAAACAGAAAGTGAAAGTGAAGTCACTCAGCCGTGTCCGACTCTTTGCGACCCCATGGACTGTAGCCTACCAGGCTCCTCTGTCCATGGGATTTTCCAGGCAATAGTACTAGAGTGGACTGCCATTTCCTTCTCCAGGGGATCTTCCCAACCCAAGGATCGAATCCAAGTCTCCCGCATTGTAGACAGACGCAATAAACAGAAAGATGATAGTAAATAAACTGGGGAAGTGGAAGCTAAAGATGAAAGGAAAAGGCAAACTTACTAAACCTGAGGAAGTAAAAGAGGAAGTGAAGTGAAGTGAAGTGAAGTGAAGTGAAGTGAAGTGAAGTGAAGTCACTCAGTCGTGTCTGACTCTTTGTGACCCCGTGGACTGTAGCCCATCAGGCTCCTCAGTCCATGAGATTCTCCAGGCAAGAATACTGGAGTGGGTTGCTATCTCCTTCTCCAGGGTATCTTCCCGACCCAGGGATCGAACCTGGGTCTCCCACATTTCAGGCAGATGCTTTAACCTCTGAGCCATCAGGGAAGCCAGTAAAAGAGGTGGAGGGTTTATTTGGAGAGAGAGATCGCAGGGTTCAAAACATTAGAAGTGCAGACAGTCATGTGAGTGCTTAGAGGTGAAGTTATTAAGGTAAAATAGATCAGGGCAATGGACCTACAGTATTAAATAAGTCATACACATGGGAATTACATGGCTGTTGGGAAGTTATTAGAAGAAAGTGTGGGGAAAAAGTGTTAACATCCTTGGTGAAAACAGCTTCTGACAGATTAGTCAATGATAAAGAGACAGATTGAGAAACGACAGTCAAGGGGGAGATGACTGAAACTGGAATATAAAAGTGAAAGTGTTAGTCACTCAGTCATGTCCAACTCTTTGCAACCCCGTGGACTGTAGCCTGCCAGGATCCTCTGTCCATGGGATTCTCCAGGCAAGAATTCTGGAGTGAGTAGCCATTCCCTTCTCCAGGCGAATCTTCCCAACCCAAGAAATGAAGCTGGGTCTGCAGCATTACAGGCAGATTCTTTACCATATAAGTCATTAGGGAAGCAAGTATAGGCAACTATGAAAGAACTGTGCTAGGAAGAATCTTTGTTATGTGTAATAGTAAATGTGCAGTTCTCACACTTTCTTTGCTTTTCTTTCCTTGACTTTGGGTCAACTTTCTTGAAATGAAATCATGCCCCTGCTCATATGAGACCCAAATCATTATTGTGAAATCTAGGCCTCCCTTTTACAGACAGATTCCTTCTACAGGTTTAATTTCATCATCAAAGTTTTCTCTACAGGCTTAAGAGGCAGTGGAGAGGACTCTGAGTTCCCTGGGCTGTGAGATGGTCATTGAGGTGGAAAAGGGCCAGTAATGGATGCAGCAGAGGTTCTGGGCACAGAGGCTGCCTGAGGGGCACAAGAGGTGGGTGGGGACTTCCCTGGTGGCCCAGGGCTTAGGACTTTGCCTTTCAACTCGGGGGGGGGGGGTGCAGTTTTGATTCCTGATTGGAAAGCTAAAATTCTACATGGCTCATGGACAAAAACGCAAAACATAACACAGAAGCAATATAGTAACAAATTCAGAAAAGGCTTTAAAAATGGCCCACATCAAAAAGTCTTAAAAAAGAAAAAAAAAAGTAGCCTTGGACCTGATGCCTGGGACAATGATAAATAACATCTTGAGAACATAATTCGGATTCTTCACAGGGGAAGGGTCTTTGTAAAAACAAATGTTTAAGATGATTCATAGTAACAAAGAGCATGGACTTTGAAGTCAAACAACTCTTGACTAAAATGCTGGCTCTTAATTGTATAATTGTATAATCTCAGTCAAGTTCCTTACCATTCTGAGCCTGTTTCATTATCTTCAAAATAGCTAATTAATCTATTTATATAAAATAAGACCAATAATTTTTCCCTTGTTAGATGTATCTAGGGTATGAGTGAACTATTGAACACGTAGAAAATGCTCAAATGGATCTAAATAGCTCTGGGTTTCCAATTTCTTTTTCTGTCTTAACCTATTTTTTTAACATGTTGTCTAATTTACTTTGTTCTCATTTTTCTTTTTTTTAAAAAAAACTGATTCAGTCAAACTATGACCACATTTTTGGTCATTTTATTTCTTACTATAGTACCTATTTCCTAATATAAATAGCATACTTTAGGCATAGATTTTTCCTTGGTAGTATAAATTCAATGGGTATTATGAATTAAGTAGAAATTCAAAAAGGAAAACATAGAGTCACTTTCAACCATCCAATGACTTCCGATCATACTAAGCATGATAGTGGAAGTATCTACCATGTCCTACACACTCTGTACTACAAGACTCCCTTCATCTGACCCTGACTATCACTAATGAACTTTCCTCTAGTTCACTCCATCCCCTTACTCTACCCTTGCTAACTCTGTTCTAGCCCCTTGCTATCTCTAGAACATTCCAAAAACATTCCCCTCTCCTACTATTCAATCTTGCTCTTCCCTTTTCCTGGAATGTTCCTTTCCAGATATTGGATAACCAGCTCCCTCACTTCATTTGTAACTCTCTTAAAATGTCATATTCTCACATAAAGCCTCCTCTGATCAATCTGTCTAGAGGAGCACACCTGCCTCCTCATTCAATCCCTTTCTTGCTTTTTTCTTCTCATGATGCTTATTGCTACCAGACATTACAGGTTTACTTACACATTATCTATCTTCTCCACTAGAAGGTGAACACCATGAGGGTAGAGAATTTGTCTAGTTTTAATAAGCCATTTCCCAGTGCCTATATTACCCCATGCACATAGCACACTCAGTAAACATTAGTTATAGTTTAGTTCTTTTTCCTTGGCCTAAGTAGATCAGATGAATATCCAAAGTAACTAACTTCCTGGAACTAGTAAGTGATTACTGATAGCAAGGTTACAGGACGTAGAGTGTCTTAGTTCATTAAGGCTGCTATAACACAATGTCATTAACTGGCTGGTTCATATGCAATGGAACTTTATTTCTCACAGTTCTGGATGCTGGGGAAGTCCAAGATCAAAGCACCAGCAGATTCAGTGTTTGGTGAGGATCACATCCCAGTTTGTATATTGCCATCTTCTTGCATTTTCAAATGGGGCAGAAGAGTTCTCTGGAGTCTGTTTTACAAGTGCAATAATCCCATTCATGAGGGCTCTACCTTCATGACCCAATTACCTCCCCACAGCACCACCTCCTAATTCCACCAAATTGGGAGTTAGATTTCAACTTATGAATTTTTAGGGGAACCAAACATTCAGTCAATTGCACAAGTATAATACAAAAATCTTTAATCCAATTTCTGTTGAAGGGCATGGCAGTGTTCCCTCCCTGGTATTTGTCCTGAGGCCAAACCGTGGTGGAGGTAATGAAGATAATGGCGACCTCCTTGAAAAGGTTCTGTGCACACACTGTTACACACACTGCCCCCAACCCTGCAGCAGGCCACCACTGACCCTCTGCCGGAGGACGCCTCTGCCGGAGATTCCTGGACACTCATGGGCAAGGCTGGGTCAGTCTCTTGTGGGGTCACTGCTCCTTTCTCCTGGGTCCTGGTGCACACAAGGTTCTGTTTGTGCCCTCCAGAGTCTATTTCCCCAGTCCTGTGTAAGTTCTGGCGGCTCTATGGTGGGGTTAACGGCGACCTCCTCCAAGAGGGCTTATGCCATACCCAAGTCTGCTGCACCCAGAGCTCCTGCCCCTGCAGCAGCCCGCTGCTGACCCGTACCTCCTCAGGAGACGCCCAAACACAGTTCTGTCTCAGTCTCTGTGGGCTCTCTGGGTCCAGGTGCGTACAAGGTATGTTTGAGCCCTGTGAGCATCTCTGGAGGGTATAGGGTTTGATTCTAAATGTGATTTCACCTCTCCTACCATCTTGCTGGGGCTTCTCCTTGCCCTTGAACAAAGCTAGTGGAGGTGATGGAATTCCAGTTGAGCTATATCAAATCCTGAAAGATGATGCTGTGAAAGTGCTGCACTCAATATGCCAGCAAATTTGGAAAACTCAGCAGTGGCCACAGGACTGGAAAAGGCCAGTTTTCATTCCAATCTCAAAGAAAGGCAATGCCAAAGAGTGTCCAACCCATCACATAATTGCACTCATCTCACACACTAGCAAAGTAATGCTCAAAATTATCCAAGCCAGGCTTCAACAGTACATGAAATGTGAACTTCCAGATGTTCATGCTGGATTTAGAAAAGGCAGAGGAACCAGAGATCAAATTGCCAACATCTGCTGGATCATTGAAAAAGCCAGAGAGTTCCAGAAAAACATCTACTACTTCTGCTTTATTGACTATGACAAAGACTTTGACTGTATGGATCACAACAAACTGGAAAATTTTTAAAGAGATGAGAATACCAGGCCACCTGACCTGTCTCCTGAGAAATCTGTATGCAGGCCCAGAAGCAACAGTTAAAACTGGACATGGAACAACAGACTGATTCCAAATCAGGAAAAGAGTACATCAAGGCTGTATATTGTCACCCTGCTTATTTAACTTATATGCAGAGTACATCATGAGAAATGCTGGACTGGACAAAGCACAGGCTGAAATCAAGCTTGCTGGGAGAAATCTCAATAACCTCAGATATGCAGGTGACACCACCCTTATGGCAGAAAGAGAAGAACTAAAGCAAAGAACTAAAGCACCTCTTGATGAAAGTGAAAGAGGAGAGTGAAAAAGTTGGCTTAAACTCAACATTCAGAAAACTAAGATCATGGAATCTGGTCACATCACTTCATGGCAAATAGATGGGGAAATAAGGGAAACAGTTCAGTTCAGTTTAGTTGCTCAGCCATGTTCAACTCTTTGCGACCCCATGAACCGACTCCACAATCACTGCAGATGGTGACTGCAACCATGAAATTAAAAGACGTTTGGTCCTTGGAAGGAAAGTTATGACCAACCTAGATAGCATATTAAAAAGCAGAGACAATACTTTGTCAACAAAGGTCCATCTAGTCCAGGCTATGGTTTTTCCAGTAGTCATGTATGGATGTGAGAGTTTTACTATAAAGAAAGCTGAATGCTGAAGAATTTATGCTTTTGAACTGTGGTGTTGGAGAAGACTCTTGAGAGTCCCTTGGATTGCAAGGAGATCCAACCAGTCCATTCTGAAGGAGATCAGCCCTGGGATTTCTTTGGAAGGAATGATGCTAAAGCTGAAACTCCAGTACTGTGGCCACCTCATGCGAAGTGTTGACTCATTGGAAAAGACTCTGATGCTGGGAGGGACTGGGGGCAGGAGGAGAAGAAGACGACAGAGGATGAGATGGCTAGATGGCATCACAGACTCGATGGACGTGAGTTTGAGTGAACTCCGGGAGTTAGTGATGGACAGGGAGGCCGGGCGTGCTGCGATTCATGGGGTCACAAAAGTCGGACACGACTGAGCAACTGAACTGAACTGATACCAAAAACCTCTCTGTATATCTTATAACTTCTTATAAGAAACACATTTGAACCATATTTTACTAGTGAATCTTAGGTTGATTTTTTTCAGATGGCAGTCACCAGCTGCAGTTACTCCTAACAAGAGAGTCAGCCAGTCCTTTGAGCTTTGAAGCCAGGCATTAACTTCCCCTTTGTAGCTATAAAAGTCCTAGATGGCTCTTCCAATTAAAGGCTATTTTGTCTACACTGTAAATATGTTGTTTAGTGCAGCCATCATCGTTAATTATCTTACCTAGATTTTCTGGATAAGTTAGTGCAGTTTCTGCCTCAGCATTGCTGCTTCATCTTGCAGTTTGATGTTATGGAGAGATGTTTCTCCTTAAATTTTATAAACTGAACTTTTGCTAGTTTCAAACTTTTGTTCCACAGCTTCCTCACCTCTTACAGCCTTCATAAAACTGGAGAGAGTTAGGGTCTTGTTCTGGATTAGACCTTGGTTAGTGGACTGTTATGGCTGGTTTGATCTTCTGTCCAAACCATTACAATTTTCTCCATATCAATAATAATAAGTCTGTTTCACTTTCTTATCACCTGTGTGTTCACTGGAATAGAACTCTGAATCTTCCTCATGAGCTTTTCCTTTATATTCACAACTTGGCTAACTGGCACAAGAGGCCCAGCTTTTGGCCTATCTTGGCTTCTAACATGCCTTCATCACTAAGCTTGATCATCTCTAACTTCTCATTTAAAGTGAGAAACATGTAACTCTAACATTTTTGAACACTTAGAAGTCATTGGAGGGTTATTAACTGGCCTAAGTTCAATATTTTTATGTCTTAGGGAATAGGGAAGTCCAAATAGAGGAAGAGATGTGGAGGAATGAGTGCTCTGTGGAACAGTTAGAACACCACAATGTTAAGTTTGCAACCTCATATGAACATGGTTCAGGGTGCCCCAAAGCAATTACAATAGTAACCTCAGAGATTGCTGATCATAGATATAATGATCAAAGCTTGAAATATTTAGAGAATTACACACAATGTGACACAGAGAAACAGAGTACAAAATGCTGTTGGAAAAATGGCATTGATAGGTTTGTTCAACAAAGGCTTGCCATAAACTTCCAATTAATAATAAACAATATCTGTGAAGTGCTCTTGCATATAAATAAAACAACACACAATAAAATGAGGTATGCCCTTGTACTGCAAGGGGATCCAACCAGTCAGTTCCAAAGAAAATCAGCCCTGAATGTTCACTGGAAGAACTGATGCTGAAGCTGAAACTCCAATACTTTGGCCACTTGATGCAAAGAACTGACTCATTGGAAAAGACTCTGATGCTGGGAAAGATTAAAGGCAGGAGGAGAAGGCGATGACAGAGGATGAGATAGTTGGATGGCATTACCGACTCAATGGACATGAGTTTCAGTAGGGTCTGGGAGTTGGTGAGGGACAGGGAAGCCTGGCATCCTGCAGTCCATGGGGTCGCAAAAAGTTGGACAAGACTGAGCAACTGAACTGAACTCATGCCTGTATATTATATTGTTTAAGGTTGAGATTTCATTTCTGAAGATTGGCCAAGGGTCATGGCTAACTATGACAGAAACTATCCATTGCCTACACACTTATATTCCCCCTTTTCTTTACTGCTAGCGGAATCCTGGTATGTGCAGCTACCATGCCAAGGGTGGTCCTACTGGGAATTTTGATCCCTGTTCCAGTTCTGAACAATGAATCATAAGTTGTCTGAATTAATTACAGTAATGCCATCCCTTTTCCTTCTTCCTCTGACTTGTAGTAATTTATCTTCAGGCATTATGTAACCCAGTTCTGACCAAAGTGATGTAAGGAAGGTCTGATGGATAGAAGCTTCTGGGAAATTTTGTTCTTTTAATTAAAAAATATTAAAAGATACAATGGGTGTTCCTCCCTTCATGCCTATCGAGTAGATATCAAACCTCAACATACTGTAACCATCTTGTGACTATGAGGCAATAAAGAATAGAAGCCAAGCTGCTGGCTTCCCTGGGGGCTCAGTGGCAGAGAATCTGCCTGCCAATGCAAGAGACATGGGTTTAATCCCTGATCCAGGAAGATCCCACCTGCTGCAGAGCAACTAAGCCCATGCGCCACAACTATTGAGCCTGTGCTCTAGAGACTGCAAGCTGCATCTACTGAAGCCCTCACTCCCTAGAGCCCGTGCTCCGCAGCAAGGGTAGCCACCACAATGTGAAGCCCTTGCACTGCAACTAGAGAGTAGCTTCCACTCACCACAACTAGAGAAAGCCCATGTGCAGAAACAAAAATCCACAAGACACAGCACAGCCAAAAATAAAAGTAAATAAAAAATTTAAAAAAGAAGCTAACCTGCCCAGGATGGTCCCTATTGGCATCAGTGAACTGCCTCATCAACCTTGAGCTGTCTACTTCTTGATTTTTTTTTTTGTTATGTGAGACAAATGAATCTCTATCTGCTTTATCCCCTCTAGTTTTGCTTTATATTACTTGTAGCTGAATGCATTCCTATACAATACAGTTACCAACATGGACAGAAATACTTACCTAATTATGATGACAAGGCCTGATTTCTGAGAATCTCTGTATTTTGTGTGGTTAGATTAAGACATTTAAATGTCAAATCTTCACAAACTCAATGCTTAAAAATATGGCACAATTCATTGTAACTATAAGAAGCAAGCAAGAAGGTGTGGTTTTGGTAAACTCCTGTAGGAAGGACAAGTTTTATTGGCTTACTAAATTCAGGGGGTTTTAATCAGGCTGAAAGTATATCTCTGACCTCAGTTGTTGGGTAAAATAAATGTTGATCATTTTAATGATGCTGATGATGTTAAAAGGAAAATGATATTAACTTTTATCAATTGTTTAGTAAATGCTAAGTAGATAGCATATTGAAAAGCAGAGATATTACTTTGCCAACAAAGGTCCATCTAGTCAAGGCTATGGTTTTTCCAGTGGTCATGTATGGATGTGAGAGTTGGACTGTGAAAAAAGCTGAGCACCGAAGAATTGATGCTTTTGAACTGTGGTGTTGGAGAAGACTCTTGAGAGTCCCTTGGACTGCAAGGAGATCCAACCAGTCCATTGTGAAGGAGATCAGTCCTGGGTGTTCTTTGGAAGGAATGATGCTAAAGCTGAAACTCCAGTACTTTGGCCACCTCATGCAAAGAGTTGACTCATTGGAAAAGACTCTGATGGTGGGAGGGATTGGGGGCAGGAGGAGAAAGGGACGACCGAGGATGAGATGGTTGGATGGCATCACCGACTTGATGGACGTGAGTCTGAGTGAACTCCGGGAGTTGGTGATGGACAGGGAGGCCTGGCGTGCTGCGATTCATGGGGTCGCAAAGAGTCGGACACGACTGAGCGACTGAACTGAAGTATTTTTACTAAGTTGGCTCAGATGGTCAAGAATTTGTCTGCAAAGCAGGAGGCCTGGGTTCAACCCCTAGGTAAGAAAGATCCCCTGGAGAAGGGAATGACAATCCACTTCAGTATTCTTGCCTGGAGAATCCCGTGGACAGAGGAGCCTGGCACGCTATGGTCTCTGGGGTTGCAAAGAATTGGACACAACTGAGCGACTTTCACTTTTCTTTCTTTACAACCAATGTCTCAGTTAATCCTCCTAGGTCTATTTAGTACCACTATCCCCATTTTGCAGACAAAGGAACTGAGACTGAGATTGAAATGGGTTAAAGTAACCTGCCCAAATTCATACAGTGAGTTAAGTGGCAGAGTTCAAAACCAGATGATTTCACTCTAGTCTGTCCTACTGACCACAAAACAAATTTAACAGAGCTTATTCCTCTATTTTATTGTAAATTTTTCTAGTTGTGACAGTCTCAATTTATTTTTAAAAATGCAAGTAAAAAAAATGAAATTTTTTTCCTAAACATTTGAGAATAAGTTGCCATCAAGATTGCGCTGAATATTCTAACATGTGTTGTGGTTTGAATAGTGATTACTCCTCCCAAGACATGCACAAAAAGGTTTGTCCAAGTCCTTAATAGCTGATACCTGTGAATGTGGCCCTATTTAGAAATAGGGCCTTTGCATATGTAATTACGTAAAGGATATTGAGATAAGATCATTCTGGATTTAGGGTAAGACCTAAGTCTAATGACTAGTATCATTATAAGAGAAAGGAGAGGGAGATTTGAGCTATTCAGATACAAAGGAGAGACACAAGGGAAATCCAAGTGAAGATGGAGGTGATTCAAGTATAGATCGAGAGATGCATCTCTGAGCCAAGGAATGCCAAGGATTGCCAGAGCCATCAGAAGCTAAGAAAGAGGTATGGAGGGACTTCCCTGGTGGTCCAGTACGTTAAGACTCTGCATTCCCAACACAGGTGGCATGGATTCAATCCCTGGTCATGGAAATAAGATCCAGCATGGCACACAGAGAGGCCCAAGGGGGGAAAAAAAGAGAGGCATGAAATGGATTCTCTCTCAGAACCTCCAGAAGGAATCAACCCTATTGATATCTTGATTTTGGACTTGTGGCCCCCCAAGACTAAAAGAATACATTTATGTAGTTTTAAGCTACCTAGCTTGTGATAAGTTAATTCAGCAACTGTTGGAATCTAATATGGCGTGTAATTCCTACACACAAAGGCACAATATAGTCATTAAAATCAAGGAATTAATACTGATACACCATAGGATTCTAATCCACTCAGTAATACCAATTGACCTAACAACATACTTGAAAGCAGAGGGTCCACTTTCCATTTGTGTCCTGTCTCCTTAAACTCCTAAATCTGGAGCCATTTCTTGGCCTTTCCTTGACTTTCTTGACCTTGACAATTTTAAACAGTACAGATTACAAATATTTTGTAGAATGAATTTGCCTTTTTCCATTTTTTCTTATGATTAGATTTAGGTGCTATGTCTTTGGCAGTAATACTGGAGAAGAGATACTCTGCTCTTTTCACTACAGCCCATCAGGTGATACATAGTTCAGTCTGTTCCATTACTAATCACAGTTCTCTGATGACCTGGTTAAGATGGTGGCTGCTAGAATTCTTCACTGTAGAATTATTCATTTTTCCTTTGTCACTAATAAGCATCCTATGGAGAATCACCTTGAGACTGTTATCAACCTCATCACAAAATACAGACTCACGGTTTTCATTTTATTCAACATTCATAATGTTACTATTGTTTTATGTTTAAATTGTCCTCCCCCACACTCTGGCCAGTGTGAAACTCTTCAAATCGGCTTTCTTTCCCTTTGTTGTGTCCACATTATTCTTTAGGCACTTTCTTTCTGGCACAAAAAGATGTCCCAGAACCATTTTTCTCTTTTCCCTCCCCCGCCTTGAAATAAGACATATACTGGAGGATGGTATTTAAAAAGCAAGATCTGGCTGCTAGGTGTCTTTGAGTGTGTGGAAGTATAGCTGCCCCCCCCCCATCCTCCCAATACTCACATACATATTTACATTAATGTCTATAGATTTCTCTATCTATATAGATAGAAAAGTATAGGTTCACAATTTTAATCAAGACATAGCTCCTTCTAGTTAATTTCCTTTTCTGTACTTGGAATTCCCTTATCCAAAGGTGAGAAAATGAGGCTTTCATGATCTTCATGCTTTTACTAATTTACCCCAACCATAGGTAAGCAACAAATCTCTCATTATTCCGCCACCTTCTTCCACACAAAGATATACTCTCTACCCTTTTGAGGTTCTGTTTCACTGTACCAGACCCTCTCCCTGTACACGCATCCTGCTCACCTGCCTGGTTTTGACACCCCTTATAACAGAAGTTTCCTCACTCTTGTCAGTCTGGGATATTCTCCTTTTATAAATAAATAAATATATATATATTTACTTATTTGGCTGCATTGGGTCTTTGTTGCAGCATGCAAGATCTTCATTTATTGCGGCATGTGGGATCTTTAGTTGCGGTGTGCAGACTCTTAGCTGTGGCATGTGGGATCTAGTTCCTTGATCAGGGATCAAACCTGGGCCCCTTGCATTTGGAGCATGGAGTCTTAACCACTGGATCACCAGGGAAGTCCTGGGGATACTCTCCTAAAAAGAAACTCCCTCACTCCACTCAGGTCTTGACACCCCAAGTCACCCTGCTCTTCACCTCCATACCCTGACTGGCTCCATCACCCCATGCCAAGTTGCCCCCATGTGTGCATACCCATTTTACCCTACCCAAGCTCTGACACACCTGGACTGAGTTATCCTACCTTGTAAATACCCTTCCTTATCCCACCTGCTTGACTGAGTGACTTCTCTTTCACTTTTCACTTTCATGCATTGGGGAAGGAAATGGCAACCCACTCCAGTGTTCTTGCCTGGAGAATCCCAGGGACGGGGAGCCTGGTGGGCTGCCTTCTGTGGGGTCGCACAGAGTTGGACACGACTGAAACGACTTAGCAGCAGCAGCAGCAGCCACATCCCACCTCCTCTGACCACTTAGATCATGTCTGGCTTTTCCATTCAGGCTCTGGCATTTCATGCTCAGAATGTGGACATGCCCTCAAACTGCTTCTGCTCTGGGCTGCCCTCCTATGTAGACCCTCCTCATCTCACTTTGGCTCTGGTACCTTGTATTTGGTGTCCCTGCAGGGGACACTGTCCTCACCTGCTTGTGTGCTGTGACACTTGGACCATCGTAGCTTCCTTCACTCTCGGGCACAGATATCTATCTTCATTAAGCCTGCTTAATGGCTCTAGGACTGAACTTTTCAGGAAGGGGAGGAAAGCAAAGGAGAAGATCAAAGGGGAAGGGGAGTTTATTTCTCCACTAAAGATAAAAGCCTTACTAGAAATTCACTGTGTAATACAGAGATAAATCTAATATACTGAGATCGCTAACAAAGTGATTATTTTAATCTTCTCTTTTAGTACTGATCTGGGAAATGAACAGAGTTTGGGGGAACATCTGAGAATGTACACTCTGCCCTCCTTACCACAATTGACAGGTATTTTTTGAGTTGTCTTTTACAGTACCCTTAATTTTATTTTAATGTAGAATAGTAAGAGAGAACTCTTATAAAGACATTACTTCTGGCTTCCACATGGGGTTGCTAGTTTAGACAGCTCTAGCATCTCACTTTTCTATTGCCATTGATAAGGACCTGATGGTTGCGGTTCCTGCCCAGTTTTCAATGCTATACCATATTGAGCTGAACTCTATAGCCCTTTTCAGTTGACTTTTCCATGGTTAGTCATGGTTACCCAAACCATAACCACTGGTTCAGGGAGGCTGAGATCAAAGAAACTTCCAGTATTGACTGTACACTATGCCAATTCAAATTTAGGGACATCTATTGGGGTGGACAAAGTTGGGTCCAACTATGATCTGTAGCAGAATAGAGACTATGATTCCAGAAAATGTAAAAACCAAAAGCAATAATAACATACATACACACACACACACATACACACTCACACACAGCTCAACAGGAAGAGTGAACCTAGGCTGATGATCCAGACTCAACACAGAGGCCTTTATATTCCCAACAAAATAAAACAAAGAAAGCTAGAGGGTTTTCTCGAAAGCAGTGTTTTTCAATCCTTTTAAAAAATCTCATTTTTGGATAAATTTAAGGATCTCAATTTCTCTCCAGTCTAGATTTCAAAAACTATAATCATTTTACTTTCCAAAACATAAACTATATACTGAACATAATCTTATTCTAATCTCATAATACTCCCAGAGATTCAGACTTCTAGCCCCACTTTACAATCTCCTCAATCTCTCAGTCTCTAGTGCTATGTCTTTATCTGTTGAAAATCAATGTTCAAATTACAAAATGGAAAATAGAATTAGCCATACCTAAGGATTAATTGAAAGTTAATGAGTATGATTATTTCAGAAAGTTAGGAATGAATGATGGGAACTGTTCAAACATAAGTGAATTAAACTTAAAAGTTTTTGCACAATGAAGGAAACTGCAAGCAAGGTGAAAAGGCAGCCTTCAGAATGGGAGAAAATAATAGCAAACAAAACAACTGACAAAGAATTAATCTCCAAAATATACAAGCAGCTCAATACCAGAAAAATAAATGACCTAATCAAAAAATGGGCCAAAGAACTAAACAGACATTTCTTTAAAGAAGACATATAGATGGCTAACAAACACATGAAAAAAATGCTCAATATCCCTCATTATCAGAGAAATGCAAATCAAAACTACAATGAGGTACCATTTCACACCAGTCAGAAAGGCTGCTATCCAAAAGTCTACAAGCAATAAATGTTGGAGAGGGTGTAGAGAAAAGGAAAGCCTCTTACACTGTTGCTGGGAATGCAAACTAGTACAGCCACTATGGAGAACAGCATGGAGATTCCTTAAAAAACTGGAGATAGAACTGCCATACAACCCAGCAATCCCACTGCTGGGCATACACACCAAGAAAAACCACAATTGAAAGAGACTCATGTACTCCAGTGTTCATTGCAGCACTGTTTACAATAACTAGGACATGGAAGCAACCTAGATGTCCATCAACAGAAGAATGGATAAGAAAGTTGTGGTACATATACACAATGGAATATTACTCAGCTATAAAAAAGAAAGCATTTGAGTCAGTTCTAATGAGGTAGATGAAACTGGAGCCTATTATACAGATGAAGTAAGTCAGAAAGGAAAACACCAATATAGTATATTAACGCATATATATGGAATTTAGAAAGATGGTAACAATGACCATACATGCAAGACAGCAAGAGACACAGATATAAATAACAGACTTTTGGACTCTGTGGGAGAAGGCAAAGGTGGCATGATTTGAGAGAATAGCATTGAAACATGTTTATTACCATATGTGAAACAGATCACCAGTCCAAGTTTGATGCATGAAACAGGGCACTCAAAGCTGGTGCACTGGGACAACCCAGAGGGATGGGATGGGGAGGGAGGTGGGAGGGGGGTTTGGGATTGGGGGGAGGACACATGTTCACCCATGGGTGATTCATGTCAATTTATGGCAAATCTGCCACAATATTGTAAAGTAATTAGCCCCCAATTAAAATAAATTAATAAAAAAGTTAGGAATTCATGATGGGACTTGTTCAAACACAAGTGAATTACCAAAAAAGAGCAAATATATATAATTTTATTATATCTGTTTTTAAGCAATTCTTTAAGTTTTTTTTTAATATGGACCATTTTTTAAAGTCTTTACTGAATTTTGTTACTAGATTGTTTCATTGGGGGGGGGGGCTAGTTTATGTATTGGTATTTTGGCTGTGATGCAAATGGGATATTAGCTCTCCAGTCAGGGTTTGAACCCACACCACCTGCACTGGAAAGTGAAGTCTCAATCACTGGACTGCCAGGCAAGTCCCTATAATTTTATTTTATTTATTTATTTATTTATTATTTCTTTCTTTCTTCTTTTTTATTTTACTTTACAATTCTGTCTTGGTTTTGCCAATTAATGATGCTTTCCCAGATCAGCAAGTATGATAATTACATGACCATTTGGCCTACTACCATATGGTGCCTAGTCTTTATGTAATCTCTTATCCTTCCCTCCAAATGTAGTTCTGTTCCACCTCTCACCACAGCTATTCTGAATCTTACTGCTTCAGTTACACCATTGTCTATTTCGATCTGACCTAGTGAACTGATCTCCTGCTTTACCATGAAAACAGAGACTGTCAGGCATTGAAACAAGGGCAGAACAATGGCTCTCCAAAGATGCCCATAACTCCTCTCTGCAACCTGTGAGCTTGTTACCTTGCCCAGCAAAAGGGTCTCTGTAGATGAAATCAAGGGTATGGACCTTGAGATGGAGAGTTATCCTGGATACTCTAGATGGGCCCAGTCAAATCGCTTGAGTCCTTAAAAGCAGAGAACCTTTCCTGGCTGCAGTCAAAAGAGATGTGACAATAGAAGACGCTGGAGAGATATGATGCATGAGAGGGGCTTGACCTGCCATTTCTGACTTTGAAGATGGAGAAAGAGGGCCGTCAGCCAAAAAAAGAAGCTGGCAATGGGTCCAGCTCAAAACCAGTAAGAAAGCAAGTACTTCAGTCATAACCACAGAGACAGACTTCAATACGAAAGCCTCTCTAGGGGAACACAGCTCTAAGGACACCTTCATTTCAGACTGGTAATACTGGAGCAGAGGAATCATTTGAGCCTGTCAGATATCTGACCTACCATGAAACAATAAATGTTTATTGCTTAAGCTGCTAAATTTGTTAGGGAAGCATTAGGACATAAACACAAACGTGAATGCACGCTATTGTCTATGTTTTTGGTTTCATGTTTAATTGCTTTCAGAAACTTCCAAAGTGAGAAATATTATATTATTTGATATGTACTATTTTTGCAGTTAATACTCATTACAAAATTATTTCTCCAATGACTCTTTTTAGGTTTAAGGTTCTGGTTGAATAGTTTGAGATTTAAAGCTCAGAGTCTCCTGCTTCCTCCCTTCCTCCCCTCCTTTATTAGAGTGAAGGGTTAGTGAGAGTTTACTAGTTTAAAATTGGTGGGGGGTTGGGGAGTGGAATTGGTGATGTCCGCACTTCTGGAAATGTTCAAAGAGGCTTTTTAAAAAAAAATTTAAATTTATTTATTTTAATTGGAGGCTATTACTTTATAATATTGTATTGGTTTTGCCATACATCAACATGAATCCGCCACCGGTGTACACATGTTCCCCATCCCAAACCCCCTTTCTTAAACTTAACCTTTTTCATCTCGACGATTTTTGTGATAAGGATTATTGCAGTGCTCTGGAGACTGATTTTTTTTTTTTTTATAACTACAGCATTTCCAGCCTTCTCTGTAAATCGGTTTGATTTTTACTATACTTCATTGAGTTGTATTCAGCAGGATTCAAGTGGAAGGCAATTTTACTGTTTCTCAATATTCCCCATTAAATTTACCCTCTTGGCTCATTCTTCCTCTTGGATAAAATCTCCGGAAGATCCTATAGTTTTTAAGACGCTACCAGGTGTGAAAACATAATCTTATTGTTTTTGTAGTAACAAGTCCACTTCAACCAAGGGGCATCACACTACGGTCTTGTTGATCATGTCCCCCGCTTTGCTCTTCCAATCCTTTCTCCTAAAGCTGAAACCGGAGGGGGAGGTGGAAGGAGGCAGACTGGTGAGACTAGTTTGAGTGTGATTAGGTATTGGTGCCCTCTGGGTGTGTCAGATGACCAGTTGCTTCTCTCCTGGCATGTTTCTGTGGGCCCCTTGGCGATTGTCTTGCTGGGATGTCCAGCTGCTGCCCCCGGCACTTGTGATATTTCCTCTATTCAGTCAGATGCGATTGCTCTCAAGCCCTAGCTTCCAGCAATCCATCCTCTTATGCTAAGGTTAGCTCTCCAGGCAGAATTTTTTTAGGGAAAACTGGAAAACTAATCTAGAGGGTTCACAGCAGACTACCTCCATGGGACTCCTCTGATCCATAGAGAAAAACATACTTCTGTTTTAATGTTCCCAGCTGTTCTTTTTGTTCATCAAATTCTCTCCCTTCTCTTGGCTTTTGGCAGAACCTGCCAATCACTTAGTTTCCAGGCATAAGTCAGGTTCTAATCTTTGTTTTCCTGAATTTCAGTGCTCACAAGCTAAGCAGTCTTAAGGGTTCTCTTTAAGTCTGCCTCTCTTGAGAAGACTTGCTTAAGCTGAAATTTAATGATAGCTAGGATAACTATTTAAATTACCCTCAACCTCCCATCATTTACTGCCCACTGAATTAGAAAAACCACATTTGGGGAGGGGACACTACCTTTATAAATGGTTCACTTTGATTTAACCATAGAAGCATTTTATACTTATGATTTTCAACTTTGGGGCCTTGACCTAAATTTCCATATAGAAAGAACCATATTTTGATATTCTATTACATTTCTCCAAATGCTCTGCTTCTAAGATAGTGTCTTGTAAAATAAAAGTTAAAGTTCATCTGAAATCAGTGTAATTGCTAGTACTCTAAGAGAGCGCATTTAGAAAGTATCCACCCAGCACCTGATCTGGCCATTTAGTTTTATTAGAAGGACAGGAAACATAAGACTAATTCCTGAGGGAAGCTTCCAGATAAAGTTCTGCTGCCTGTGGTCGACTGTCTACATAAATTCTTATATACCTTTGCATTGTCTTAAAATCTAATGGATTAAAGAAACACTTGAATCAGTCACTCTTCCAAATATATGGAATTTGCTACTGTTTACTTAAGACTTCTTTTTCAGAATATATATTATCCAGATTAATGAGGCCTAAATCTTCAGTACTTCTTTATCTAGATCCATGATTTATTGAACCAGTGAACTAATAACAAAAGCAGGTAATTCATGTCTAAAACAGGTGTGGAACCTCATCAGATTGAGAAAACAAAAGGAATTTATTGACTGAAAGGCTCATTAGATTAAAATTGATAACAAATGATGCTATATATCTTTATGAAACATGTAACATGAGATTCTATACATAAGGGATTACTAAAATATTTCTTAAACCAATTACACTTTATTAAAAGGTTAAAAGGCACAGGGTCATCAGGCATGTAATAAGACTAGAGGTTGGCTGTCACCCAGGAATATCTAACTCAGAGGCTAAATTTTAAAACAAAATCTCAATCCTCATATAAGTTCCTCATTATAAACAGAGACTCTGATGTTAATTTTAAAAAATTGCTGAAGTAAAATTCTATTTATTGGACTCAGCTTTCCCATTGGACTTACACTATATAATTAAAGAGAATTCTTTCAGGTAAGAGAAATTTGTCTAAATTAACACTTAAAAATAATATTTTTAAATATATTCACCCAAAGATAAAGAAATTGAAGTCCCAGAGATATGACTCAAAGTGAGATACAGAACCTAAAATAAAATAACACACTCAAAATTAAGCACTACCAGAAAGGCATATTAAAAGCATTGAATAAAGAGATTCCTTTGTTCTTAAAAAAAAAGAAATTAGGCACTATCCGTTGAGATGGGAGTAGCCAAGTAGCATAGAATATTTTGGTGGTAACAAATTCAAATACCTTTTATTTTATCCAATTTCCCCATCTGCCTTTTTCCTCTTTTCTTCACATATCCTACCCAGTAATATTCTACTTGGTCTTTCATTTCTACTGTCTCAGTATTTCAAGACCCTCTATCCTCTCCAGCATCTTTAAACTCAAACTGCTATTTCATATTCTACTTCCTCAAAGGTCTGTCAAGGATCAAGTATATTTATCTGATAAATTATTTCATGCTAAAATGTTAATGGTAGGCTAAAGCTTTACATCATTTACTCCATATGATACATGTGTATGTGTTTCAGTTCTTCAAGTACTTTCTGTAAAGATTATGACTAAATAAAAATTTCAGTTACTTATCATACAAGCTGGTAAAGAAGATGTTTTCAGAACAGTGCTTTGGGTAGAATGTAGAGTATATTTTATAATGAGGCATCAACTCTACTTGTAGATGCATTATCTTACTACATTGGAACCATAATATTCACAGTCATAGCCTTATTTACAAGTGAAGAAAAATACTCAGATTTATGATTTTGCCCAAATTGATATAGTTAGTGGTAGAATCCTGGCTTATAAGTAATTAAAAGTAGATACAATGCTTTATATCAAAGAGACTAGGATTCTGTAGTAGGAAATAAAGATCTGAAAAAATGATGACTTTTGCTCTCATTCATATAGTGACTTATTCCTTGTTCATATAAGATAAATTCAGGGATAGGCCTTCCAGGGAAATGCAGAAGCTTTAAACTGTTATAGATCCAGGCACCTTGAATCTTTTTGCTCTACTGAATATGGCCTGCATCTCAAAATTCACTGCATCACCCAAGAGAACTACTGGATCTCCGGCCATTATATTTGCCTTCCAGGAAGCTAGAAGAAAGAAAGAGGGCAAGAGTGTTCTTGTCTTTCAAGAATGCTTGCAGACAATAAAATATAATTTCTCCCTATATTGCATAGCCACACATGGACATCACCAGATGGTCAACACCGAAATCAGACTGATTATATTCTTTGCAGCCAAAGATGGAGAAGCTCTATACAGTAAACAAAAACAAGACTGGGAGCTGACTGTGGCTCAGATCATGAACTCCTTATTACCAAATTCAGACTTAAATTGAACAAAGTAGGGAAAACCACTAGACCATTAAGGTATGACCTAAATCAGATTCCTTATGATTATACAGTAGAAGTGACAAATAGATTTAAGGGTCTAGATCTGATAGATAGAGTGCCTGATGAACTATGGAATGAGGTTCGTGACATTGTACAGGAGACAGGGATCAAGACCATCCCCATGGAAAAGAAATGCAAAAAAGCAAAATGGCTGTCTGGGGAGGCCTTACAAATAGCTGTGAAAAGAAGAGAGGTGAAAAGCAAAGGAGAAAAGGAAACATATAGTATCTGAATGCAGAGTTCCAAAGAGTAGCAAAAAGAGATAAGAAAGCCTTCTTCAGTGATCAATGCAAAAAAATAGAGGAAAAGAACAGAATGGGAAAGACTAGAGATCTCTTCAAGAAAATTAGAGATACCAAGGGAACATTTCATGCAAAGATGGGCTCGATAAAGGACAGAAATGGCCTGGACCTAACAGAAGCAGAAGATATTAAGAAGAGGTGGCAAGAATACACGGAAGAACTGTACAAAAAAGATCTTCACGACCCAGATAATCATGATGAT
Source organism: Oryx dammah (assembly GCF_014754425.2). NCBI lineage: Eukaryota > Metazoa > Chordata > Mammalia > Artiodactyla > Bovidae > Oryx > Oryx dammah. The sequence goes on from NW_024070213.1 coordinate 98,815,168, forward strand.
GTGATCACTAATCTAGAGCCAGACATCTTGGAATGTGAAGTCAGGTGGGCCTTAGAAAGCATCACTATGAACAAAGCTAGTGGAGGTGATGGAATTCCAGTTGAGCTGTTTCAAATCCTGAAAGATGATGCTGTGAAAGTGCTGCACTCAATATGCCAGTTAGTTTGGAAAACTCCGCAGTGGCCACAGGACTGGAAAAGGTCAGTTTTCATTCCAATTCCAAAGAAAGGCAATGTAAAAGAATGCTCAAACTACTGCACAATTGCACTCATCTCACATGCTAGTAAAGTCATGCTCAAAATTCTCCAAGCCAGGCTTCAGCAATACGTGAACTGTTAACTCCCTGATGTTCAAACTGGTTTTAGAAAAGGCAGAGGAACCAGAGATCAAATTGCCAACATCTGCTGGATCATGGAAAAAGCAAGAGAGTTCTAGAAAAGCATCTATTTCTGCTTTATTGACTATGCCAAAGCCTTTGACTGTGTGGATCACAAGAAACTGTGGAAAATTCTGAGAGAGATGGGAATACCAGACCACCTAACCTGCCTCTTGAGAAATCTGTATGTAGGTCAGGAAGCAACAGTTAGAACTGGACATGGAACAACAGCCTGGTTCCAAATAGGAAAAGGAGTACATCAAGGCCGTCTATTGTCACCCTGCTTATTTAACTTCTATGCAGAGTACATCATGAGAAACGCTGGACTGGAAGAAACACAAGGTGGAATCAAACTTGCCAGGAGAAATATCAATAACCTCAGATATGCAGATGACACCACCCTTATGGCAGAAAGGGAAGAGGAACTAAAAAGCCTCTTGATGAAAGTGAAAGAGGAGAGTGCAAAAGTTGGCTTAAAGCTCAACATTCAGAAAACAAAGATCATGGCATCTGGTCCCATCACTTCATGGGAAATAGATGGGGAAACAGTAAAGACAGTGTCAGACTTTATTTTTGGGGGCTCCAAAATCACTGCAGATGGTGAGTGCAGCCATGAAATTAAAAGACGCTTACTCCTTGGAAGAAAAGTTATGACCAACCTCGATAGCATATTCAAAAGCAGAGACATTACTTTGCCGACTAAGGTCCGTCTAGTCAAGGCTATGGTTTTTCCTGTGGTCATGTATGGATGTGAGAGTTGGACTGTGAAGAAGACTGAGCGTTGAAGAATTGATGCGTTTGAACTGTGGTGTTGGAGAAGACTCTCGAGGGTCCCTTAGACTGCAAGGAGATCCAACCAGTCCATTCTGAAGGAGATCAACCTTGGGATTTCTTTGGAAGGAATGATGCTAAAGCTGAAGCTCCAGTACTTTGGCCACCTCATGCGAAGAGTTGACTCATTGGAAAAGACACTGATGCTGGGAGAGATTGGGGGCAGGAGGAGAACGGGATGACCCAGGATGAGATGGCTGGATGGCATCACGGACTCGATGGACGTGAGTCTGAGTGAACTCCGGGAGATGGTGATGGACAGGGAGGCCTGGCGTGCTGCGATTCATGGGGTCACAAAGAGTCAGACACGACTGAGTGACTGAACTGTACTGCATAGCCAAAATTTAATATAATCACTATGTCTAGCCACAAAGTAGATTTTAAAATTTAATCTTTTAGCTGGAAAGTAATGTGACTGACAAAAAATTGGTGTTCTTATAACTAAAGAACTAAGTATAGAAAGAGTCCTGGAAAATAATTAGCATCTTACTAGCCTTTAATTTTGTCATATCAATTGTGTATTAGCTTGGGGCTCTACTCCATCTCATCTTCATGCAATAATACAGGCTAGTAACATCTCTACTACCTGGAATGTAGATGGTTCCTCGGGCCAAGGAAGATAGCATGTCACTCCCACTCATTTCCACTGGCCACTAGAAATCACATGGGCACATCTAATTTCAAGGAGGCAGAGAAATGTAATTTCATCATATGCTTTGATGGAGAAGAACAAGGGGTGTTTGTGAAGAGGTCTGAAACTAGCAGATGGGGCTTCTTCAGAGAACCAGTTAAGCTAAGAACCTGAAAGAGCAGCTAAATGGCTACCTAGGAATTATCAACCACACCAAAGGCATGGAGAATTCTTCTAAAGGAAACTTGAGTACTCTTCAGAATCACAATCTAATTGACCATTTAAAAGTGTAGATTTCTTGACACTAGCCCAAGCGCGTCTGATTCTGTAGGTTTTGGATAGGACCCAGATCTCTTCTTTAACAAATATCTCAGAAGATTCTTAAGAACATAACAACACTTTGAGCAAAATTGCATAAAATGGGTATCAGAACGGCTAAAACAAATTTACAAAAAATAAAACCTAATCAAAAATTCAAAGCATTTTTAGTATGAGGAAGATGGAAGTGCTTTTATGGTTGGGAGATGATAGGTTAATGTTTTCAACTATCCAAATGCTAGAATATAATCTTGGTTCATTCTAGATTTGAGAGGATTTTAAAAAATAATTGTCCTTTAATTTTGGTTTATTTTGCTTACCAAATCACTAACTCTAAAAGGTAAAAAATGTTTATAAACACTGGCTTTGATGTCAGCAGACCCATTCATACTACGTGTGAATATCAGATCCCCCAGTTACTTATGTAAACTTGTGCAAATTTATACTTCATCTGTAGTTGTTTTCTCAAAATAGGGATAATACTGTCCTCATAGTTCTGTTAAAAAAATAAATAAACATTAGGAAGGATGGAGGGAAGGGATAGTTAGGGAGTTTGGGAGGGACAAGTACATAGTGCTATATTTAAACTGAATAACTAACAAAGACTTACTGTATAGTACATGAAACTCTGGTCAACGTTATGTGGCAGCCTGGATGGGAGGGGAGTTTGGGGGAGAATGAATACATGCATATTTACAGCTGAGTCCCTTAGAGGTTCACCTGAAGCTTCATCAGCTATCAGTTCAGTTCAGCTCAGTTGCTCAGTCGTGTTCAATTCTTTGCAACCCCATGAATTGCAGCATGCCAGGTCTCCCTGTCTATCACCAACTCCCGGAGTTCACTCAAACTCACGTCCATCGAGTTGGTGATGCCATCCAGCCGTCTCATCCTTTGTTGTCCCCTTCTCCTACTGCCTCCAATACCTCCCAGCATCAGAGTCTTTTCCAATGAGTCAACTCTTCGCATGAGGTGGCCAAAGTACTGGAGTTTCAGCTTGAGCATCATTCCTTCCAAAGAACATCCAGGATCTATCTCCTTTAGGATGGACTGGTTGGATCTCCTTGCAGTCCAAGGGACTCTCAAGAGTCTTCTCCAACACCACAGTTCAAAAGCATCAATTCTTTGGTGCTCAGCTTTCTTCACAGTCCAACTCTCACATCCATACATGACCACAGGAAAAACCATAGCCTTGACTAGACAGACCTTTGTTGACAAAGTAATGTCTCTGCTTTTCAATATGCTATCTAGGTTGGTCATAACTTTCCTTCCAAGGAATCACCGTCTGCAGTGATTTTGGAGTCCCCCAAAATAAAGTCAGCCACTGTTTCCACTTTTTCCCCATCTATTTCCCATGAAGTGATGGGACCAGATGCCATGATCTTTGTTTTCTGAATGTTGAGCTTTAAGCCAACTCTTTCACTCTCCACTTTCACTTTCATCAAGAGGCTCTTTAGTTCTTCTTCACTTTCTGCCATAAGGGTGGTGTCATCTGCATATCTGAGGTTATTGATATTTCTCCCTGCAATCTTGATTCCAGCTTGTGTTTCTTCCAGTCCAGCATTTCTCATGATGTGCTCTGCATAGAAGTTAAATAAGCAGGGTGACAATATACAGCCCTGACGTACTCTTTTCCCTATTTGGAACCAGTCTGTTGTTCTATGTCCAGTTCTAACTGTTGCTTCTTGACCTGCATATAGGTTTCTCAAGAGGCCTATATGCATATATAGGCCTTATCAGAGGCCTATTTCCCATCTCTTTCAGAATTTTCCACAGTTTATTGTGATCCACACAGTCAAAGGCTTTGGCATAGTCAATAAAGCAGAAATGGATCTTTTTCTGGAACTCTCAGGCTTTTTTGATGATCCAGCAGATGTTGGCAATTTGATCTCTTATACCCAATACAAAGTAAAAAGTTAAAAGACAAATACAAAGCAGAGATAAAACTGTAATAAAGAAAGTAAAAAAATGAAAATAACATATGTAAAATATTTAGCACCAGTATTTATTTAGCACAGCTAAACACAAAGAATTAGTTAGAAGTTAAAGAACTTTCAATGGTCATTTTCAACATATTCAGTAATCTAAGGATTCTCTGAGCACTAGTGTTAAAGAAATTCATAATATTTAATCCAATGCTTGTAGTTTAAATAAATTTCAGTGCTGCATGCAAAATTCTTTTACTAATTTAGAATAATGAACACTTCTTTAGGCCAAAGAAAAAGAAGATACCCAGTATAGAATAACATTAGACTGTAAAAATTAATTTATTAGGTAAATATTTTCCTCCTGCTGTTATTCTTCTGTTAAGTGCTTGCAAAATCCATGGTAAACACAAATTAATATTATCTTGTTAAGTAAATCTACATGATGTGGTGAAAGGAAATAAAACTTCTGAGTACTTTTTTCCAAGTATAAACTAGAACCAACATGAAAAAATAGAAGCAGTTTTTGGCTGGGCAAGTGAGGAACTGACTCAAGAACTGTGTAATCAGAATGAAAACTAAAAATATTGCTCTTGCATGTGTATCCACAGAGACTCCACCTTAGTCACTGGTATCAATTCTACATCAGATGTCAAGAGAAAACCATTAAGGCCTTGAAGCACAGCCAGTTCTGCTGCAACAAAGTTTAATGGCTGCCTCCCAACCGTGCTCAGCTGGTTATCTAACAATGGTTGACAACAAAAGCCATATCCCTCCCCAGCTGCTGTCCACTACCTGAAATGGACTGTCTCAAGGGCAGACAGATGGAATTCTATTAAAAAGCAAATCAAAAGAGAAAATTAAATAGTGCCATACAATTTGCTGTTGACTGTGAAAAGACCATCATGGCTAACAAAGGAGGGAACTGTAGGTGTGTGCTGTGTTTGGACAGTAATTAGAGATGAAGAACTCTCTTCCAGAAGGAGCAAAATGCAAGCAGTGAGGCAAAGTAGGAGTCAGAGATGGGTCTACAGAGAAGCAAATGAAACTATAAGGCATTTTCCACGGTATTAGACAGGGAGTTAGCATTTGGGTTCATAGGGTCATTCATTTTTACAAAATTTTCAAAAGTATATTAATAGCAGTTGGTTGAGATCACGGTCTCTATCGCCTCTTAGTCTCCATCATATTCACCTTTGTGTGGAGGGTACTGAAGCCATCAAGGGCGTTTTTGAGATCCAACTACAGGGAAGTTGAATTCATGTACATTTAGTTTGGGTTTAATGGGATATATTTATCACTTCTATTTAAATTTTTGCTAGTCATCTTGGTGAAGGAAAATTAGGAATACTCCTACTGTTTATCAGTAAAACTCAGCCAGCATCAACACAAAGAAGTCTGCATCACAAACATGTCCTGTACTCTGGGCCTGAAATAATGTAGGCAGTGGAGATGAAAGAGGCTAGTCTGTGGGAAACACTTCCTGGTTGTTAGGGAAAACGTAAAGAGGAGGATTCACTTCCTTAAATTCCCTAGTCAAGTAGAAGTTCTCTGCTGTTAGGAAAATATTATTTAATGGGTGGTATAAACTTATAAAAGCACCATACATTTTCATGGATATTACAATAAGTAGGATTTATCACAATCCCTGTGTTTGGAAAGCCTAAGCTCACAGGAATACAAAAAACAGTAAATATGTCTGTGTAAGACATCTCACATTTTAATTAAAAAAATTGGATCACTGTACTAAAGGAAAGAAGTTTTTGCCGTCTCTCTGTAGAAAATATTATAAGGCATACCATTATGAAGAAGCAATCAAAGAATCTGCCATTTAATATATAGGAAAATAAATCTTAATAGATGTGCCTTAGGTAATTAATTAATATAACTGTTTTGCTTTATTCTTTGAATTTTTGTTCTAAATATTCATTTTGTGGCTAATTGTATAGTCTTTTATTTAAAGAGGGCTCCCCTCAAAAGTTATTCTATTTTCCATCATTTCAAGTTTCCTTTCCTGCTATTGTTCTATTAAGAGCCTGGCCTCTCTATGATAAAAGAAGTTATACCAGTGTTCTTAAGAGGAATATTCATATGTATACAAAAATTATATATTCCATATCACAATATATCTTTGAAATGTTATCAAAGGATAAGATATATATTAAAAAGTATAAAGATCATAAGAAGATAGCATGATAAACTTACCAAGCTTTACAAACTAAACATCACAATTTAACCTGTCCAAAGAAGAAAATTAATAGAATTTCAGATTCTCCACTGGTACTTCCTTAAGTGTCTCCACTCCCCTTCTAAAGGATAGTCACTTTTAGGACTTTCCTGGTAGTCCAGTGGGTAAGATTTCACCTTCCAATACTGGGGTTACAGGTTTGAGCTCTGTTTGGAGAGCTAACATTCACATCCCTCCTATTCAAAAAACCAGAACACAAACAACAGAAGCAATATTTAACAAATTCAATAAGGACCTTCAAAATGGTCCATATCAAAAAAAAAAAAAAAATCTTAAAAAAAAAAAAGTGGGGGGATAGCCACTCTCATGACTTCTAATGCCGTGGATCAGTTTTCCCTAGTTTTTCCCAAAACTTTATATAAAAGAAATTAGGCAATATATATTCATTTGTGTCTGACTTTTTATGTCACTGTTTGTAGCTATAATTTATTTATCCTCATGGTTGTATAGTGTTCCACTGTGTGAATAAATCATCCTTTATGTGACTTACTATTGATGAGAATTTGAGTAGTCTCCAGTTTTGAGCTACTACAGATGATACTCTTATGGATACTCTTGAATATGCATGTAAACACATGTACACATTTCAGTTGAGGATATATGCAGGATCGGACTATTGGCTTATAAATATCATTAAATTTTAAAAGTAAAATTACTTACTATGAGTTAGTTGTGTTACTATATCTTTAAATCAAATCAAATTAAAATTTCTATGAATTGTTGACTATTATAATTTTGCTATTGCATTAAAATTTTGTTATAGAACTAAAGAGCCTCTTGATGAAAGTAAAAGAGGAGAGTGAAAAAGTTGGCTTAAAGCTCAACATTCAGAAAAACTAAGATCATGGTATCTGGTCCCATCACTTTATGGCAAATAGATGGGAAAACAGTGGCTGATTTTCTTTTGGGGGGCTCCAAAATCACTGCAGATGGTGACTGCAGCCATGAAATTAAAAGATGCTTACTCCTTGGAAGAAAAGTTATGGCCAACTTTGACAGCCTATTAAAAAGCAGAGACATTACTATGTCAACAAAGGTCTGTCTAATCAAGGCTATGGTTTTTCCAGTAGTCATGTATGGATGTGAGAGTTGGACTGTGAAGAAACTGAGTGCCGAAGAATTGATGCTTTTGAACTGTGGTGTTGGAGAAGACTCTTGAGAGTCCCTTGGACTGTAAGGAGAGCCAACCAGTCCATCCTAAACGAGATAAGTCTTGGGTGTTCATTGGAAGGACTGATGTTGAAGCTGAAACTCCAATACTTTGGCCACCTAATGCGAAGAGCTGACTCATTTGAAAAAACCTTTATTCTAGGAAAGATTGAGGCAGGAGGAGAAGGGGATGACAGAGGATGACATGGTTGGATGGCATCACCAACTCAATGGACATGGGTTTGGGTAGACTCCTGGAGTTGGTGATGGACAGGGAGGCCTGGCGTGCTGCAGTTCATGGGGTCGCAAAGAGTCAAACACGACTGAGCAACTGAACTGAAGTGAATAACGATAAGAAGATACTTTGTCTCAAATATGATATAAGGTGTCATATTTTATTTGATTATGATATAAGATGTCATATTTTATTTGATTATGAATAAATAAGTAAATTGGAATTGGGTAGGCAGAAAGGAGGAGTTCTCAGGCCCTACTACTCATTGCCATCTGTGAATGTGAGCCAGGAAGAACCCTATCTTGCATTGCCAACAGGAAGGTTACTGCTTTGGTAATGTTAGGTAGGTAGAACAGGGAAAAGGAGTCCAAAATGGCGGTGGCTAAAAAAAACAAGGAAGGTCCGAGGACCAGAGTGAAGACTTCAGGTAGAACAAACAGTGCTCCTGGCTAAGCCCAATTTGCATAGGGCAGGCCCAGGTGGAGGAAAAAACATATAAAAGGAGGAGCCAAAGCCCCCTCTCTGTCTCTTTTCTCCCGTGTGAGTGTGCTCTCTCTCTCTCCCTCTCCCTCTCTCTCTCTCCCTCCCCCACGCACTCCTCCACTCTCTTCCCTTCGAGTCTTTGGGTTGGCATGCCCTCATGCTTCAAGGATGGATTCTCCTGCTATCTTCTAAATAAAATAGAGCTGTAACACTGATTTGCATAAGAGCTATAACACGGTTTGTCCAAGACCCAAGAGCTGTGATGCGCTGAGGGCTTTAACGTCCGTCACTCCAAATCTTTGTTGTGACAAGACAAAGAACCGAGGCGCATACACTCGCGTGATAGTAACTTTGCTACTCCAGCAGAAGGAAGATTTTTCTCCTTGTCTGGCAATAGTCCAGCCAATGAGAGAGTGTCACAACTCAGCCAATGAAAAACAACTAAACTTTGATATCCCAGTTCCCTCCAATGGACTCTTTGTTTGTAACAACCCCTCTCAACATCCCTATTTTTTCCATAAGAAAGCATTCCTCTCTTTGGTTTCTCTGAACTTGACTGGTTTCTTCTTATAGCATGCTTTCCCTGAATTACAATTCTCTGCTATTTCTGAATAAATCCCTTTTGCTGGTGAAAAAACTGGCTGTTCAGTTTTAAATTCAACAATTTAAAAGCCCAAGGACATAGATAACCAAGATGAATAGATAAGGCAGAAACAGAACACATAATTCTGAGTCTGGAATATTTTCTCTTTCATTGATGGTCAGAGGGTCTTGGGGATTAGACAGTTCAGTTCACTTCAGTTGCTCAGTCGTGTCCGACTCTTTGCGACCCCATGAATTGCAGCACGCCAGGCCTCCCTGTCCATCACCATCTCCCGGAGTTCACTCAGACTCACGTCCATCGAGTCTGTGATGCCATCCAGCCATCTCATCCTCGGTCATCCCTTTCTCCTCCTGCCCCCAATCCCTCCCAGCATCAGAGTCTTTTCCAATGAGTCAGCTCTTCGCATGAGGTGGCCAAAGTACTGGAGTTTCAGCTTGAGCATCATTCCTTCCAAAGAAATCCCAGGGCTGATCTCCTTCAGAATGGACTGGTTGGATCTCCTTGCAGTCCAAGGGACTCTCAAGAGTTTTCTCCAACACCACAGTACAAAAGCATCAATTCTTCAGCACTCAGCCTTCTTCACAGTCTCTCACATCCATACATGACCACTGGAAAAACCAGAGCCTTTAGACGGACCTTAGCCGGCAAAGTAATATCTCTGGTTTTGAATATGCTATCGAGGTTGGTCACAACTTTTCTTCCAAGGAGTAAGTGTCTTTTAATTTCATGGCTGCACTCACCATCTGCAGTGATTTTGGAGCACAAAAAAATAAAGTCTGACACTGTTTCCATTGTTTCCCCATCTATTTCCCATGAAGTGATGGGACCGGATGCCATGATCTTCATTTTCTGAATGTTGAGCTTTAAGCCAACTTTTTCACTCTCCTCTTTCACTTTCGTCAAGAGGCTTTTTAGTTCCTCTTCCCTTTCTGCCATAAGGGTGGTGTCATCTGCATATCTGAGGTTATTGATATTTCTCCTGGCAATCTTGATTCTAGCTTTTGTTTCTTCTAGTCCAGTGTTTCTCATGATGTACTCTGCATATAAGTTAAATAATCAGGGTGACAATATACAGCCTTGACGTACTCCTTTTCCTATTTGGAACCAGGCTGTTGTTCCATGTCCAGTTCTAACTGTTGCTTCCTGACCTGCATACAAATTTCTCAAGAGGCAGGTTAGGTGGTCTGGTATTCCCATCTCTCTCAGAATTTCCCACAGTTTCTTGTGATCCACACAGTCAAAGGCTTTGGCATAGTCAATAAAGCAGAAATAGATGTTTTTCTGGAACTCTCTTGCTTTTTCCATGATCCAGCAGATGTTGGCAATTTGATCTCTGGTTCTTCTGCCTTTTCTAAAACCAGCTTGCACATCTGGAAGTTCACGGTTCATGTATTGCTGAAGTCTGGCTTGGAGAATTTTGAGCATGACTTTACTAGCATGTGAGATGAGTGCAATTGTGCGGTAGTTTGAGCATTCTTTGGCATTGGAATGAAACTGACCTTTTCCAGTCCTGTGGCCACTGCGGAGTTTTCCAAATTTGCTGGCATATTGAGTGCAGCACTTTCACAGCATCATCTTTCAGGATTTGAAACAGCTCAACTGGAATTCCATCACCTCCACTATCTTTGTTCATAGTGATGCTTTCTAAGGCCCACCTGACTTCACATTCCAAGATGTCTGGCTCTAGATTAGTGATCACATCATCATGATTATCTGGGTCATGAAGATCTTTTTTGTACAGTCTTCTGTGTATTCTTGCCACCTCTTCTTAATATCTTCTGCTTCTTTTAGGTCCATACCATTTCTGTCCTTTATCGAGCCCATCTTTGCATGAAATGTTCCCTTGGTATCTCTAATTTTCTTGAAGAGATCTCTAGTCTTTCCCATTCTGTTCTTTTCCTCTATTTCTTTGCATTGATCACTGAAGAAGGCTTTCTTATCTCTTTTTGCTATTCTTTGGAACTCTGCATTCAGATACTATATGTTTCCTTTTCTCCTTTGCTTTTCACCTCTCTTATTTTCACAGCTATTTGTAAGGCCTCCCCAGACAGCCATTTTGCTTTTTTGCATTTCTTTTCCATGGGGATGGTCTTGATCCCTGTCTCCTGTACAATGTCACGAACCTCATTCCATAGTTCATCAGGCACTCTATCTATCAGATCTAGACCCTTAAATCTATTTGTCACTTCCACTGTATAATCATAAGGAATCTGATTTAGGTCATACCTGAATGGTCTAGCGGTTTTCCCTACTTTCTTCAATTTGAGTCTGAATTTGGTAATAAGGAGTTCATGATCTGAGCCACAGTCAGCTCCTGGTCTTGTTTTTGTTGACTGTATACAGCTTCTCCATCTTTGGCTGCAGAGAATATAATCAATCTGATTTCGGTGTTGACCATCTGGTGATGTCCATGTGTAGAGCCTTCTCTTGTGTTGTGGGAAGAGGGTGTTTGCTATGACCAGTGCGTTTTCTTGGCAAAACTCTATTAGTCTTTGCCCTGCTTCATTCCGCATTCCAAGGCCAAATTTGCCTGTTATTCCAGGTGTTTCTTGACTTCCTACTTTTGCATTCCAGTCCCCTATAATGAAAAGGACATCTTTTTTGGGTGTTAGTTCTAAAAGGTCTTGTAGGTCTTCATAAAACCGTTCAACTTCAACTTCTTCAGCGTTACTGGTTGGGGCATAGACTTGGATAACTGTGATATTGAATGGTTTGCCTTTGAGAGGAACAGAGATCATTCTGTCGTTTTTCAGATTTCATCCAAGTACTGCATTTTGGACTCTTTTGTTGACCATGATGGTTACTCCATTTCTTCTGAGGGCTTCCTGCCTGCAGTAGTAGATATAATGGTCATCTGAGTTAAATTCACCCATTCCAGTCCATTTTAGTTCGCTGATTCCTAGAATGTCGACGTTCACCCTTGCCATCACTTGTTTGACCACTTCCAATTTGCCTTGATTCATGGACCTGACATTCCAGGTTCCTATGCAATATTGCTTTTACAGCATCAGATCTTGCTTCTATCACCAGTGACATCCACAACTGGGTATTATTTTTGCTTTGGCTCCATCCCTTCATTCTTTCTGGAGTTACTTCTCCACTGATCTCCAGTAGCATATTGGGCACCTAATACCTGGGGAGTTCCTCTTTTGGTATACTATCATTTTGTCTTTTCATACTGTTCATGTGTTCTCAAGGCAAGAATACTGAAGTGGCTTGCTATTCCCTTCTCCAGTGGACCACGTTCTGTCAGACCTCTCCACCATGACCCGCCTGTCTTGGATTGCCTCGCAGGCATGGCTTGGTTTCATTGAGTTAGACAAGGCTGTGGTCCTAGTGTGATTAGATTGACTAGTTTTCTGTGAGTATGATTTCAGTGTGTCTGCCCTCTGATGCCCTCTTGCAACACCTATCATCTTACTTGGGTTTCTCTTACCTTGGGTGTGGGGTATCTCTTCACGGCTGCTCCAGCAAAGCATAGCCGCTGCTCCTTACCTTGGACAAGCTAGATTACTAGATCCAAATCCTCTGGGGCTCTTGGCTTGAGAAGTCAAGGTTTTTCTTGTCTTCGAATAGCCTGTTCTGGGCGCCACTTGCCGGGGTCCAGCCCCAGTGGATCCAGGGTGATTCAAAGGTGGGGACGGAGTCAGTGTCCTTGGAAAAATACATATTTAATTACAGATATATAGAGAGATTAGAAACGGATAGTGTAGTAGGAAAATTAGTGGAGAAAAAGAGGCTGAATAACTTGGTTTACGTAGAATAGCATCCATGCTCCAGATGGGCATTCAGCCAGAGAAACGGGGAGCAAGAAAGAAACGACATGGGTGAATCAGTCTTTCTGGAAACTGATTAGATAGGGTGACCCCAAATCTCATGTATACCCAGTGCCTTGATATACCTATTTGTAGCACTCCTATGGTCACCTAGGATAAAGAAAAACACTTGAGCGTCTGAAATTACCACTAAAATGCTAAAAGGTAGACAGATAGTTCTTGGCTTAGAGGGTAAGCAGGACACACCTTGGACTTTGTACTGGTAATTGTTCCATAGGTTTTGCAATCTCTTTAGTCTCCTGCTTCTTCTCAGGAATGGTATGCACTCTCTGCTTTGAGAGTCACAGTTATAAACAAGGGAAAGAGAACAATAAAGCAGTGCCCAGACATAGGGTGAACAGTTGTGGACCATTTACATGGGCATTGGGACACAGAAAAGGAAGAAGAAGAGAAGAAGATATAAAGTCTGGAATCATTAATTAGTAATGGAAAAACTAAGTCATGAGGACACAGGAAGCAAAGCTGTGAAAACAAAAACAAAAACAAAAAAATTCGTAAACAACAGAATTTGTTGTGAATGAACTAGTTTTCATTCCAATCCCAAAGAAAGGCAATGCCAAAGAATGCTCAAACTACTGCACAATTGCACTCATCTCACACAGTAGTAAAGTAATGCTCAAAATTCTCCAAGCCAGGCTTCAATAATACGTGAACTGTGAACTTCCTGATGTTCAAGCTCGTTTTAGAAAAGGCAGAGGAACCAGAGATCAAATTGCCAACATCTGCTGGATCATGGAAAAAGCAAGAGAGTTCCAGAAAAAACATCTATTTCTGCTTTATTGACTATGCCAAAGCCTTTGACTGTGTGGATCACAATAAACTGTGGAAAATTCTGAGAGAGATGGGAATACCAGACCACCTGACCTGCCTCTTGAGAAATTTGTATGCAGGTCAGGAAGCAACAGTTAGAACTGGACATGGAACAACAGACTGGTTCCAAATAGGAAAAGGAGTACGTCAAGGCTGTATATTGTCACCCTGCTTATTTAACTTCTATGCAGAGTACATCATGAGAAACGCTGGGCTGGATAAAGCACAAGGTGGAACCAAACTTGCTGGGAGAAATATCAATAACCTCAGATATGCAGATGACACTAACCTTATGGCAGAAAGGCAAGAGGAACTAAAAAGCTTCTTGATGAAAATTAAAGTGGAGAGTGAAAAAGTTGGCTTAAAGCTCAACATTTAGAAAACTAAGATCATGGCATCTGGTCCCATCACTTCATAGGAAATAGATCGGGGAAACAGTGGAAACAGTGTCAGACTTTATTTTTTTGCGCTCCAAAATCACTGCAGGTGGTGACTGCAGCCATGAAATTAAAAGACGCTTATTCCTTGGAAGAAATAATCAACCTCGATAGCATATTCAAAAGCAGAGACATTACTTTGCCGGCTAAGGTCCGTCTAGTCAAGGCTCTGGTTTTTCCAGTGGTCATGTATGGATGTGAGAGTTGGACTGTGAAGAAGGCTGAGCACTGAAGAATTGATGCTTTTGAACTGTGGTGTTGGAGAAGACTCTTGAGAGTCCCTTGGACTGCAAGGAGATCCAACTAGTCCATTCTGAAGGAGATCAGCCCTGGGATTTCCTTGGAAGGAATGATGCTAAAGCTGAAACTCCAGTACTTTGGCCACTGCGTGCAAAGAGTTGACTCATTGGAAAAGAGTCTGATGCTGGGAGGGATTAGGGGCAGGAGGAGAAGGGGATGACAAAGGATGAGGTGGCTGGATGGCATCACCAACTCAGTGAATCTGAGTGAACTCCAGGAGATGGTGATGGACAGGGAGGCCTGGCGTGCTGTGATTCATGGGGTCGCAAAGAGTCAGACACGACTGAGCGACTGAACTGAACTGACCTGGAGTACTCAAAGAATTAAAATGACAGAAGCTGGAGAGTTTAAAATCCTCACTTAGCACATCTATGATTTATAGCTCCATAATATTTTATCTGGGGTCAATGAACTCTAAAATAATCTTTAAAATGTTTACAGCTTCTTGCATAATGGGTTCCAACTCTTGTTTTTATTGTCCAGATTAACTCTGCATACTGAGAAAGTACTTGCAAAATTGAGTATTGGTATTAATAATAAAAAAAAAGTGGATTCTCTATTAACAGCTAATAGATATATATTGTATACCTACTGTGTGTTAGGGTTGTTTGTGTATTGTATGCCACAGATACTATTTAACTCTTGTTTAACACTCATACCACCCTGCCAACAACAACAAAAAATCTATTAAAGGAAGCTGAGGAAAACAAATGTTTCAATAACTTACTCATATTCACGTGGTTTACAAGTGGAAGAAGCTTTGATTCAAACCAGAAAGCTGGACCTCAGAGACCAAATGCTCAGCCAAAATGATGTAACTCCATGAGCTAAACTGAGCAGGTGAGGATTCAGGTAGTTCCCACAACAATCAACTGGTTATAGAAAACTTAAGTAGGAGAATTAATGGAAAGAATGTAGGTATAGGAGCCAGACAAAATGAATTAATTTCTTCCACTTATTAGTTACAAGATCTTAGACATTTAACTTTTGGGAACTTCTGTTTCTTTATACTGCCAATCAGAAACCTAGGCTGATATAGGCTCCACCATCTTCAACACTTTTTTCTTTCAAGCTTGCTCTCTTTACTGCCAGGTTAGCCATAAGGAGAGGAAAGGGGTAGGAAGGAATATGCTTGCAGTTTTATAGGAGATTGGCTGGAAGTGTGGAAGTAAAACTCACCATTCCTATCCACATTTTCCTGGTAAGATCTTAGTCAAATAGTCATTCCTAGCTATAAGGGAGGCTGGAAAGTGTAGGCCATGTCTCAGCAGCTACACCCTAGCCACAACTGTATGACTCAGTGTTATGGGCTCAATTATATTCCCCTTAAATTCATATATTAAAGTCCTAACCCCTAGAATGTCATAATGTGACTTTATTTGGAAACAACATCTTTAAAGAGATGATTAAATTAAAACAAGTCCTTCAGGGTGGGCTCTAATCCAATATGACGAATGTCCTCATAAGAAAATTAGGACACAGACACACAGAGAGGAAAGATGGTGTGATGACATAGGGATTCCATAGCTCTCTGCCATCCCAAAGAAACGGCCCTCAGAAGAAACCAACGCAGCTGATACCTTGGTCTCCAACTTCTTGCCACCAGAATCAGAGACAATAGATTTCTGTTGTTTAAGCCACTTTAAGTACTTTGGCAGCCTTAGTATAGTCACATACCAAAGAGAAGGGACAGATTTGGGGGGATGATCAGCAATGTCTGTTTGCATTATGTGAACTATAAATTGGTTACTATCTTAATTCAGGCTTCTGTAATATACAAAACTGCCATGGCCTAGGTAATTTCTCATGGTTCTGGAGGCTAGAAATTGGAGAGGAGGCTACCAGCATGGTCAGGATCTGATGAGAGCTCTCTTCCGGGCTATAGACAGTTGGCTACCCCTTGGATCCTCATGTGGCAGAAAGAGAGCTAGGTATGCCAGTGGCTTCTTATAAAAGCACTAATCCCACTCACCAGGGCTCCACCTTCACGAGCTAACTACCTCCCCAAAGGCCTCACTTCCAAATATCATCACACTGGAATTAGGGTTTCAGCATACAAGTCTGGGGCTGACAGAACACAAACATTCAGTCCATAACAATTACTACATATTTTACTGTACAGGGAAAAAATAAAAAGGTACCATCTGTTTGTAGGAAATATATTAGTTTTAACGATGCATTCCAATATGTATGAGATACAGACAAATAAATCCTGTTTGATTCCACTTATACAAGGTAGCTAGAATGGTCAAATTCATCGAGTCAGAAAGTACACTGGTAGATGCCAAAGGCAAGGGGGTAGGGTGGGTGGGGTGGTTGGGAATGAGAAGTTAGTGTTTAATGAGGACAGAGTCTCAGTTTAGAAAGGTGAAAAATTTGGGAGATGGATGATGGTAAGAACTGCACAACAATGTGAATGTACTTAGTGCCATTGAACTATACAGTTAAATATGGTTAAAATGAAACTGGAGCCGATTATACAGAGTGAAGTGAGCCAGAAAGAAAAACACCAATACAGTATACTAACACATATATATGGAATATAGGAAGATGGCAATGATGACCCTGTATGCAGGACAGCAAAAGAGACACAGATGTGTATAGCGGACTTTTGGACTCAGAGGGAGAGGGAGAGGGTGTGATGATTTGGGAGAATGGCATTGAAACATGTATAATAACATGTAAGAATCGAAATACCAGTCTATGTCTGATGCAGGATATGACACGCTTGGGGCTGACGCGCGGGGATGACCCAGAGAGATGTTGTGGGGAGGGGGGTGGGAGGGGGGTTCATGTTTGGGAACGCATGTACACCTGTGGTGGATTCATGTCAATCTATGCCAAAACCAATACAGAATTGTAAAGTAAAAATTAAAAATAAATAAATAAATTAAAAAAAAAAATAGTATGTTTTATAGGGCTTGCCAGGTGGCGCAGTGATAAAGAATCTGCCTGCAATGCAGGAGACCCGGGTTCAATCCCCGGGTCTCCTGAAGAAGGGAATGGCAGCCCACTCCAGTATTCTTGCCTGGAGGATTCCATAGACAGAGGAGCCTGGCGGGCTATAGTCCACAGGGTCACAGAGTCAGACACGACTGAGTAACTAACACTACTATCAGTATGTTTTATATGACTTTTACCACAATTAAAAAACATTAAAAAAAATAACAATTACAATACCATCCATGAATTTAGTTAGAAGTCACAAACAAATCATTTCAAGTTCTTTAAAAACAGAGACCTCCTGATTAGTCCCCCTGCCCTTCAATAATAAGTGATCTTCTTAAAACATAGATTATTTTACTCTTCTGTGTGAAAACTTCGAATAATTTCCCATTTCATCCAGCACAAAATTGAATGTCCTGGTGTCTTACAAGGACTGACAGGGTCTGGCCTTCCACCAACTCCAACCTTGCCTTCTATGATGCTTCTCCTCATTCATTTTGCTCCAGACACATCGGCATTCCAAGCATGTTTTCGCCTCAGGGCTTTGCCATTTTCTTTTTTGGAATACTGTTTTCCAAGAGGGCCACATAACTCACATTTTTTTTTATTTTGCAAGTCTGCTTAAAAGCTATTTTCTTCCCTGAATGCAATATCACAACTGTTTCCATGTGTATGCAGCACTCTTGTCACCCTTATTCTGCTTTGTTCATCCCCACAAAACTTGCCATTACCTAACATACCATTTGTGTTACCTAATATATGACTGGGTGAAGAGCCTGTCTGTCAATGCAGGAGACCAAGGTTTGATCCCTGGGTTGGAAACATTCTCTGGAGAAGGGAATGGCTACCCAATAGAGTATTCTTACCTGGGAAAGCATGGTCAGAGAAGTCTGGCAGGCTATAGTCCATGGGTCACCAAGAATCACGACTGAGCGACAACAAATATATCACTTACATATTTATCTGTGTAGCCTGTTCTGCATTCTAGAATGCACCATGAGTTCTCAGAGTTTGGTTTGTTCCCTGCTGTATCCCCAGCATCTAGAACATCTCAGATAAACCTCTATTGAAAGATATTTTCAGATATCTATACAAGGATTTTTTTTTTTCCTGGCACAGAAAAACCTGGATTGTAAACCAAAGGATGAACAATCTTAAAGAGATTTAGAGAAGAGCCAAAGAAATGTGAAGATGATTATGGGAGGCATTTATTTTTAGCATCTCCAAATAATCAAAATATCTTTTTGGACCATTTAGTCTGCATTGTAAGTCAAATTAAAGGCATCGAAAGAGTGAGGACCATTTAATCTATTTTACCCATTTGTTGTTTAGTTGCTAAATTGTGTCAGACTCTTTTGTGACCCCATGGACTGTAGTCTTCCAGGCTCCTCTGTCCATGGGCTTTCCCAGGCAAGAATACTGAAATGGGTTGCCATTTCCTTCCCCAGGGGATCTGCCCAACCCAGGGATCAAACCTGTCTCCTGCCTTGGAAGGCAGATTCTTTACCACTGCCACCTGGCAAATCCTTAGAGTCCTAATCACACTGTGAAGGCCGGTAAGTCTGGTACTAGTCCAAGGCTCAGTTATTTGTTTTCTTTTTTTTTTTTTTCCTGAGGTGACTTTAAAATTTTACTCGTTATACTTAAAGTTCAAAAATTTCATCAAGATGTGTCTATGCAAACATTTTCTTACTCCTGATCAGTCCATCAAAGACATTTCCCTTGGAACACTCTGATCTCTCTTCAGTTTGGGGAAGTTTTCTATTAACTGCTTATTTCTATCTATTTTATTATTTCCTCTTTCTTTCTATTGTTTAGATAGTCATTGAATCTTCTAACATTCTCCTCTATGATTCTTAACTTATTTATCTTCAAATTTTTTTTTCCTTTTTATGTTTTGTCTTCTGTATGCCCCAGGAAGTTTCTTTATTTCTCACATTAATTTGGCCTTCATTTCTATCCATTTTGCTGTTTAACTCATGTGTATAGGTATGCTTGTTTTGTTCTACAATTATAATTTTATTTTCTAAGAACTCTTTTCTTTTTACTGCCTTTTCCCCAAGCAGCTTGTAGTTGATTCATGGCTTTAATAGCCTCTTTAATTTTTCTGAGGTTGTATTAAAATGCTTACATTTCTTACAGGTCAGCTCTTCTGTTAGATTTTTTATGATATTGGCTTTTCTTAAATGCATGCAAATTCTTTTTCCTTACAGATTTGAAAATGAAAGATTGCATTGATTTGCATACATAGCCAAAACAAGTTTTCTTAAAAGTTGTGTGTGTCTGATTTCTTACCAGCCCATCCTCCCAAATGATGGGGAAATCTGATCAGATGCTGAAGTGGAAAAGGCAAGATTATGCTGAGTGACATGCTCCAGCAGGCAGGCAAGACAAGGACCTCTTCCAAATGCCACAGTACAAAAGGTAGAACACTCGAGTATATTTCACTGCTGTGTTGAGCCATTATTCCTTCCTGCCTTCATTCATCTCATGTCTGTGTAGGTTTAAGATCACCCAGATTCTGCATTATTTTGTTGTCCATGTTGCATTTTTACTATCCCTTCATCCACTTCTCTAGTGTCAACAGATTCTCCATTTTGTTTTGAAAGCTGTTATCCTTAGGTTTCTATGCTGGAGGCGAACACTTCAGCCAGCTACCTTATGTAAAACCTAATTAGGTTGTTTCATAATCCTTTAAATTAACCATTGTAATAGCTGAATTCTGCCGCCCTCTCCTGTGCTTGCTTCAGGTTTTTCTCAGTCTTGACTTCTTTCTTAACTAGATTTCCAAACTTCCACTGGTCTGCTGATTCACAGATCTCACTTTCTGCAGCACAACTGTGGATCTTGAAAAATCTATCTCCTCTCTTGTTTCAGGAAATGTTGGAACACAAAGAAAGTAAACGTATATATTTGCCCACTATCTTGAACCAGGAAACTTACATTTTCTATGCTCATTTGTAACTAATAACCTTACACTCCACCATACACTCATATATTCGGAGGCAGTTATCAACCTTTCTGAGTATTTTCTTTGAAATGCCTTTGTCTTCTTTATAGTGACATGGACACAAGCTCAAAGCCTGTACTATGTCACACATAATGATTTTAGTACTTCCCTGTTTTACTTAGTCATCCCACCTCTAGATGATTAGCATAATATCCGAGGCAGCAGGATGATTTTTGGGGGCCTTGGCAAGATGACATCTTTGTGGGCCCCTAAGGGTACATGATTCATGGGGTCGCAAAGAGTCGGACATGACTGAGCGACTAAACTGAACTGAAGGGTACATGAGTAGGCACTGTGTTTACTGAGTCTAATGGATAAGTTGGCCCTGAGAATATTCCTAGCTTAACTTTTACAACAATTTCTTTTTATTCATAAAAGTGTGTGTGTGTGTATAAATCTTTGACTTTGTAGTACATATAGGCTAAAGCTGAAATTCTTTTAATGCCTTCTCAGTTAATATCCAAACCCTTCATTACTTATTCTACAATATTTTTCTAATCACACTTTCCACAGATTTTTAACCCAAGTCCTCTACCCTAGTTAACTTCTTGACCTCTTGAACAAAATTTTAACTTTATCACTTCTATACATCTGCCCCTGATATTCCTTGGATCTATACTCATCTTCCTCCCCTCCCCGCCCCGACACACACCAAATTCTGCTTTTCTTACCAATCTTAAGTCCATATATTGAGTTGGCCAAAAAGTTCATTTGCATTTTTCTGTAAGATGTTATGGAAAAACCCAAATGAACATTTTTTTTTTCTCACCCCGATAATATGGAGTGTGATTAAGAGTATGGACTCTGGAGTCAATAAATTTGTATTTACTATGTATAAATTGTACAAGTTATATGAATTTGATGTGCCCCAGTCTTAACTATAATAAAGGGAAAATAATTATTCCTACTTAAAGGGTTTGGAAAGAGTAAGACAATAAAAAGAACTATAAATAACTCATTAAGCACTTATAATGTGCTGCTTACTTGTCTAAATACTTTATATATAGTACATGGAAAGAGCTTAACATGGTGCACAAAATACTCAAGGATTCTATTATTTTCCTACAATATTAACATGGCAAATATTACTTTAAAAAAGTCTTTCTGGAAAACATCAGCTACAAGGATTGCTTTTTCCTTTGATTTCCTGCAGTGTGTATTATACATATTCTTCATCCAATACTTAGTATATATGATTCAGAAACGGAGACAGTGCTTCATAAATCATCTTTGCATCCCTTGTTCACCTGGTCTGAGCCTTGCAGACTGAAGAAGTCCTATACGTCTATGAATTATGCATCTGTTGATTGATTGCTTTATTGATTTTATGATTTCATTTCCAGCAGCCAAAAGTCCACTCAACTACCCCATATTTGGAGAAAGCATCAGTGTGGTTGGCAGCAGCGAACCCATAACCAAGAACCACCTTCGCAAGTTCCCACTCAACTTGCTCTGCTATTAGCAGAACTTTGGCCTCCGTAAGAGTATAGAACCAAATCTGAGGAATGTGTATTTCCTCACATATGGCTACTGGAAAACTGTTCTGCTACCATCTTTGGAATGCTAAGGCCACCTGAGAGGAGGGGACAGGTGGCAGATTTAATGGTGCAATTTGTCTCTCAAATGCTATAAATTATCACCAAAATAATTCCCTTAATCAGAAGTGACAGTGGTTAAAATATCACGATTAGTCATCTTTACAAAAGATTTATTCTCTGAGTTACTCCCCTTGAGCTAATTAAAATCCTCAGCCTAATTTTTCTTTAAGCAGTAGTGATTTACTTTCTGCTGGACAATTAGAGCAGAGGACTGAGAACTAGAGTAGAGGAGAGGGAGAAAAGCCTGGAAAGGGAGAAAAGCCTGGAAAGGGGGAAAGGGCTTCGTAAACCAGATGTGAGTGGAGCAGAAGATGAACTGTGCCTCCTTCACCACGTTGTTCTGCTCGGAAGTCACAGAACTCTCTGGAGTAGAATGCAGCCTAGCAGTTCTAATTTTGGTTAGATCGCAAAAATTAAAAGTACTTAGGTTTCCTTTGTCTCCAAGCTATAAAATTTTGCCCAATTTATCATAGTTCTCAAGATATGTGTAGAAGACTATTATTGAGTGTTCTTTATAAATTTCTTATAGGCATCTCTAAAGCAATGGACCATATATTTAGTAATGCTGTCTATCTACCTCTATTATCTCAAGAGCCACAATCCGATCTCTAATCCTTGTTAAGGCTGGATGCAGTGAAAGGAGACAAGCTCAGAAAACATTCACCTCTGAGAGGTGTTCTGTGAAGGAGATGCTATATTGTAGTAATTGGAAACAAGGCATGGCAATCACACAGGCTTGGGTAGAACTGTGGTCCCATGCTTTATGCCCTTGCACAAATCTCATAACTCATTGGAACCTCAATTATTTTCACCATAACATGGGAAAACAGTAAATAACAATGTCTTGTGAAGATTAAATGCGATCATGTTTGTGGAGCCTCTGAGGCAGTGTCTGGGGTGGCCTCCTTGAATTTAGTGGTGGCGGTGGTGTTAGCAGCTTCTTTTTCAAGCCTGCTAGTCTCCGTGAAGAATGCAGAAATGTAAGTGCCACTCCTCAAGGAGCTTCTAGACCCCAAAGGGAGAGCAGAAAAGTATGTGAATGACTATACTAGTCAATGTACAATAATCATCATGAGAAAAACACACAGAGAGAGGGTGTTGCCAGCTGTAATGGTCAGAAATGGTCTCATGGAATTGTTCTTAACTGAGCTGGCCCATTGACTTTGTTTTTTTCTAAATCAAGGCAAGAGGCAACTGCAACTTCTAAGGATATCTAAAGTCAGACACTTCCAGAGCCCTCCAAATGTATCTAAATCTCTTCCCGTGTGTGGTTACAACAGTCCGGTGTCTCAGATAGTCCTTCACTGTGGCACACTGGTGGAAGGAAACCCTTTTCTGGTGTCTCAGAACTAATTTGTTACTAATACTGAGAGAATGACTGTGTTATTCCCTCAGTCGTGTCCAACTCTGTGACCCCTTGGACTGTAACTTGCCAGGCTCCACTGTCCATGGAATTCTCCAGGCAAGAATACTGGAGTGGATTGCCATTCCCTTCTCCAAGAGATCTTCCCAACCTGGCCATGAAACCCAGGTTTCATGCACTTCAGGCAGATTCTTTACCATCTGAGCTACTAGGGAAGCCCACAGCTAAAGTTAAATAAGTATTTTTCCACGTGCAGCAGATTCAAAGATGCCACTGAGAGTGGATACTATGTGACAATATTACTAAGTTTTTTCTTCAGGATACCAACCCTCATCCTGTTGTCAGAGAGCTTGTTGGCTACAAACACTGTTGGCCACATTTTGGCCATGTGGAAGTCACTGCTTAGCTTTGAGTTTTCAAATAGAAAAAATTTAGCTCATATCAAGGCTATGGTTTTTCCAGTGATCATGTATGGATGTGAGAGTTGGACAGCAAAGAAAGCTGAGTGCCAAAAAATTGATGCTTTTCAACTGTGGTGTTGGAGAAGACTCTTGGGAGTCCCTTGGACTGCAAGGAGAACCAACCAATCCATCCTAAAGGAGATCAGTCCTGGGTGTTCATTAGAGGGACTGATGCTGAAGCTGAAACTCCAATACTTTGGCCACCTCATGCGAAGAGTTGACTCATCGGAAAAGACCCTGGTGCTGGGAGGGATTGAGGGCAGGAGGAGAAGGGGACGACAGAGGATGAGATGGGTGGATGGCATCACCGACTCGATGGACATGAGTTTGAGTGAACTCCAGGAGTTGGTGATGGACAGGGAGGCCTGATGTGCTGTGATTCATGGGGTTGCAAAGAGTGGGACACGACTGAGCGACTGAACTGAACTGATCAGAAAGATTAGGCTTGACAGCCCGATCCTAGTGGCACAGAGAAACATAGGAAAACTTTGTATCTTGCTCCAAAGTGTGGTCCAGAGAATGGGGGTTTCTGACAAAGCAGTAGAGAGGCTGAGGTGGAGGGAAATCCCCTGGAGACTGGACCAGGGGGCTGTACCACCAAATGCTGGCCGCTCCAGTCCAGAGAACTAATGAAAGCATTTCTGAAACCCCCAAGGGAAGTGTGGACATGCTGATTGAGCTGGGAGACATTAAGGAAGACAGAATGCAAATTCCACAGCTGCAGCGTACTGACCATGCCTGTGGCAGGAATGAACCAACAGCAGCAGCAGAGGCAGCACAACAGAGAACATCACAGATGGGGAAAGTATCATCCTTGTGGCTTGGTAGGTAAAGAGTATGGTACTAAGTGCTTTCCTAAGTTCTCTTACTGAATCCTCACAATAATCCCTCAAAGTTGGTGCTCTTAATATACCCATTCTACAGGTGAACAAAGAGGAGAACCAAACAAAGTGAAAGTAATCTGCCTGTGGTTGTAGAGCAAATAGTAATAGAGTTAAAGTTGAACCCAAACATCTGGCTCAGGAGCTGCCCTCTACTAGAGAAAGGAAAATGGCCCCAGGAATAGGTATCACCTCCAGGGAGACATTGAGGAGAAGAGGGAAGGGAAAAACCTCTTGGATTGAGTGACTTTGCTTAAAAGAACATTCATTTTTAACCAGAGGGGACTCAGACATCTTTGAACTTCAATCCAGGACTTTTTTTTTTTTTTAAATATCTTCCAGGTATTAACTGTACATGCTCAATCTTTCCTCTAGCTTCTTAATCATATAAACTATTCTATAACTATGTGACCTATAGTTATAACAGTTATAACAACAGTTTTACATTCTTTTTTAATTGAAGTACAGTTGATTTACAATGCTGTGCCAAACTCTGCTATACAGCAAGGTGGTTTAGTTACACACACATGTGTGTGCTCAGTCACTTCAGTCATGTCCAAATCTTTGCAACCCTATTGACCTGCCAGGCTCCTCTGCCCATGGGATTCTCTGGGCAAGAATAGTAGATTGCCCTGCCTTTCTCCAGGGGATCTTCCCAATCTAAGGATTGAACCCAAATCTCCTGTGTCTCCAGCATTGCAGGCAGATTCTTCACTGCTGAGCCAACTGGGAAACTCCATACACATATATACCTTCTTCTATAACAACAATTTTAGTGTCCTTGCCTATAATTCTAGCATCTCTGTCGTTTCTGGAACTGTTTCTATTGATTTTTTAAAAACATATTATGAGTTATTTCAAACATGTTATGATTTATAGTGAGGAATATATATTTGATCTTTTTTAAAATTAAAATTTATTTATTTTAATTGGAGGCTAATTACTTTACAATATGGTATTGGCTTTGCCATACATCAACATGAATTCACCACGGTGTACACGTGTTCCCTATCCTGAAACCCCCTCCCACCTCGCTCCCTGTACCATCCCTCTGAGTCATCCCAGTGCACCAACCCCAAGCATCCTGTATCCTGCATCAAACCTGGACTGGCGATTTGTTTCTTATATGATATTATACATGTTTTAATGCCATTCTCCCAAATCATCCCACCCTCTCTCTCTCCCACAGAGTCCAAAAGATTGTTCTATACATCTGTGTCTCTTTTGCTGTCTCACATACAGGGTTATCATCTTTCTAAATTACATATATATGCATTAGTATACTGTATTGGTGTTTTTCTTTCTGGCTTACCTAACTCTGTATAATAGGCTCCAGTTTCATCCACCTCATTAGAACTGATTCAAATGTATTCTTTTTAGTGGCTGAGTAATACTCCATTGTGTATATGTACCACAGCCTTCTTATTCATTCATCTGCTGATGGACATCTAGGTTGCTTCCATGTCCTGGCTATTATAAACAGTGCTGCAATGAACATTGGGGTACACGTGTCTCTTTCAATTCTGGTTTCCTCAGTGTGTATGCCCAGCAGTGGGATTGCTGGGTCATAAGGCAGTTCTATTTATAGTTTTTAAAGGAATCTCCACACTGTTTTCCATAGTGGCTGTACTAGTTTGCATCCCCATCAACAGTGTAAGAAGGTTCCCTTTTCTCCACACCCTCTCCAGCATTTATTGCTTGTAGACTTTTGGATAGCAGCCATTCTGACTGGCATGAAATGGTACCTCATTGTGGTTTTGATGTGCATTTCTCTGATAATGAGTGATGTTGAGCATCTTTTCATGTGTTTGTTAGCCATCCATATGTCTTCTTTGGAGAAATGTCTATTTAGTTCTTTGGCCCATTTTTTGATTGGGTCGTTTATGTTTCTGGAATTGAGCTGCAGGAGTTGCTTGTACATTTTTGAGATTAGTTGTTTGTCAGTTGCTTCATTTGCTATTATTTTCTCCCATTCTGAAGGCTGTCTTTTCACCTTGCTTATAGTTTCCTTTGTTGTGCAGAAGCTTTTAAATTTAATTAGGTCCCATTTGTTTATTTTTGCTTTTATTTCCAGTATTCTGGGAGGTGGGTCATAGAGGATCCTGCTGTGATTTATGTCAGAGAGCATTTTGCCTATGTTCTCCTCTAAGAGTTTTATAGTTTCTGGTCTTATGCTTAGATCTTTAATCCATTTTGAGTTTATTTTTGTGTATGGTGTTAGAAAGTGTTCTAGTTTCATTCTTTTATAAACGGCTGACCGGTTTTCCCAGCACCACTTGTTAAAAAGATTGTCTTTAATCCATTGTATATTCTTGCCTTCTTTGTCAAAGATAAGGTGTCCATAGGTGCATGGATTTATCTCTGGGCTTTCTATTTTGTTCCATTGATCTATATTTCTGTCTTTGTGCCAGTACCATACTGTCTTGATGACTGTGGCTTTGTAGTAGAGCCTGAAGTCAGGCAGGTTGATTCCTCCAGTTCCATTCTTCTTTCTCAAGATTGCTTTGGCTATTCGAGGTTTTCTGTATTTCCATACAAATTGTGGAATTATTTGTTCTAGCTCTGTGAAAAATATTGTTTGTAGCTTGATAGGGATTGCATTGAATCTATAGATTGCTTTGGGTAGTATACTCATTTTCACTATATTGATTCTTCTGATCCATGAACATGGTATATTTCTCCATTACTACCATTCAACATAGTTTTGGAAGTTTTGGCCACAGCAATCAGAGCAGAAAAAGAAATAAAAGAAATCCAAATTGGAAAAGAAGAAGTAAATCTTTCACTGTTTGCAGATGACATGATCCTCTACATAGAAAACCCTAAAGACTCCACCAGAAAATTACTAGAGCTAATCAATGAATATAGTAAAGTTGTAAGATATAACATCAACACAGAGAAATCGCTTGCATTCCTATACACTAATAATGAGAAAATAGAAAGAGAAATTAAGGAAACAATTCCATTCACCATTGCAACGAAAAGAATAAAATACTTAGGAATATATCTACCTAAAGAAACTAAAGACCTATATATATAAAACTATAAAACACTGGTGAAAGAAATCAAAGAGGATACTAACAGATGGAGAAATATACCATGTTCATGGATTGGAAGAATCAATATAGTGAAAATAAGTATACTACCCAAAGCAATCTATAGATTCAATGCAATCCCTATCTTTATCCCTGTTCTGGTATAGGGCTCCTAAAACCCTTGAGATTTCCTAAGTGATAAGAATGAGGTAAATGTGTCTTTTATTACTTATAACAAGCTCCTTTCAGCCATACCTGAATTTATGTTAAAAAGGTGAATTATGGAAAGCCTGCCCTTGGGAAAGGGAACCAACCCTATAATTAACAGATTAGAACTTTCAGCTTCATATCCCAGAGTCCAAGGAGGTGAGAAGGGATGAAGATTGAGTTCAGTCACCAATGGTTGATGATTTAATCAATAATGCTTCTGTATGAAGCCTTCATAAAAATTTGAAAGGACCGAGTTGGAGAGTTCCTGGGTTGGTAAACATGGAGGTGATGGGTGAGTGATGTGCAAGAAACAGCATAGAAGCTACAAACATTTCTTCACCTTTTATCTCTTCTATCTGGCTAATTCTGAGTTATAGACTTTCATAATAGACCAGTAATCCAGTAAGTAAAATGTTTTCCTGAGTTCTGCAAGCTGCTCTAGGAAATTAACTGGACCCCAGAAGGTGTCTTGGGAACCTCTGATTATAGCAATTGGTCAGAAATACAAATAACAACCTGGACTTGAGATTAACATCTGAAGTTGGGCAGGTGCATTCTTGTGGAACTGAGCCTGTAAGTTGTGAGATCTGACACTATCTTCAGGTAGACAGTGTTGTAACTTAGTTGTTCATAGGACACCCAGCTAAGGAAAGGGAAACTTCTTGCTTGGGAGAGGAAACTCAACACCTTTGGAAGACAGAGTATCAGAAGTGAAGTATTCTGTGAGTAAAGTACTGAGACTAGAGAAGATAAATGGGAGGGGTCTTCCTTTACATTCACATACTGTGTAACTGGTTATTTTTTTACTGGATTCCAGACACGGTGAGTACTAGTATTAGATATTTTTGTATTTCCATTAACATTTCCTGGTCTTTAGTCTTGGATGCAACTGAGTTACTTGTAAACAGGTTGAAACTTATGAGCATTGCTTTTAAGCCTCGTTAGGCAGGTTCAGTCCTTGGACTGCATGGAGCTCCAACCAGTCCATCCTAAAGGAAATCAGTCCTGAATATTCATTGGAAGGATTTATGTTGAAGCTGATACTCCAATACTTTGGCCACCTGATGTGAAGAACTGACTCATTGGAAAAGACCCTGATGCTGGGAAAGATTGACGGCGGGAGGAGAAGGGGATGACAGAGGATGAGATGGTTGGATGGCATCACCGACTCAATGGACTGAGTTTGAGTAAACTCCGGGAGTTGGTGATGGACAGGGAGGCCTGGCGTGCTGCAGTCCATGGGGGTCATAAAGAGTCAGACACGACTGAGAGACTGAACTGACTGACTGACTGACTGAGGCAAGTTCAGACCAGTCTTTACTCTAGGGCTGATTTTTGTTACCAAGGCACTTCCATAAGAACTACAAGATTTTTTACACTGCCTAGGGGGAATACAAAGTTTTCCTGGTTCTATGTGAGCTCCAGGAATTCTTATCTATGCTCCTTCATAGTAACGCTATCTGTAAGCTTGAGTAGTTTTCGTCTCACATGTGCTGATTAGTACTGAGCTAAAGCCTTGAAAGGGACCCTCTACAGATCTATTAACCCTCTGCAGATCTATTAACTCTCTGCAATGTTCTGCTTTCTGGGAGTCTGTCCTGAAAACATTAACCAACTTGTCTTCCCCAGATTCCCAGCCCTATCACCTCAACTTAGGAAGAGCTCCAAGCTCCACCTGGGTTTCCTCTCCCTACACTGCCTTCTGGAAATGCCTTCCAGGTTGTAAACGGGAACAGTCTTCAGGCTCACCTGATTTGCTGCCCCTTTTACCAGACATCACCTGCTCTGCCTGGCATCCAATGTCTGAAACGGTTGTTTTATGTTGTTTTAGAGTTTTGTCAAGCATTTTTAGCTTTGTAGTTTCAAGTAGGAGAGTAAATCTAATCCCTGCTATGTTCTCTTAACCCAAAGCAAAAATCCTCCTCAATAATGGCACTTTTAATTCTCTTTAGTCTGATATGTTTAGCATGGAAAAGGGAAGTTGCAAGGAGATAAGATAGTTTTAATTTTGGGTATGCATGTGGTTGCATATTGCACAAAGGAATTTTATATGGCACAAATGGAGAGGCAAGAGATGAAAACTGGAAAATTGCTAGGGCCAATAGCTGTTTTGTTATTTCTCTGAGGGTCATGCATCTAACTTTATATTCTAATACAATCAAGGTCATTCTCCAACAGTAAATTCTAACATTTATCCTAAGTTTCTTGATCTGACATATCATATTTAGTCATATAAATTCTTCCACATGAAAGTCACATGATATTTTTCTATAAGAGTTTTATAGAAGTTCTTTATTACTGAATTATAAACTATGAACCTAATTCAATCACCTAGAGAGTCTGTGAAGATTTACAAATGGAGCTTGACACACTTTCCCTTTCATTACTCTGAGTGTCAATACATAAATAACTGTGTCTTTTGACAATGATTTTGATGCACTTATAACTTCAATTTTTAGCCAAGTGAAAATGAACTTCTTTTCTAAAAAGATTATGGTTTCTGCCGAGAGTACAGAAAATCTTAGCAAGCTAAGCACTTGCCCACTATTCTTTTACACACTACTGGGAATTTAATTGCATCAGTTAAGTTCCTCAGTCATGTCTGACTCTTTGTGACCCCATGAACCACAGCATGCCAGGCTTCCCTGTCCTTATCCAACTTCTGGAGTTTACTCAAACTCATGCCCATAGAGTCAGTGATGCCATCCAACCATTTCATCCTCTGTTGTCCCCTTCTCCTCCCACCTTCTATCTTTCTCAGCATCAGGATCTTTTCCAATGAGTCAGTTCTTCATATCAGTTGGCCAAAGTATTGGAGTTGCAGCTTCATCATCAGTCCTTCCAATGAATATTCAGGACTGATTTCCTTTAGGATGGACTGCTTTGATATCCTTGCAGTCCAAGGAAATTTGAAGAGTCTTCTCCAACACCACAGTTCAAAAGTATCAGTTCCTTGGCACTCAGCTTTCTTTATACTCCAACTCTCACATCCATACATGACTACTGGAAAAACCATAGCCTTGACTAGACGGACCTTTGTTGACAAAGTAATGTCTCTGCTTTTCAATATGCTGTCTAGGCTGGTCATAGCTTTTCTTCCAAGGAGCAAGTGTCTTTTAATTTTTGTGGCTGCAGGCACCATCTGCAGTGATTTTGGAGTCCCCAAAAATAAAGTCAGCCACTGTTTCCCCCATTTATTTGCCATAAAGTGATGGGACTGGTTGCTGTGATCTTAGTTTTCTGAATGTTGAGTTTTAAACCAACTTTTTCACTTTCCTCTTTCACTTTCATCAAGAGGCTCTTTAGTTCTTCGGTTTCTGCCATAAGGGTGGTGTCATCTGCATATCTGAAGTTATTGATATTTCTCCAGGCAATCTTGATTCCAGCTTGTGCTTCAGCCAGCCCAGCATTTTTCATGATGTATCCTGCATATAAGTTAAATAAGCACGATGATAATATACAGCCTTGGTGTACGCCTTTCTTGATTTGGAACCAGACTATTGTTCCATGTACAGTTCTAACTTTTACTTCTTCACCTGCATACAGATTTCTCAGGATGCAGGTCAGGTGGTCTGGTATTCCCATCTCTTGAAGAATTTTTCACAGTTTGTTGTGATCCACACAGTCAAAGGCTTTGGCATAGTCAATAAAACAGAAGTAGATATTTTTCTGGTATTCTCTTGCTTTTTTGATGATCCAACGGATGTTGGCAGTTTGATCTCTAGTTCCTCTACCTTTTCTAAATCCAGCTTGAACATCTAGAAGTTTATGGTTCACATACTATTGAAGCCTGGCTTGGAGAATTTTGAGCATTACTCTGCTAGCATGTGAGATGAGTGCAATTGTAGTTTGAGTGTGGTAGTTTGAGCATTCTTTGGCATTGCCTTTCTTTGGGATTGGAATGAAAACTGACCTTTTCCAGTTCTGTGGCCACTGCTGAGCTTTCAAAATAACTAATTAAATAGACTTAATTGAAACATAATGGCTTTTCATTCCCATTAATTTATTTTATTTAGCTATAATTATTACTTTTCCTTTAACCCTTTAAGCTACTGTGCCATTTTTGTAACATATTTTAACTGTATTATTAAAAGACAATTTTTCTATAACTTTATCGTTTAAAAGTGTATTCCATTATTGAAATAGTTTTATTACATTTTAATAAGAGCCAAGAAATAGAATCTTGTAGAAGAGAATGTGATACACCTAATGCAAATAGCAATAAACACCAAGACTTACTGAAAATTTTCTATACGCTAGGCATCCAGTTACAAGTTTGTAAGCTCTTGTTCTAAATATTTATTTTGCAAAAACTCACAGTAATTTAAATTCATAAACCTGTTATATATGCAGCCTAATACCTGAAGACACCAGTACAGGCATAAATTTTTCTCCACTTCTCAATATTTGAGTTCCTAGTGTTACTATGTGTTGGATACTGACACTGTTGTGACATATA
Organism: Oryx dammah; assembly: GCF_014754425.2. Lineage (NCBI taxonomy): Eukaryota > Metazoa > Chordata > Mammalia > Artiodactyla > Bovidae > Oryx > Oryx dammah. The sequence goes on from NW_024070213.1 coordinate 98,847,311, forward strand.
GATATGGATATATAGAGATATATTTATTTTAAAACATATAAATTCATGAGTAAAGCTGTGAGGTGGCTACTGCTAATTAAAATACCTAAGTCATGTCCTGGCACATGTGAAGGCTTGAGTCTGAACCTAGGCTACTAACATTTGTCCCTGAATCTTTAACCAGAAGAGTAGCAGGCAATCCTATCTGTGTTTCCCACAGTTCTAGGTGTTTTACATCAACTCATGTAATCTTCACAACAACACTTGAAGGTAAAATACACTTATTATTTCCATTTTACAGAGGATGAAATTGAAGCCCCAAGAGGCAAAGGAACTGTCCAAAGACATATGATTGGTTAGTGGCAGAGCCCCAACCAAGACAGTCTCACTCCTGAGCCCACGTTCTCCAGGACTGCCCCCTCAAGACTCCCTGAGCACACCCCTCCTTCTAATGGTGGATGTACTTTCCACCAAAGGGAATCTGTCGCTTTTCTATTTCTGCCCTTTCAGGTAAAGGCATGGGTTAAAGGCAAAGGTTCATTTGTCATCACTATGTCCAAACAAATCCCATAAAATTAGAATTATAAAAACTTAGATATTTAGTTCAATCTCTTCATTTTACAGGTGGAGAAAATGAGGCCCAGTTTGGTTAAAAATTTTGTCCAAGGTTAAATACAAATTTCCAATTTTTGCCCAAACAGGGCATTTGGCAGAGTGCTGAGGTCTCTTGTATAACAAATATTGAATGCTCTTGCTCAACAAATATTTGTGGAATTGAATGGAAGTCAAACTCTTCCTTGAGATTACATTAGTGCAAAGCACCATGGTTAGAAATGTAGATCATCTCCACTTGACTGGCTCTGTGCATTAAGTACTGGTCTTCCTAGAAGCGTTAACTACTAGAGTCATATTGCCTACTGCTGTGCTGATGGTCTCACAATTTTCCATTGAGTTAGCCTGGAGGTGTTTTATTTTTTGTATTATAGGCTGAAACCTCCACGATAGCAGAGAGGTTCTTTTTCAGAATAGCTTCTCTCAGGTTTGACAAATTAGAATCTATTGATTTTTTGACAAAGTAAAGGGTATTGCTGTATACTCAAGACAGACATGGACTGAACTTTACTCTAGTAGAAGTATTTCAGGTGTGTTGAGCAAGAAAAGTCATGAAACAAACCAGCAATTTGAAACAACCTTAAAGAATCTGATAGGAAAATTTCATTCACCAACAAGAATCATCATCATAATTTTCTCATGGATTAGCATGTATTTATCTGAATGTTATTTTTTATTTTTTGCTTCTGATGGAATTTGAAATGGGATTACATTTGTTCCTGTTAAATCTCAGGTACTTCAGAAAGGTTTTTAAAATTATTATCATTAGATTACTTTCCCCCTATTTTATTCAATGCATTTTTTCATATTTATCTAATGAACTCTATTCTAAAACAGGTGTATTCATATACAAACTTAAATAGATATAATGTGGTTTCATTGATTTATTTTTGTTTGCAGACCACAGCACTGATGAAGAAAAAGGTGTTAGATAATTTTTAAAAATTAAAATTAGAGAGTAGAGGCTTAGAAATTCAAATACCTTAAGCTCTCCTGTCTTTTTATAGTCCATCATGCCTTTATGAAATATAGTTCATCCTGATAATAAATTTCAGATGAATATTTAAGGCTCCTGTTTCAACACTTAAAACATGCATCTAGATTTTAGTGATTGTAGATATTTTTGGGTGAATTTAACCAGAAATGTATTAGAATCCCACTCCATTTAAAGCATTTGTTTATATAGCCAAAAGTTTAAAATCTGAGAGTATAAATTGAGAAAGGAGTACATTAAGGCTGTATATTGTCACCCTGTGCATTTAACTTCTATGCAGAGTACATCATATGAAATGACAGTCTGGCTGAATCACAAGGTGGGATCAAAATTGCTGGGAGAAATATCAACAACTTCAGACATGCAGATGATACTACTCTAATGGCAGAAAGTGACAAGGAACTAAAGAGCCTCTTGATGAGGGTGAAAGAGGACAGTGAAAAAGCTGGCTTAAAACTCAAAATTCAAAAAACTAAGATCATGCCATCTGGTCCCATCACTTCATGGCAAATAGATGGGGGAAAATGTGGAAACAGTGAGAGACTTTATTTTCTTGGGCTCCAAAATCACTGCAGATGGTGACTGCAGCCACAAAATTAAAAGATACTTGCTCCTTGAAAGAAAAGCTATGACCAACTAGACAGCATATTAAAAAGCAGAGACATTACTTTGCCACAAAGGTCCATATAGTCAAAGCTATGGTTTTTCCTGCAGTCTAGTATGGATGTGAGAGTTGGGCCATAAAGAAGGCTGAGTGCTGAAGAACTGATGCTTTTGAACTGTGGTGTTGGAGAAGACTCGAGAGTCCCTTGGATAGCAAGGAGATCCAACCAGTCCAATCCTAAGGGAAGTCAACCTGAATATTCATTGGAAGGATTGATGCTGAAGCTGAAGTTCCAATACTTTGGCCACCTGATGCAAATGGTTGACTCATTGGGAAAAACCCTGATGCTGGGAAAGGTTGAGGGCAGGAGGAGAAGGGGGCAACAGACAATGAGATGGTTGGATGGCATTACTGACTCGATGGACAGGAGTTTGAGCAACTCCAGGAGATAGTGAAGGACAGGGAAGGCAGGCATGCTGAGGTTCATAGGGTCGCAAAGAGTCAGACATGACTTAGCAACTAACAATAACATACTGCTTCAATCCTAGGGCTCCTTTGACAAAGAATGTTTTCCAATTTAAGAAACAAAGTTTTCTTTTTCACTGTTTTTGCCAAAATTTGCATTTACTTGATGTTTCTTATAAAAATAATTATTTTGAGCTTTATGTAAAATCTGCAGTTATTTTACAGTATATAAAGTTTTTAATTTGTTCATCTAGTTTCAAGCATTTTACTTATACATATAACTTGATATTTCTTTTAAAACATATTGAAAAAACTTATAAATTACATGAAAAAATATAAATCATGTGATTAAATATGATTCAGTAACTTACCAGTACAAAAATTCTTTGAAGATTATCTTTTTTTTTTTTTTTTTAATTTAACTTAGAATGCCTGACTAATCCCCTGTGGCTGTGTTCTCACAAGCATGTATTGTTTATTCAACCTGTGATTTGGTCATATTGTTTTCTGAAAACTTCCGTGATCCATTACAATGGAGGCATATTTTTGTTATATTTGAAACACAGGATTAAATAAATATTACCCACCCTTCCCTCCCCATTCCTCCATAGTTCTCAGTTATCTGGGAGTGTGGATAATTCATCTTCTAACAGCAAATAATGCCAAGGGAAAAAAATTAATGAAAACTCTTTTATCAAACAGTTATTAACAATGACCTTTTGTTCAGCACAACACATTTATAATAAAACAGGCATTGGAAGGAAATTCTTATTCTTTTTACAGAACCAGGATTAACATCAACAAAAAGTATCGCCAAGGATTGAAAAATTCTCAAGGGTGTATAGTTAACAAACTGTGCAGCTTACAGCTCTTCCTTGAAGATAAACTTGTTCCTGATCAACCTCCACCAATAAGCAAGTAGGTAAAGATAACTGTTCTGATAAGTCAGATTTTAAGATGTTTATTTAACTGAAAACCAATAGCTTCATCATGTTCTTTTACTACACAAATATAAAACAAACCAAAACTATCATTTTGGAGAACTAAGAACAGAATGCACAATTGATCTTTTTATGTTCCTTCAAAATAGTTTAAAGGTGATATATGCCTTAATGAAGGACCAAAAAGAAAAGAAAATAACTAGTGGAACTAATCACTACTTTGCAAATAGAACTTTAGTGCAATCAGTGACCTTGATAAAGTTAGAGCTTAATTTCTAACATTCAAATTCAGAGATAACATAAGAAATTAAAATGTAAAAAAGTTCCATATCCTTCAGTTTTCAAGTTTTAAAAATGATTTTCTTACAATGGCAACAGAAAAGAAAGTAAACAAGTGGGACTACATCAAACTAAAAAACTTCTGAACAGCAAAGTAAACCATAAATGAAATGGAAAGGCAAGCTACCAAATGGGAGAAAATATTTGCAAATCATATCTCTGATAAGTGGTTAATGTCCTAGAATATAAAAAGAACTCATACAACTCAATAGAAAAAAAAATCTGATTATAAAATGGGCAGAAGATCTGCATTTTTCCAAGGACATAAAGCTGGCCAACAGGAACACGGAAAGATGCCCGTTATCAGTGAGTGTCAGGGACATACAAGTTAGAACAGCAGTGAGCTACCACCTCAGACTCGGCAGAATGGCTATTACTAAAAAGACAAGATAGTGTTGATGAGAATGTGGAGAGAAGGAAACTTATGCACTGCTGGTATAAATGAAAATTGGCAAAGACACTATGGAAAATAATATGAAGTCTCCTCAAAAATTAAAAATAGAAGCACTATACAGTCCAGCAATACTTATGGGCATTTATATGAAAATAAAATCACTAACTTAAAAAAATAGACATATCCTCAGAGTCATTGCACCATTATTTACATTAGCAAGATATGGAAACAACCTCAGTGTCCATCGATGAATGAATGAAGAAGTTAAGGTGTGTGTAGACACATACAACAACGTGTGTGTGTATATATATATATATACACACACACCCCCACACACAATATTGGTTAGAACATATACACACACATACACAACAGAGGTTATAACGTGTGTGTGTATATACACACACACACACACACACAATGATGGTTAGAACATATATGCACATACACACACATAATGGCAGTTATAACGTGTATATATACATACATACACCCACCCACCCCACCCCCACACACACAATGGAATATTATTCAACTATAAAAAATCCAAAGAATTCCTGCCATTTATAACAACAGACACAGAGCTTGAGGGCATTATGCTAACCGAAATAAGTCAGACATAGAAAGATAAATACTGTATGAACTCACTTATATGTAAATGAAAACAAAAGCAACAAACCCAAGATCTGTGGTTGCTAGAAGTGGGGAAATAGGTGAAAAGGATGAAAGGGATCAAAAAGTACAAACTTCCAGTTATAAAATAAATTAGTCTTGAATATATAATGTACAGAATGGTAACTATAGTTAATAATTATTTATTGTATATTTGAAAGTTGCTAAGAGAGTAGATCTTAAAAGTTCTCAACACAAGGGAAAAAAAATCTTATAATTATGTATAGTGATGGATATTAATTAGACTTATTGTATATGGGGTCGCAAAGAGTCAGACATGACTGAGCAACTGAACTGAACTGAACTGAGACTTATTGTGATCATTTAGCAATATATACAAATATTAAGTCACTATGTTGTACAACTGAAGCAAATATAATATTACACGTCAATTATACCTCAATAAAAAAATACAGCTAGAAAATATTTTTGAAAATAAGTTATCTCAATACTTATATTATTTTACAACTTCAACTTTCAAAATATTAATATAATAAAGATTATAAATAATACTATTTTAGCATATTGTTTCTTTTTTTAACTTTAATAGAGACTCAGGTGATCATTAAAAATATGCTTTTTTTAATTTTTATTTTTACTTTATTTTACTTTACAATACTGTATTGTTTTTGGCATACATTGACATAAATCCACCACGGGTGTACATTAAATATATGCTTTTTAATAGATGTAGACACTGAGTCAAAATGACACAGCCAAGCTGACACCTGCCTCAGTGGCATACAAGTATCTAACAGTAATAAGAGTTTACATGTACGAATGTTTATGTCTGGCATAACCTTAAGCGCTTTATGTAGATTATAACATGAATAAAAGTGAAAAGTGAGTCACTCAGCTGTGTCCGACTCTTTGCAACTCCATGAAGTGTAGCCCATGGCTCATCTGTCCATGGAATTCTCCAGGTGAGAATACTGGAATGGGTTGCCTTTCCCTTCTCTAGGGGATCTTCCCAACCCAGGTCTCCTGTACTGCAGGCAGATTCTTTACCATCTGAGCCACCAGGAAAGCCCTATAACATAGTACTAGCTATAACATAGGTACTATCATTATTCCATTTTACAGATGAGGAAACTGAGGTACTGAGAAGTACTTAAGAAAGTGGAAATAATTACTTTCTTATTATTAGCCATCATAATATCTTGGCCTTTTTCCTTCCAATAAATTGTTAGTGATTTTAGGGTAGGAACCCATACACCATATTTCTGTTTTACAAATTGCCTGTCCCAGAACTGGTACATAGTAGATGTGAATCCAATTTGTTTGGTGGTTGATATCAAGATCATTAAGGCACATGAGCAAAAATTCATTTCAAAGATGTTTGCTCCTATATCACTGTTGCATCTGTGCTCTAGGACTGACAGTTCCTAACAAAAATTAAGTCTCATTTGTGTACTAACATCATGTAGGCTCATACTTAGATTTATCTTTCTACTACACTGGAGAGAACTTTTATAAATTCATTGAAGAAAATGTAAGGCAGTGTAGTTTCCAATAGAAGCCAGAGGCCCCAGCTCTAAACTATCTTTCCAGGTGAGAGAAATTGTTCTAAACTTCTGTCCAGATGCTGAAGGACCTACAAGTAGACAACAGGGAGGAGAGATATACATACCCAAGCCCTGCAGACACGTGGGCATCTCTTAGCAACTTCCTCTATAAGCAGCTTCTACACAATTCTACCCTTATGTCAAAGAAGTGGTGAGGATGTGCTGCTTTCCATAATCCCCACTGTCATTGGTATCCGTTGTTAAGAAGTAACCATACAAACAAATATTTGGAATCACTATAATCAAACCAGCTGCCAAAAACTGTTGCCAGGAACCTCTATCAATAGCAACGATTGCAACACACAATTGGAAAACACACTAACACAAAGTCTAATATTGCTTTAGAAAATCAAGTAATAGCGTCCAAGAGGTTTCTGACATTCTCTACCACTTTTTCTCTTTTTTGGCCACATTATGTGGCATGTGGGATCTTAGATCAAATTCACTCTCCCTGCAGTGAAAGTGTGGAGTCTTAACCAATAGACCACCAAGGAAGTCCCTTCTCTACCATTTTAATATGAGTAACTGTTAATAACTGTTGGAAATGTAGGTAATGTTGGTCTTTCAATATATTTACAATGTGAATCTGATTGGTTTTGAGCTTTCAACTTATAAACAGCTGGCATCTCTGGAGGACATGTGGATCCAGAAAGTCTCTAGGGAAATAAATCATCTATAAGGAAGACAGAGTCAAGACAAACAGCCTCAAAGTCTGTCTCAGAAGGGAAAGATGATCAGCTCAGTATCCTTTGTTCAGATCATTAACTGATTGATGTCCCATGCCACATGAAGAGAAAGAACACATGTAAAATTTCACTAAAACCTTTGCAGGACAATGGAAATCAAGGCAGCACTGATTTGTAGCCTATCTATCTTTTCGAGGAAATGTAGGAAGAATATATATTCTCAGTCAAGGAATGATAAGAGTTTGGGAAGGACACTGGCTAAAGCAGCAGGATGGGCCAGAAAATAATCTATTATATTGTATGGTCATCAAATCCAGATGATGTTGGTGACTTCAGCAGAGGAACAAACAGCTTCACAGAAGTGTTTAGAGTTCTTAGCAGCTTTGAAGCATTTTCAGTGGGGAGAAGGCTGCCTTAGCAACAGACACTGCTACAGGAAACAATAGCACAAGAGGAGGAAAAAAGCATATGGAGAATAGTATTTGTGAGCACAAATACATAGCTGGGTAGTTCAACTCCTAGTTTATTTGGAAGATGCCCAGAAAGTTAGAGATTGACTGTTGAGTGACGTTTCAAGTTCATATAATCAGTAGTAGGACAAACCAGAGGTAGACAGGACTGTGAGAGGTGAGTAGACATGGGTTCTATACACTTCATGCACACATAAGATTTGGTCAGTTTTTTAAAAATTCAACTGTTTTCCACTCTTTTTGGATTTTCCCTAGACAGTGTGGCCCAGCAAAGAATGATCTTCAGCATTTCTCATTAAATTCAAAGGGGTTGGGGGGACATTTTTAAATTGTCAGATGATTTGGGAGAATGGCATTGAAACATGTATAATATCATATATGAAACGAATCGCCAGTCTAGGTTCAGTGCAGGATATAGGATGCTTGGGGCTGGTGCACTGGGATGACCCAGAGAGATGGTATGGGGAGGGAGGTGGGAGGGGGGTTCAGGATTGGGAACTCATGTACACCCGTGGCAGATTCATGTTGACGTATGGCAAAACCAATACAATATTGTAAAGTTAAAAATAATAATAATAATAAAATAAAATCTGAAAAAACAAGAAAATTGTAACAGTGCCCCCCCACCTAATCAAGTTTTTAAAATACTTTTGAGAAACTTTATACCCTAAGTATTTTAGCAATCTATTGCTATATAAAAAACCACCCCAAAATTTAATGGTTAAAACAACAACATGAGTTATCTTTCTCGCTTGTCCATGTTGGCTGAGCACAGCTGGGTGATTACCCTGCTCTTCATCATATTAGACGAGTCACTCATATGACTGAATTTCCCTGGCAGGTCAGCCAAGGTGAAAACATCCAAGATGGCCTCCGTCACAATGTGTAGCCGTGAATGCGGGCTGTTTTCTGGAGAGCCTTGCACTTTTTCCATTGGCCTGTCATTCTGTAGGACATTTTTCTCCATGTTGCTTCCTCCACAAGATAACTCAGACATCTTTATGTGGTAGCTGGCTTGCAAGATGTCAAACTCAAGAGCTGCACTGTATAGTAAGGACTAGGCTCAGAAGTCACTCATGTCCCTTTGACAACATTTTATTAGCCAAGGCAAGTCACAGGGCCATCTCAGTTTCAAAGCAAGTAGGAGGAGAACGGGAGAAGAGTCACTTGCAAAGGTGTGTGCAGGATGAACTAAATGGACCAGAATGGGAGAATTTAATTCAGATGACCATTACATCTATTACTGTGGGCAAGAATCCCTTAGAAGAAGTGAAGTAGCCTTCACAGTCAACAAAAGAGTGTGAAATGCAGTACTTGGATGCAATCTCAAAAATGACAGAATGATCTCTGTTCATTTACAAGGCAAACCATTCAAATATCACAGTTATCCAAGTCTATACCCTCATCACTGATGCCAAAGAAGCTGAAGTTGAATGGCTCTATGAAGAATTACAAGACCTTCTAGAACTAACAGCAAAAAAAAAAAAGTCTTTTTCATCATACGTGACTGGAATGCAAAAGGAGGAAGTCAAGAGATAACCTAGACTAATAGGCAAATTTAGCCTTGGAGTAAAAAATGAAGCAGGGCAAAGGCTAACAGACTTTTGACAAGAGAATGCACCAGTGGTAGCAAACTTCCTCTTCCAACAACACAAGAGATGACTCTATAAATGGAAATCAGAGGAAGGTCAATACTAAAATCAGATTAATTATATTCTTTGTAGCCAAATATGGAGAAGCTCAGCAAAAACAAGACCTGGAGCTGACTGTGGCTCAGATCATGAACTCCTTATTGCCAAATTCAGGCTTAAATTGAAGAAAGTAGGGAAACCACTAGACCACTCAGGTATGACCTAAATCAAACCCATTTATCGCAATAGAAGTGATAAATAGATTCAAGGATTAGATCTGATAGACAGAGTGCCTGAAAAACTATAGATGGAGATTTACAACACTGTACAGGAGGCTATTATCAAAACCATCCCCAGAAAAAGAAATGCAAAAAGGCAAAATTGTTGTCTGAGGAAGCCTTACAAATAACTGAGAAGAGAAGGGAAGGGAAAGGCAAAGGAGAAAAGGAAGGATATACCCATCTGAATGCAGAGTTCCAAAGAATAGAAAGGAGAGAGAGGAAAGCCTTACTCAGTGATCAATGCAAAGAAATATAGGAAAATAATAGAATGGGAAAGACTAGAGATCTCATCAAGAAAATTAAACAGTCCAAAAGAACTTTTCATGCAAAGACAGGTGCAATAAAGGACAGAAACAGTATGGACTAACAGAGGCAGAAGATATTAAGAAGAGGTGGCAAGAATACACAGAAGAACTGTACAAAAAAGATCTTAATGACCCATCACTCACCTAGAGCCAGACATTCTAGAATGCAAAGTCAGGTGGCCTTAGGAATCATCACTACAAACAAAGCTAGTGGAGGTGATGGAATTTCAGTTGAGCTATTTAAAACCCTAAAAGATGATGCTGTGAAAGTGCTGCACTCAGTATGTCAGCAAATTTGGAAAACTCAGCAGTGGCCACATGATTGGAAAAGGTCAGTTTTCATTCTAATCCCAAAGAAAGGCAATGCCAAAGAATGTTCAAATGGCACTCATCTCACACGCCAGCAAAGTAATGCTCAAAATTCTCCAAGTGAGGCTTCAACAGTATATGAACTGAGAACTTCCAGATGTTCAAGCTGGATTTCAAAAAGGCAGAGGGGCCAGAGATCAAATTGCCAGCATCCGTTGGATTATTGAAAAAGCAAGAGAGTTCCAGAAAAAAATTTACCTCTGCTTCATTGACTATGCCTTTGACTGTGTGGATCACAGCAAACTGTGGAAAATGCCTAAAGAGATGGGAAAACCAGACCACCTATCTGCCTCCTGAGAAATCTGTATGCAAGTCAAGAAGCAAAAATTAGAACTGTACATGGAACAACAGTCTGGTTCTAAATTGGGAAAGGAATATGTCAAGGCTGTATATTGTCACCCTACTTATCTAACCTATGTGCAGAGTACATCCTGAGAAAAGCTGGGCTGGATGAATCACAAGCTGGAATCAAGATTGCTGGGAGAAATATCAATTACCTCAGAAATGCAGATGACACCATCCTTATGGCAGAAAGTAAAGAGAAATCAAAGAGCCTCTTGAGGAAAGTGAAAAAGGAGAATGAAAGAGTTGGCTTAAAACTCTACATTCAGAAAACTAAGATCATGGCATCTCGTCCCATCACTTCATGTCAAATAGATGGGGAAACAATGGAAACAGTGACAGACTTTATTTTCTTGGGCTCCAAAATCATGGCAGATGGTGACTGTAGCCACGAAATTAAAAGATACTTGCTCCTTAGAAGAAAGTTATGAACAACCTAGCCAGCATATTAAAAAGCAGAGACATTACTTTGCCAACAAAGATCCATATAGTCAAAGCTATGGTTTTTTCCAGTATTCATGTATGGATGTGAGAGTTGGACCATAAAGAAAGCTGAATGCTGAAGAATTGATGCTTTTGAACTGTGGTGTTGGAGAAGACTCTTGAGAGTTCGATCCGACAGCAAGGATATCAAAGCAGTCAATCCTAAAGGAATTCAGTCCTGAATATTCATTGGAAAGACTGATGCTGAAGCTGAAGCTCCAATACTTTGGCCACCTGATGCAAAGAATTGCTCATTGGAAAAGACCCTGATTCTGGGGAAGATTGAAGGCAGGAGGAGAAGGGGATGACAGAGGATGACATTGTTGGATGGCATCACTGACTAGATGGACATGAGTTTGAGCAAGTTCCAGGAGTTGTTGATGGACAGGGAAGCCTGGTGTGCTGCAGTCCATGGGGTCACAAAGAATTGGACACAACTGAATGACTGAACTGAACTGTGCAGGATAGGAGAGATTGTTGCATCCGACTTTAGAACAAGCCCACACCAAACAAAATACTTGCGTAGTACATTTGGACTCTAGATCAATGCAATTCGTGACTGTTCTCCTATGGAGAATAGAATGATTAATGATTCAGTCAGAGGAGCATCTGCTTTCCATTGAGGCTGTTCTCAATCGAAGTTTATTATGTAAATTTACTGGAACACAAAAGATGCTCTGTTAGGCTCCGGATGAAGTTTACTCTGAAGAAATCAGAGGTCACTGAAGACCTCTCTATTCACTTGTTTCTCATTCCATAATACAAGTACTGATAGGCCACAAATTACAGATGGCCTCAAGAGAAAACTTGAGATCTGGTTGACATTTTTATTACCTTAATATAGCTTAATGTTCATTTTTCTAACTAATGTTATTAAATAAATGAACATGCCAATTCATATCATTGGGAAAATTTAGAAAATAATAGAGAAAAATAAAATTCATCAAGTGAAACTCAACTTCCATTAGCATTTGTGGGTTGGAATTGGGCTTTTCAGTGGGTTTTCTTAGTTGGCTGCCTATGATCTGGATCTGTTTTTTTATCCCAGGGAATCCCTTATTGTATAAATTTTGGTGAGAGGCAGAACCCAGGCTTCTAACATGGCAGCTAATAGGGGTTAATTAATACCTCCCCAGCCTGTGACAACTAGATTATTGGCACAGGATGTAGGGGGCTCCAGCTGCTGATTGGCACCCCAAAAGAGAGGAAATATACAAAGATATGGGGCAGAGGTCACTCATGAGGGTGGGGGCGGAGTAAAGACACCATAGGGCCAGTTCTGTCTAGTTTCCCGACTGGGTGCTCTGCTGCCGAGTCTTCTTGGATTTCTAATCAGCAACTGAGTCTGGTATTTTAATATTCCAATCTCATTTCAGTAATTATTCGGTAATTATTTCTTAAATTATTAGGACCAGGTAATATTGCACTTTTGCAACTGCAAGCCCTGACTGAGGAGGAGGTGGAAGATTATTTTATACTTACTGAATGTCTAATAGTATATGACACCCTGTAGACAGAGCATTAGAAAACAAAGAAACAAGGATAAATGTTCTTATCCCCACAGAGCTTCCAGTCTAGCCAAGGGGTGGGCAATACAACAGGAAGTCAGCAAATAACAAACACAACATCCAAGCAGATAAGTAAGATGTATGTTATATTCATTATGCAGTATTAGGGGAGAAATGAAGCAGGGAAGGGCACAGACTGCTGGGGAAGAGGGTCCAGCCAATGGAGAGTTTGAAATTCTAAACAGTGATTATGAGAAGATTTTATGAGAAGACAGCTTTTGAGTGAAGGCAGTAACTCAGGGCCTGAGGAATGGAGTCTGTCTGGTGCTTTGCTGCACACAAAAGGAAGTCAGTATGGCTGGGATGGCATGTGAGACCATTCACTGAGGGCAAAACAGGAATCTGGTGAAAGCAAAGGAGGGCTGCGAAGCCACTGTCAGAATGTTGGCTTTTATCATGAGTGAGCAGGAAAGGTATTGGATTAGAGGTACATCCTGATTTACTTGACTTTAGAAAGGGATAACTCAGGCTGCTATTTGAGACTCCACTGAGAAGGGGAGATGTGTACTGGTGAGAGTAGAAGCCAGAGACTCACTAGTTATCTCAGTAATTTCAGTTAACGGATGATGATGGCTTGGGTCAGAAAAAGAGAAGAGTTTATTTTTTCTACCCTCATTGCTTTTAGTGTTAATATAAATTCAGAAAAGTAACAGTAGCTTGCCCAGCCTTTCTCACATTATTATAAAGGCTGTTTTCCAAAGGCTCCATTTCCAATTGAATACACTACTGCAATAAATTTTCCTTTTTGCCTTCTAGTTTCATTTTTAAGGCTCCCAGGTTACCTGCCATCCTCCACGGCTGGTTGGTGCAAGAGGCATCTGCCAACATGGCATTATTCTGCCTCCTTTAGAGGAATCTTCTGAGTCTGGCTGAAGTCTCCCATAAAAGGAAGCTACTCTTCTGGGTTAAGGCTTTGCAAATGTAGTACTTCCCACTGTGTGTGATATAAAAATTTAACTTTGAAATGCCAGTCATATATTAGTTTGGTATCATTTACCAAGGAAGCATTAGAGATAAAGTTTAGGAACAAAAACTGTCAGAGGAAGAATCCTCTGCAGTAAAGATAGGCTGGAGCAAGAAAGAGAGGCCAAGGATTCAGGCTAATAGAGACCATGCTCTCTCAACTGCGAGAGCAAAGAGAAGGTGAAACCAGCAAGAATATGTTGCATCTATCAAAATTATATCTGGAAAAGGGTCCACCAATAAACACACAAGTAATCAGGTTTCACCTGCTCAAATCCACAGAAATTGTCAAACTAAACACCTTCTAAAAGTCAACACTTTATAACACCATACACAAAAATAAACTCAAAATGGGTTAAAGATCTAAACGTAAGACCAGAAACTATAAAACTCCTAGAGGAGAACATAGGCAAAACACTCTCTGACATAAATCACAGCAGGATCCTCTATGACCCACCTCCCAGAATACTGGAAATAAAAGCAAAAATAAACAAATGGGACCTAATTAAATTTAAAAGCTTCTGCACAACAAAGGAAACTATAAGCAAGGTGAAAAGACAGCCTTCAGAATGGGAGAAAATAATAGCAAATGAAGCAACTGACAAACAACTAATCTCAAAAATAAATAAGCAACTCCTGCAGCTCAATTCCAGAAACATAAACGACCCAATCAAAAAATGGGCCAAAGAACTAAATAGACATTTCTCCAAAGAAGACATACGGATGGCTAACAAACACATGAAAAGATGCTCAACATCACTCATCAGAGAAATGCAAATCAAAACCACAATGAGGTACCATTTCATGCCAGTCAGAATGGCTGCAATCCAAAAGTCTACAAGCAATAAATGCTGAAAAGGGTGCAGAGAAAAGGGAACTCTCTTACACTGTTGGTGGGAATGCAAACTAGTACAGCCACTATGGAGAACAGTGTGGCAATTCCTTAAAAAACTGGAAATAGAACTGCCTTATGACCCAGCAATTCCACTACTGGGCATACACACCAAGGAAACCAGAATTGAAAGAGACACGTGTACCCCAATGTTCATTGCAGCACTGTTTATAACAGCCAGGACATGGAAGCAACCTAGATGTCCATCAGCAGATGAATGGATAAGAAAGCCATGGTACATATACACAATGGAGTATTACTCAGCCATTAAAAAGAATACATTTGAATCAGTTCTAATGAGGTGGATGAAACTGGAGCCTATTATACAGAGTGAAGTAAGCCAGAAAGAAAAACACCAATACAGTATACTAACGCATATATTTGGAATTTAGAAAGATGGTAATGATAATCCTGTACGCGAGACAGCAAAAGAGACACAGATGTATAGAACAGTCTTTTGGACTCTGTGGGAGAAGGAGAGGGTGGGATGATTTGGGAGAATGGCATTGAAACATGTATGTTTCATATATGAAACGAATCACCAGTCCAGGTTCGATGCAGGATATAGGATGCTTGGGGCTGGTGCACTGGGATGAACCAGACAGATGGGATGGGGAGGGAGGAGGGAAGGGGTTCAGGATGGGGAACACATATATACCTGTGGTGGATTCATGTTGATGTATGGCAAAACCAATACAGTATTGTAAAGTAATTAACCTCCAATTAAAATAAATAAATTTATATTTAAAAAAGTCAAGCAGTAGTTAAGGAAAAAAAATAGAATATGCTCTGACTTGTGTTCTTAATCCCTGCCTCTTCCATTTTATAGGGATTTTGTGGGTTTTCATATGGGAGGAACCCACTCCAGTACTCTTGCCTGGAAAATCCTATGGACGGAGGAGCCTGGTAGGCTGCAGTCCACGGGGTCGTGAAGAGTCGGAGACGACAGAGCAACTTCACTTTCCCTTTTCACTTTCATGCTTTGGAGAAGGAAATGGCAACCCA
Organism: Oryx dammah; assembly: GCF_014754425.2. NCBI lineage: Eukaryota > Metazoa > Chordata > Mammalia > Artiodactyla > Bovidae > Oryx > Oryx dammah. Next base: position 98,862,871 of record NW_024070213.1, read on the forward strand.
CTCCAGTGTTCTTGCCTGGAGAATCCCAGGGACGGGAGAGCCTGGTGGGCTGCCGTCTATGGGGTCGCACAGGGTCGGACACGACTGAAGCGACTTAGCAGCAGCAGCAACAGCATATGGGAGGACTGGAAAATATTTATTTGCTAGAGGCTGATTTCCAAATCCTTCTAGTTAAGTCACGGGACTTGTGAGAAACTAGAGGCTTGAAGAGCAGGGAAGAGTGCTTTGGGGAAGACGAGAAATAGAAAGTCGAAAAGTCATGCAGCTTCCAAAAATATCTGCAAAGCTAAGTTTCTATTTCTGACTCAATATCTAATTATAACTGAGTATATGTATGCTCCAGCTCTTTTATATGAAAAAGAAACATCTGAAATTATTCTGTTTTAAAATATCATGCAACAAATAAAATTGGCTTTTGTGCTCATCTTAATTCTTATATAATAGTGCCTGCTGTGATCGCAGAACAAAGACGCACCTGCCTACACCCTCCCTGCCAGGTTCAAACACTGACTCCGTCGGTAAATATTTGCAGTTACACAGAGGCAGTGAGATGGGCCAGAATGGCAGAAATCAAGTGAGAATTAGCGATGCGCTGGTACTCCAGTCATGGGCATATGTATTCAAACCCTGGCTTCTGTGTTCATGGGGCACTGGACAAGGCTTTGCATCATTCTAAGCTTCAGTTTTCTTATCTCTCAAATGGGGAGATAATGCTTACCTGGTTTAGTTCAGTTGCTCAGTCGTGTCCGACTCTTTGCAACCCCATGGACTGCAGCACCCCAGGCCTCCCTGTCCATTACCAACTCCCAGAGTTTATTTAAACTCATGTCCATTGAGTCAGTGATGCCACCCAACCATCTTATCCTCTGTCATCCCCTTCTCCTCCCACCTTCAATCTTTCCCAGCATCAGGGTCTTTTCAAATGAGTCACTTCTTTGCATCAGGTGGCCAAAGTATTGGAGTTGCAGCTTCAGCATCAGTCCTTCCAATGAATATTCAGGACTGACTTCCTTTAGGATGGACTGGTTGGCTCTCTTTGCAGTCCAAGGGACTCTCAAGAGTCTTCTCCAATACCACAGTTCAAAAGCATCAATTCTTCAGTGCTCAGCTTTCTTGATAGTCCAACTCTCACATCCATACATAACTACCAGAAAAGCCATAGCTTTGACAAGACGGATCTTTGTTGGCAAAATCATGTCTCTGCTTTTTAATATGCAGTCTAGGTTGATCATAACTTTTCTTCCAAGGATCAAGAGTCTTTTAATTCATGGCTGCAGTCACCATCTGCAGTGAGTTTGGAGCTCCCCCAAAATAAAAGCTTATCTGGTAGGATGATTATAAACATCAGAAGAGATCATATTACAATTGTCCAGCAGAGTGTTGTTCAGTTAGGATGTATATGACTGTCAGAAAAGTGATTTCAATGCAAGTGGTTTATTTTTCAATACACACAGAGAGATCTAGGGTAGGGATCCCCCTGGGTTGACACACATGCTCACTGGCATCAAAGATTCAGGCAAGTTCTCTGTGATTCTCTTGGCTACAGTAGCATGCCCTTATATGGCAATGCCCAACACAGAAAGGCATTTATTTGGGGACATTTATTTTTGCATCTCCTTCATCAGGGAAAAATTTCTCCCAGAAGGTCCAGTAACAGCCCTTCACCTGCACTGGATTACAACATGCCTATGTCTGGGCTGCAAGCAAAGCCTGAAAAGTAAGCACTTAGTGCTTGCCTTCCCTGTGTGAGGAGGACTCTTCAGCAAGAGAAAAACTGGGAGCAACAGGGTAGTTGGGTAGAAGGGAAATGATGTCCATCACTGGTGCTTGGTTTTGTAATCACTTATCAGTGTCAGTTTCCTCATCACTTCAGTTTGAAACACAATACAGCAGCTGCTGGCAGACACGTCCGGACCACTCTACTGCTGTGAACGTTGCAGTGCGCTTGCTCACAACATTCTAGTTAAGCTCACTCTCCCACACAGAACTTTCCTCCTGACTCACCACCTAGAGCTATGTTTCTGAAATATAACCCGCCCATTACAAAAACCACAACAGCAACAAAAACAACAAAGAAAACTTCCTCTTAATGCCAGGCATACATTCTGCCCATCCTGTGGTTAGACAAAGGCACAGAAAAGAAAGAAGAGCCAGGGTTCCACACTATTTCTTATCTTGAAATTCTAACAAAAGTACATAGTGTCTCAATGATTTTCCCAGATGGAGTTACCTTTGATATGTGATGTGTAGCTTCCTGCTGGTGCTGGCCATATCGTTTTGGTCAATCTACTCCACATGGGAGAAATAACTCCAGAAAGAATGAAGAGACCGAGCAAAAGCAAAAACAACAACCAGCTGTAGACGTGATTGGTGATGAAAGCAAAGTCCAATGCTGTAGAGAACAATAATGCATAGGAACTAGGGATGCTAGGTCCATGAATCAAGGCAAGTTGAAAGTGGTCAAACAGGAGATGGCAAGAGTGAATGTTGACATTTTAGGAATCAGCGCACTTAAATGGACTGGAATGGGTGAATTTAACTAAGATGACCATTATATCTACTACTGTGGGCAAGAATCCATTAGAAAAAATGGAGTAGCCATCATAGTCAACAAAAGAGTCTGAAATGCAGTACTTGGATGCAATCTCAAAAACGACAGAATGATCTCTGTTTGTTACCAAGGCAAACCATTCAATGTAACAGTAATCCAAGACTATGACCTGACCAGTAACGCTGAAGAAGCTGAAGCTGAACAGTCCTATGAAGACATACAAGACCTTCTGGAACTAACACCAAAAAAAAAAAAAAAATGTCCTTTTCATTGTAGGGTACTGGTATGCAAAAGTAGAAAGTCAAGAAACACCTGGAGTAACAGGCAAATTTGGCCTTGGAGTACAGAATGAAACAGGGCAAAAGCTAATAGAGTTATGCCAAGAGAATGCACTGGTCATAGCAAACACCCTCTTCCAACAACACAAGAGAGGACTCTACACATGGACATCACCAGATGGTCAACACCGAAATCAAACTGATTATATTCTCTGCAGCCAAAGATGGAGAAGCTCTATACAGTCAGCAAAAACAAGACTGGGAGTTGACTGTGGCTCAGATCATGAACTCCTTATTGCCAAATTCAGACTCAAATTGAAGAATGTAAGGAAAACCACTAGACCATTCAGGTATGACCTAAATCAAATCCCTTACAATTATAGAGTGGAAGTGAGAAATAGATTCAAGGGATTAGATCTGATAGAAACAGTGCCTGATGAATTAAGGCCGGAGGTTTATACAGGAGAGAGGGATCAAGAACATCCCCAAGAAAAAGAAATGCAAAAAAGCAAAATGGCTGTCTGAGATGGCCTTACAAATAGCTGTGAAAAGAAGCAAAGCTAAAAGCAAAGGAGAAAAGGAGAGATATACCCATTTGAATGCAGAGTTCAAAGAATAGCAAGGAGAGATAAGAAAGCCTTCCTAAGTAATCACTGCAAAGAAATAGAATGGGAAAGACTAGAGATCTCCTCAAGAAAATTAGAGATACCAAGGGAACATTTTATGCAAAGATGGGCTCAATAAAGGACAGAAATAGTATGGACCTCACAGAAGCAGAAGATAGTAAGAAGAGGTGGCAAGAATACACAGAACTATAGAAAAAAGATCTTCATGACCCAGATATTCACAATGGTATGATCACTCAGCTGGAGCCAGACATCCTGGAATGTGAAGTCAAGTGGGCTTTAGGAAGCATCACTATGAACAAAGCTACTGGAGGTGATGGAATTCCAGATGAGCTATTTCAAATCCTAAAAGATGAAGCTGTGAAAGTGTTGCATTCAATATGCCAGCAAATTTGGAAAACTCAGTAGTGGCCACATGATTGGAAAAGGTCAGTTTTCATTCCAGCCCCAAAGAATGTTCAAACTACAACACAACTGTGCTCATCTCACATGCTAGCAAAGTAAAGCTCAAAATTCTCCAAGCCAGGCTTCAACCATACATGAACCATTAACTTCCAGATGTTCAAAATGGATTTAGAAAAGGCAGAAGAACCAGAGATCAAATTGTATCCAACATCCGCTGGATCATCGAAAAAGCAAGAGAGTTCCAGAAAAACATCTATTTCTGCTTTATTGACTATGCCAAAGCCTTTGACTGTGTGGATCACAACAAACTGTGGAAAATGCCTAAAGAGATGGGAATACCAGACCACCTGACCTGCCTCCTGTGAAATCTGTATACAGGTCAGGAAGCAACAGTTAGAACTGGACATGGAACAACAGACTGCTTCCAAATAGGAAAAGGAGTAGGTCAAGGCTGTATATTGTCACCCTGCTTATTTAACTTCTATGCAGAGTACATCATGAGAAACGCCGGACTGGAAGAAACACAAGCTGGAATCAAGATTGCCGGGAGAAATATCAATAACCTCAGATATGCAGATGACACCACCCTTATGGCAGAAAGTGAAGAAGAACTAGAGAGTCTCTTGGTGAAAGTGAAAGAGGAGAGTGAAAAAGTTGGCTTAAAGCTCAACATTCAGAAAACTAAGATCATGGCATCCGGTCCCATCACTTCATGGCAAATAGATGGAGAAACAGAGGAAACAGTGACAGACTTTTTTTAGGGCGGCCTCCAAAACACTGCAGATGGTGACTGGTGCCATGAAATTAAAAGGCACTTGCTCCTTGGAAGAAAAGTTATGACCAAGCTACACTGCATATTAGAAAGCAGAGACATTACTTTGCCACAAAGGTCCATATAGTCAAAGCTATGGTTTTTCCTGCAGTCTAGTATGGATGTGAGAGTTGGACTATCAAGAAAGCTGAGCACCGAAGAATTGATGCTTTTGAACTGTGGTGTTGGAGAAGACTCTTGAGAGTCCCTTGGACTGCAAAGAGAGCCAACCAGTCCATCCTAAAGGAAGTCAGTCCTGAATATTCATTGGAAGGACTGATGCTGAAGCTGCAACTCCAATATTTTGGCCACCTGATGCAAAGAAGTGACTCATTTGAAAAGACCCTGATGCTGGGAAAGATTGAAGATGGGAGGAGAAGGGGATGACAGAGGATAAGATGGTTGGATGGCATCACCGACTCTATGGACATGAGTTTAAGTAAACTCTGGGAGTTGGTAATGGACAGGGAGGCCTGGGGTGCTGCAGTCCATGGGGTCACAAAGAGTCAGTCATGAATGAGCGACTGAACTGAACTGAACGGATTCCACATGGGAGGGATATTTTTGGTATAAAAGGATATTCCTTCAAAATCCTCTCTTTCTTCTTTTCTACGGCCAATTATGCCAAACCATCACAATGATCAAATACAATGTGCATGTGTGTGTATGAGTGTATTTGGATTGTAAATGACAAACTATCTAGATGATGATGTAATCAAAACTCTGCACTTATAAGCTGGTAAGCCCACCATGGAAAAACCCAAATGTAAAATTAATGGAAAAAAATGATATTAAATGTTTTATTTGAAACCTTTTTACAATTGCCCCAGTGGTCAGGAAGGACAATGGAGAACAGTGATCTGGGAGAAAAAACAGAGCTAACTGAGAGAAGAGAGAGATGGACCAGTTATGCTCGGGGAAGAGCTCTGAAGGAGGCAAGAGTTAGTGACTGTGTTAAGATAACAAAGCAGTCAATATTTGAAAAGGGCATAGAAGAGAAGCAAAGCTCTCATTAAAATTAATGGATGAGGATGCAGGACTTAGAAGCTGTATACAGAAAAATTGCAGAGATACTCTTAGAAGTAACATCAAAAAATAAAATGTGGACACCCCAGCACAGACAGCATGGGTAAATGTGTAATATAGCCATGTTTGTGTATTAGGGTATGTGTGTATACATATGTATGGGTATGTGTCTGTATATACCTTAAACTTAATTAAAATGAATCCTTCAGCCACTGTTCAAACGTACATCAGATCAACATCGCTCGACTATAACAGTCAAGTGTCTGAAGACCAAGATGGGAAGAACAAGAGTGTCTGAGCTCATCTTTTTAATTTATTTTTACTTATTTCATTTATTTGACAGCACCAGGTCTCAGTTCATGCAGGATCGTTCAGTTACAGAATGTGAGCTCTAGTTCCCTGACCAGGGATTGAACCTGGGCCCCCAGCACTAGAAGTGTGGAATCTTGGCCACTGGACTATCAGGGAAGTTTCTAAATCACTTTTTTAAACCAGCCTAAGTTCTGTTTTGGTATGTTTTTTATCATAATAACTGAGGGTGTTTATAATGTCAAGAGAAGATACAGTTTTGATTTTTAGGATTGTATTTATTGGTATGAAGGAAAAATTCCATATTATCCAATGATTATTTTCAAAGCATTTCTGCTTATTTGGTTGGTTTCTCCCAATATAAATATATTACAAACACCTTGGTTTAGAAGCTGCTTCTCATTTGTTATTTTAATTCTATATAGTACATCTCATAATAGGTTGCACACAAGATCTGATTAATACATGTTGGGGCTGCTCATTATTGCTCTGGGACAGTTTTTAGTTCTTTTGTACTCTTCAGTGCATTCAAGAATAAGAAATAACTGTGTATATTTAGATCAGCTTGATAGCTTGGTAAAGAATCTGCTTGCAATGCAGGAGACCCCGGTTCAATTCCTGGGTCGGGAAGATCCCCTGGAGAAGGGAAAAGCTACCCACTCCAGTATTCTGGCCTGGAGAATTCCATGGACTATGCAGTCTATGGGGTTGCAAAGAGTCAGACATGACTGAGCAATTTTCACTTTAATTTATTATGTTAATTTTGACATCACAACATTAGTTCATTGCTACTATGGATGTTCCATGTCCTATGAATGTTCAAGCCAGTAAAAATGTACTAATTAACTTGTCCATCAACCACAAGGCCTGAAACCCACAGTGAGCAACTTTGCGCCTGCAGTGTCCCTTTAGGAAAAATATCAACAACTGTCCTTCTTGGTATATTAAATACTGTGTCTAAACCTACACAAAAAATAAACCCTCCAGGATTCTTGCATGTCTTTCTCTATCACTTTAAAACAGTGTGTATGTATGTGTGTATGCCCACATGTGTGTGTGTCTGTGTGTCCAGATTTTTATTCCCCCACAGGAAACCTAAGTTTTGCCTGCAGAGGATGTATACATTGAGCTGGACATGCGCAGATCAGTTTAGTATTAGACTGCAGCCTGGGAATGCTGGTGTCGCCTGCCCACCGATATGTGGAGGATATGACCTGCTGGGAGCTGTCCTTTCTCATCATTCAGGACAGCTGAGGCCTGGGTACTATATTGTACCACAACTGAGTGATAAGAGACATTGATTTAAAGGCTTGATCACTCCTATTTTAAAACTAGGAGTATCCCTGTTAAAACCTTTATAAACATGTCCATCAACTCAGCAACCACAGAGTTCAGAGTCAACAACTAAAAAGAGTATAGAAAGAGAGGAAGATCCTTGTTTGTTTACTCTTTTGCCGTGTACTTTCAAAATACAATGGTGGGAGAAGGTTAGGTCCAATTTTTCCCATAGATACTCCTTAGGGAATACCTTTGCACAGAACAAAATAGTCTTTTTACAACTCAATGGAAATAGAATCTGTCGTATTATTTTAGCTTAAATGTGATTAGGTGGGAACACTCTTTTGTTACTTGTTTCCTGTACTCTAAAGGTGGTGTATAATGTAATCTTGTTTCACATGGCTTTCTCTTTGACAAATGGGAATGATTAATTTATCTCTAACAAAAGTTGAAAATTTTACCCACACATCTCTAGGTAGACCTCTATTTTTATTAATAGATGAAAATATTTTATTTCAAAGAAGTAAAGGACTTAAAAATTCTCCTGTCATTCTAATATTCGTGTCAGGTAATTTAGGCAGGCATTAGAAAGCACTCTGTCCTTTTCTACAGAGAACAAATGTGAGCTGAGCACTTTATACATATTCTTATACACAGGGATGGAGGATTAATTACAAGAACAGATGTTCCTAAATATGACTTCTAGAAAGCAGCATGTAGCATGGATAAGAGAGGGTGAGAAGCACTGTCTTTTATCAAGGTTATGCTCAGAAGCCCAAATCAGAAGCTAGCTTCTAACAAAAATAAAGAATTATCAAAATTTTTGTTTAGTTCTCCTGTCCTTGCTATTTTATGGTATTTTACTTCTCCAGGTAACCCCTTATTTCAGTGTTGCACTTGTCCTACTCATTATAATTCCTCTCTGAAGGTCAGCTTTAAGTTAATATGTTTTTTGTCTCAGGGACAATTCTAATCTTAAACTTTTCCCATAAATAAACAAAGAAAGTTGTTACATGTTAATGAGATTATAAGCATGAGGCAATGCGAAATTTTGGTCTCAGTTACTCTCAAAATCACAAATTATTTCCATGAATTCCACAAAATATAAAGTAAGCTTTTGCATAAATGATACCTTTCCATCCATGCTGCATTTATATACTGTAAGGTTTTTTTTTTTTTTTGTCCTGTTGCTTTCCTGATAATTACTAAAGTGCCTTTCAACAAAATATATATAAACATTCACATTTAAACAAAAATGCAAAACAAGAGTAATCATTATCTTGGCAGGAAGGACTTTCACAGGGTACTCTAAAGTTAAGATTATCTTCTTCCACTGGTTGTGAACATAAATACAAAATGATAAGAGTAATAGTATAGATAGAAAAATTTAGAAAATATCCATCAGTCCACTGGCCATGAAACTACATTCCACAGTACATGCTGCCAAATTCTGAAGACCTAATATATATTATTCTCTCCGGAATATAACTTCCGTTTAGCTAATTTAGAAAAGACAGAATAAGGGTCTTATTGATGATATCAAAGTCTAAGGAGGTACAAGAATTCCCCAATATAAAAAAAATAATAATGTCTCCACTAGAAAAAGAAGAGAAATTTGTCAACATTACTTGCTTCATTTTCTAACCTTGATTTTTTTGTTATTCTGTAAAAACTTGTAAACTACGTGTTTAATATTCTGGACAAGTAGTAAACAGTCCATGGGATTCTCCAGGCCAGAATACTGGAGTGGGTAGCCTTTCCCTTCTCCGGGGGATCTTCCCCACCCAGGAATTGAACCCAGGTCTCCTGCACTGCAAGCAGATTCTTTACCAGCTGAGCCATCAGGGAAGCCTGGTGAAATATCAGTCTTATAAATATGGTTGAGATGAGATTGGAACACTGTATAGAAAAGACACTATTATTTATAGACTTCCTCCAAATACCATTTATGTTGACAAAATTGCTTGCAGCAGGACTGCCCGAGATGGCACTTCACAACATGAATGTGAATTTAGTGGTCAGAAACTAAACCTGCAATTTTTACCCGTTGCCACCAGGTGGTAGTGGCGCCCTGTAGTGTGTTGTGCTTAATCGCTCAGCGTCTGACTCTGGGACGCCATGGACTGTGGCCCGCCAGGCTCCTCTGTCCACGGGGATTCTCTAGGCAAGCACACTGGAGTGGGTTGCCATGCCCTTCTCCAGGGGACCTTCCCCACCCAGGGATTGAACCCAGGTGTCCCACGTTGCAGATGGATTCTGTACCGTCTGAGCCATGAGAGAAGCCCAGTAAGTACCTTAATCACCGCTAATGGATTCACTTCAGACACAAGTATCAGGCATAATTGAAAAAGAATAAACACGCTATTCCTTTTTTAAAGAAAATCAAGAGAGATAGCTTCTTGGTAAGATGTAATATAAAAATAAAGTAATTATATTGTATTTAGAGCAAAACTTGCTGAAAGATGTCAACTACTTGTGGTTTTCAATGGTCATATATCTCTCCCATAGGGCCAAAAATGTACATTGTTTTCAGGCAGAAAGTTTAAAAACAAGAATAGTCTTGTTTTTTTTTTTTAATCCTGATGAAAGCCAAGACACACAGTGTTAGTTGGTTTAAGACACTATTTCTCAAGATGTGGTTTGAAGACATCTGTATGCTTTGGTGTTATTCAACATGCAGATTCCTGGGCCTCACTTCAGGTCAGCTTTGGGAGACAAAGAATATGTGTGTGTGCGTGGGTGTGTGTATTTTATAATATGTGTGTATTATATATATATATTTTATATATCTCCAAGTAATTTTTATGCACACAATTTTGTGAACTCCTAATTTAAGTATTTCAATAAGTTTCATATGCTATTTAAAATTTTTTTCCCTGAAATGTATTCTTTGGAGTTATTCAACATGAAGATTCCTGGGCCTCACTTCAGGTCAGCTTTGGGAGACAAAGAATATGTGTGTGTGCGTGCGCACATGTATGTGTATTTTATAATATGTGTGTATTATATATTTTATATATCTCCAAGTAATTTTTATGCACACAATTCTGTGAACTCCTAATTTAAGTATTTCAATAAGTTTCATATGCTATTTTAAATTTTTTTCCCTGAAATATTCTTTCTCCTATTTAGTTTTGAATAATAACAAAAACAGAAGATCAAAACCTACACATTTATTTTTCATAATAGTAACTGTATAAACATATATAAGCATACATTGCAAATAAGTATACTGTTTTTTTTAATGTTTCTGCCAGGCTGTAACTGTGCGATCTTGATTTCTGTATCATAAGAGCAGTTGGCTTGTAAATCGATCAGACAAAGGTGGAATGGAAGCTAGAGGTGAGATGAAATAAATTCTTAGGCAAAGTCATGGCAATAGGAGACGGTCTGTGAACATTTTTTTAAAGTTTTGGAAATCTTAATTCCAGTTCTGACCTTCTGCATACAAATCTGACTGAAGTATGGCTTAAAAACCTGTTTCAGGAAAACGTCACAATTCATTCTGATGCATAGTCTTAGTTAAAACGCTATTATAGAAGGAAGTTGGAAACAGAATATTATCATAGGAGTTTAGGAAAAACACGGAACTAGGCATCACACTGCTACTGAATAGACTGCGGTACAAAGTAGTGTACCACTCAAAAAGAAAGGGCTGAGGTAGCATCACAAGAAGACCACAAATGCTAGAGAAATAGGGAAATTTCTCTGGCTAAGAGTAAGCACTGGGTCTAGATTTCAGGATAAAAGTGAGCCTTCAGATATGAGACAAACAGCCCTTGATACAGGAACTGAACGAGATTTGGGTTATTAATCAGAGAGATCATTTCAATAACTTGTTCTAGCATGCTTATTTCATTATAGAAAATTCACTTTTCGTGAGCCTGAAAAATCACTAATGAGTTAAATTAAGAGAAGATTGGAAAAGGATGCACAGGTTTTTAATTATAGCTTTTATTTAGAAAATACCCTCAATTTTAGCCTGCTCTGAATCAGTGTGCAAAACAAAACCACCAGCAGCTCTTCCTGGCCCACACCACAGCTGATTCACAGATCCCAGCCTATCAATCTTCACGCCTTACTCTCGCTCTGTTCAGTTGACTTTAAACGGACCAATGATCAACAAATGCCTACTAGCTCAATATTTAGACAAGCTAACCCGAAATAACTGCCTCTAAGTTCGCCAGTGTTTACAGTAAGTAAAGCAGCAAAGTGTAGAAAATAGGGCACTATAAGTGTCCTTAGTTTGTTTTTCCATTAAAAACCCTTTATGTGGATTGCACAGTGAAATGAAGTTTGTTATCTTCTTGTATCTAGATGGATACCAGCTGACAGTAAGTTGGCTGTTTCTCAGCCGAATCTGACAGAATTATTGTCCTTGGGATTTTATCTGCTCCTCAAAAGAAGCCTCTTCTTGCACAGGCGTTGTGTGTTATACCACATCGTGTGTCCTTACCTCAACAACACATGGCCTTTCCTCCACGGCAAAGCACATGTCCCATTTTTCCTGAAGAGACTGAATAAGGAGGCGATTAAAATTCAGCGTCACACCTGACATCCCATTCCCATATTTCCCACACAGTGCTTTGGTGGGGGTAAAAGTTTCACAGACAAGAAGCACTGAGAGAAGCCCCACGAAGGCGACGTCAGTGCATTGGAGTCTCTTGCTGGTGATCTTCTGGTCGAGAGGCAGCAGCAGAGCAGTGACAGTGGGGCCATTTTCTGAACGCATCATGTCCTCATTTTCTTTCATTCACCTGCGCTCACAAAAAGCACTTGTTCACAAATATTACTGAAATGTTTGGATAGGAAGACAATGAGAGTAACAGTAAGAGCAGGGGACTTCCCTGGTGGTTGAGTGATTAAGAATCTACCTTGCGATGCAGGGGACGCAGGTTCAGTCCCTGACCAAGGAGCTGAAATCCCACGTGTCACAGAGCATCTAACTGCATGTTCTGCAACTACTGAGCCCGCTCCACAACTAGAGATCCACAAGGAGAGATCTCGCATGACACAACAAAGATCCTATGTGCCATAACTAAGACCCAGTACACCAAATAAATAAATATTATTTTTTGAAAAAGAGTAAGAGCAGAATGGTAAAGATAAATGCCCTCAACTCACCCTTTCAGTTAATATTTTTCTGAAAGAAAAAAAAGACATATGAGCCAAATTGTCCTTTACCAACTAAATGGTAATAATACTAAAACTTAGAAAAAAAATATTGAGTGCTTGTAATTTGCAAAATCACATCCTTGGCTATATGAGATGCAGGTAAAGAGGAAAGGAAAAGGCTAGAATTTAAATATATGTTTTCTTGTTCTCCAAGTGTTTCACGCATCATGTTATATCATATGCATGTCCTATCACTTCAAAAAGTTTGGAAATTCAACCGCAGACACTGAATGTATCGCCAAGTATTTCCTTACAAAGAATAGGAGAAATTGTTTTCATGTGTACTGCAGAAGCTTTAAAATAAACACATCCCAAATGAAAGATGCAAACAAAATATTTTACTTTCACTTAATAGGTTTTAAAACAGTGTCAGTAATAATGCATATTTTTAAAACACATTGACCATATGAAATGTGCAACGAAATACTAAGTCTTCTACCCTTCTCATCTCCAGTTCCAATTCCATGAGTTTAATGTGTATCCATGCAGTTTACTGTGGGAAACTGCATATTATTATAGCTTTAATTTGCATTTTCCTGGCCACTAATAAGAATGAATTATTTTATATTTATCAGTTATTTAAAATATGCTGAAAATCTCTCAATTCAAAGTTATCATCTTCTGATTAAAAGTAGAAAGTAGAGATCCTTAATTAATAGTATCAAATAATTTTTTAACACTCAAAGAACCACCTTTAAATATGGAAAGTTGAGATCCAAATTTAGTTATATAGACAGTTCTGTCACTAAGATTACAGTTTGCTATAGAACTAGTGCTTTTAGAATTTAAAAATAAAGTATAGGTGTTAAATTATCCACATGTGCTATGTAGCTATATTTATATATATGAGATAGCACAGTATCTGGAATCTCAGATATATATTTAGTTAAAGATTACTTCCTATCTGCAATTGTCAAAAATTAGATATTAATACAAACTGGAAAATAAAATTCAAGAGAATTGTTTCTTAAAGTGTGATCCAAAAATCACCTGCATCAAATCAACAGGGGTGTTTCTTAAAGAAACTGATTTCTATTTCCTACTCCAGACCCACTAATAATAATTTTTCTGGGAGATGATCTGGAAGGTGCATTTTATTAATAACCTCTCTATTTTATTTTTATGCAGCTCAGGTTTTAAAAATCATGTGATTTGAAGGACTAATGTAATAGTTGTGTTTGTTTAATTGAGACAAAAAGTAATCTAACATGAAAGCTAATTTTGGAAATACCAGAATACTTTAAAAAATAAATGAAAATACTTTTGCCACAAACATAAGCTTATATTAATAAGTATTAAAGTGTCTGTAGGTACTAATGGCTTTTCTTAGATCACCAAAATAAATACTAAAATATTTTAAGAGATTTTAATGTTACTACAAAATAACTAAACAAAATATTTTCTCAATTTTTAAATTTTAAATAACCAAAGTATATGTTATTTACTAGAAAAGAATAGTAAAAACCAAAGGACATTGTTTTAAACAACAAAGGACCAAGACTTAGATTTGGGTTACCTGTTTAACTATGTGAGCTATTTATTAATCTTAACTTCAGTTCTCTGACCTCAGTTAAATAATCTGTAAAGCAGGAATTGTGGTTCTGTGTCAGAGAGCTGTCTTGGTCCATGAAAACCCCTTTGTTAGCTGTCAAGTGTTGACTGTTGTTATTATTTTAACAATTCAATAAGACTTTTAAATAGGATTTTAACAAGAAACTCATTGGCAAGACGGCACAATAGGAGGTTCCAGCCCTCATCTCAAAATGGACGTCTCCCCACAGAAACACTGATCTGGCAACCAGTCACAGCAGACATATCAATAACCTCAGATAGGCAGATGACACCACCCTTATGGCAAAAAGTGAAGAAGAACTAAGGAGCCTCTTAATGAAAGTGAAAGAGGAGAGTGGGAAAGTTGGTTTAAAGCTCAACATTCAAAAAACTAAGACCATGGCATCTAGTCCCATCACTTCATGGCAAATAGATGGGGAAACAATGGAAACAGTGGCTGATTTTATTTTTTAGGGCTCTAAAATCACTGCAGATGGTGACTGCAGCCATGAAATTAAAAGACGCTTACTCCTTGGAAGGAAAGTTATGACCAACCTAGATAGCATATTGAAAAGCAGGGACATTACTTTGCCAACAAAGGTCCGTCTAGTCAAGGCTATGGTTTTCCCAGTGGTCATGTATGGATGTGAGAATTGGACTATAAAGAAAGCTGAATGCCAAAGAATTAATGCTTTTGAACTGTGGTGTTGGAGAAGACTCTTGGGAGTCCCTTGGACTGCAAGGAGATCCAACCTGTCCATCCTAAAGGAGATCAGTCCTGGGTGTTCATTGGAAGGACTGATGCTGAAGCTGAAACTCCAATACTTTGGCCACCTGATGTGCAGAGATGACTCATTGGAAAAGACCCTGATGCTGGGAGGGATTGAGGGTGGGAGGAGAAGGCAACAACGGAGGATGAGATGGTTGGATGGCATCACCGACTCAATGGACATGGGTTTGGCTAAACTCCGGGAGTTGGTGATGGACAGGGAGGCCTGGCGTGCTGCGGTTCATGGAGTCGCAAAGAGTTGGACACGACTAAGTGACTGAAGTGAACTGAATACAGCAGAGAATGTCTTTGTGGGAGCCCCAGAGTCCAACTGAGGGGGACAGCTCTCCTTTGTCCGCAATTTCCTTCATGAGGGGAAGTGAGAGCAAAGTGAGTACCAGGCCTCACCAGCCCTGTGCAATGCTGCCCAGAAGGCTCACTTCTGTCTCATTCCATGTCGAACGCTGAGGAGTTGGGCTTGGCCAGATCATCTCGGAACAGCTCAGAGCAGCAAGAAGCCATGGAGGCTCACGGCAACCGATGTGATCTCAACAGCTGGGTATGGATTCTGCGAACCTGCTCAGGGCATCCACCAGGAGGCTCACCCATGAACTCCACAGGATGACCTGCCACCTTACAGAACTTCTACCAAGCCCAGCTGCATACCCCAAGAACGCAATGTGCCACTCTATGGCTGGCGCCCTACAAAACTCAAGACATTGCCCATCGTGTGCCCGCAGGTGGCTCTGTCACCCCAGGAGAACAGCACGGAGATCTCACTATCAGGAGCAGATCTGATGGCCAACTTAACTCTGCAGGATAAGGAAAAGATGTATAACCTTGAATACTTCTGGGAATTTCCCTAGGATATAAAAGGGAGGCACTTTATCAAAATTCCAATGGCATTTTCACAAAAAAAAAAAAGAAAAAAAATCCTAAAATGCTTAAAGAACCACAAAAAACCTCAAATAGTTAAAGAAATCCTGGCGGCATCATCATGTTTTCTGACCTCAAACTGAATTGAAAACTTATAGTGACCAAAACTATCTTGTACTGGGATAAAAACAGACACATAGACTAGTTGAACAGAATCAAGATTCCAGAAATAAGTCTATACATATCAAGTCAACTAATATTCACGACCTGGATAATCACGATGGTGTGATCACTCATCTAGAGCCAGACATCCTGGAATGTGAAGTCAAGTGGGCCTTAGAAAGCATCACTACAAACAAAGCTAGTGGAGGTGATGGAATTCCAGTTGAGCTGTTTCAAATCCTGAAAGATGATGCTGTGAAAGTGCTCCACTCAATATGCCAGCAAATTTGGAAAACTCAGCAGTGGCCACAGGACTGGAAAAAGTCAGTTTTCATTCCAATCCCAAAGAAAGGCAATGTAAAAGAATGCTCAAACTACTGCACAATTGCACTCATCTCACATGCTAGTAAAGTAATGCTCAGAATTCTCCAAGCCAGGCTTCAGCGATACGTGAACCGTGAACTTCCAGATGTTCAAGCTGGTTTCAGAAAAGGCAGAGGAACCAGAGATCAAATTGCCAACATCTGCTGGATCATGGAAAAAGCAAGAGAGTTCCAGAAAAACATCTATATCTGCTTTATTGACTGCCAAATCTTTGACTGTGTGGATCACAATAAACTGTGGAAAATTCTGAAAGAGATGGGAATACCAGACCACCTAACCTGCCTCTTGAGAAATCTGTATGCAGGTCAGGAAGCAACAGTTAGAACTGGACATGGAGCAACAGACTGGTTCCAAATAGGAAAAGAAGTATGTCAAGGCTGTCTATTGTCACCCTGCTTATTTAACTTCTATGCAGAGTACATCATGAGAAATGCTGGGCTGGAAGAAACACAAGCTGGAATCAAGATTGCTGGGAGAAATATCAATAACCTCAGGTATGCAGATGACACCACCCTTATGGCAGAAAGTGAAGAGGAACTAAAAAGCCTCTTGATGAAAGTGAAAGAGGAGAGTGAAAAAGTTGGCTTAAAGCTCAACATTCAGAAAACGAAGATCATGGCATCTGGTCCCATCACTTCATGGGAAATAGATGGGGAAACAGTGGAAACAGTGTCAGACTTTATTTTGGGGGGCTCCAAAATCACTGCAGATGATGATTGCAGCCATGAAATTAAAAGATGCTTACTCCTTGGAAGAAAAGTTATGACCAACCTAGATAGCATATTCAAAAGCAGAGACATTACTTTGCCGACTAAAGTCCATCTAGTCAAGGCTATGGTTTTTCCTGTGGTCATGTATGGATGTGAGAGTTGGACTGTGAAGAAGGCTGAGCACCGAAGAATTGATGCTTTTGAACTGTGGTGTTGGAGAAGACTCTTGAGAGTCCCTTGGACTGCAAGGAGATCCAACCAGTCCATTCTGAAGGAGATCAGCCCTGGGATTTCTTTGGAAGGAATGATGCTAAAGCTGAAACTCCAGTACTTTGACCACTTCATGCGAAGAGCTGACTCATTGGAAAAGACTCTGATGCTGGGAGGGATTGGGGGCAGGAGAAGAAAGGGACAACCGAGGATGAGATGGTTGGAGGCATCACTGACTCGATGAACTCGAGTCTGAGTGAACTCCGGGAGATGGTGATGGACAGGGAGGCCTGGTGTGCTGCGATTCATGGGGTCACAAAGAGTCGGACGCGACTGAGCAACTGAACTGAACTGAACTGAATATTTGACAGGGGAACCAAGAATATTCAATGAGGAACAACAGTCTCTTCAATAAGTGGTGTTGGCAAAATTGAACAGTAACATACCAAAAAAAAGAAAAGAAAAGAAAAAAAAGAAAGAAATTGGAGCTCTCTCTTACACCACTCACAAAAAATGAACTCAGAATGGATTTTGATTTAAATGTGAGGCCTGAAACCATAAAATCTCTGGAAGAAAAACTAGGAGAAAGTTCCTTGGCATTGGTCTCAACCATTATTTTTTCTTTTTGATACTGAAAGCACAGGCAGTAAAAGCGAAAATCCACAAGTTTGACCACATCAAACTAGAAAATTTCTGGACAGTAAAAGAAACCATTAAAAAATAAAAAGGCAATCTATGGAATGGGAGAAAATATTTGTAAACCATCAACCAATAAATGGTTAATATTCAAAGTATAAGAAACTCATAGAACTCAATAGCCAAAAAAATAAAAAAAATCTAATAATCCACTTAAAAAATGGGAAAGGATTCCAATAGACATTTTCCCAAGGAAGACATACAGATAACAGATACATAAAAAGGAGCCTAACATCACTAGGCATCAGGGAAATTCATGTCAGAACTTCAGTGACATATCCCCTCACACATGTTTGAGTGGCTATTATCAAAAACACAAGAGATGACAAGAGCTGGCAAGGATGTGGAGAAAGGGAACTCGTGCACTCTTGGACTGTAAATTGGCTCAATCACTATGCAAAACAGTGTGGAGGTTTCTCAGAATATTTAAAATATAGAACTACCATATGATCCAGCAGTCTTATTTCTGAGTACATACCCAAAGGAAATGAAGTCCCTCTCTCTAGGGGATTTCTACACTGCCGTGGTTATTTCAGCATTTTTCACAATAGCCAAGACACAGAAACAACCTAAGTATCTGCTGGCAGATGAATGGATAAAGAATACGTGGCATATACTTATAATGGAATAGAATTCAGTCATGAGAAAGAAGGAAATACTGACCTTTGTGACAATATGGATGAATCTTGAGGACATTATGTTAAGTGAAATAATTCAGACAATCATTGTCTAAAGAAAGACAAACACTGCATGGTTTCACTTATGCATGAAATCTAAGGAAGTCAGACTTAGAAACAGAGAGTGGGTTGGTGTCTGCCAGGTGCATCAGAGGAGGGGAAAGGAGATGCTGTTCAAAGGGTACAATCTTCCAGTTATGAGTACATTCTGGGGATCTAATGTATAGCATGGTGATTATAATGAACACTACTGTACTGCACATTTGAATGTTGCTATAGAGTAGATCTTAAAAATTCTCACCACACACACACAAGAAGGTAGTTATGTGAGGTGACAGATGTGTTCACCTTCCCATTTGGTAATCATTTCACAATATATGTGTGTATTAAATCATGTTATACACTATAAATATACAACATAAATCAAATGTGCAACTATAAATCAAATCAAGTTGTACAGTATAAATGTATACAAAGCTATACATCAGTGAAAGTGAAAGTCGCTCAGTCGTGTCTGACTCTTTGCGACCCCATGGACTATAGAGTCCATGGAATTCTCCAAGCCAGAATACTTGAGTGGGTAGCCTTTCCCTTCTCCAGGGGATCTTCCCAGCTCAGGGATTGAACCCAGGTCTCCCGCATTTCAGGCGGATTCTTTACCAGCTGAACCACAAGGGAAGCCCTATGTGTCAAATATACTTCAATAAAGTTGCTGGGGAAAAAAAGACATATTTTTAGAGAAAATCTAATATCTTAAAGTTCTTGAATCATATATAAATGTTTGAGGCAAACTTTTCTTTTCTTTTTTTTTTTTTACAGAGATTAGAAAGTAAGGAGCCTACTTACATTTATCCCAAGAGAGTAGGTAGAGATGTATTATTGATGATAACCTTTCCACTTCTACTTGCAAAATCACTAATTCAAACATCTCCATTTCTGACCACAAATGCCAATCTTTTGGGTTTGCTCAGGTCAGTTCAGTCACTTAGTCATGTCAGACTCTTTGAGACCCCATGGACTGCAGCACACCAGGCTTTCTTGTCCATCACCAACTCCCAGAGCCTGTTCAAACTCATGTCCATCCAGTCGGTGATGCCATCCAACCGTCTCATCCTCTGTCATCCCCTTCTCCTTCTGCCTTCAATCTTTCCCACCATCAGGGTCTTTTCATTAGTCACTTTTTCTCACCAGGAGGGCAAAAGTACTGGAGTTTCAGCTTCAGCATCAGTTCTTCCAGTGAATATTCAGGACTGATTTCTTCAGGGTGAACTGGTTGGATCTCCTTGCAGTCCAAGAGATGTTCAAGAGTCTTCTCCAACACCACAGTTCAAAAGCATCAATTCTTTGGCATTCAGCCTTCTTTATGGTCCAATGCTCACATCCATACATGACTACTGGAAAAACCATAGCTTTGACTAGACAGATCTTCGTTGGCAAAGTAATGTCTCTGCTTTTTAATATGCAGTCTAGCTTGGTCATAGCTTTTCTTCCAAGGAGCAAGCATCTTTTAATTTCGTGGCTGCAGTCACCATCTGCAGTGATTTTGGAGCCCCCCAAAATCGGGTTTGCTAGCCCAACTCTCTCCTCCATGAGCTCAGTGGTAGAAAGCAATTTGTCTTCTGTATTTACTCCCTCTCTTTAATTGCTGGACCCTCATCAAGTTTAGATTTCATGGTTTATTATGACAATTATTGTATTCCCAATTCTCACATTTTCTTTGTTCCTCTGTCTTTGTAATTACATCTATTGGCAACACTTTATTTCTATATGAAATGATACATCCACCTTATCTGTACTTGAAGGCAGGCCACTGGGTTCTGCTGGAGCAGGTCCCACAAAAGATATCTTTTGTATCTTTACAGATCAACGGTCATGTGCCTCGAATACTGTCAAGCAGTTTTATTGCAGGATTTTATTCAGTGCACTCCCCTGCCACATACACATTAGCTTTTCACACTTTCTTTTCTCCTTAGCCCTTAACACCTCCACCTCACCCCCTCAGTCTAAGCAAATATTCTCACCTCCTACTTCAGAGAAAAAACATCAATGGAGTGCAAGTCCCTTAACTTTCCATGGGCAGACATCCATATCTACTAGCAATTGCAGCCCTAAACCCTCCTTTTGTACTTGTTAAGGTGCACTTCCTTCCTTTTAGGGCCCAACCACCTTCCTTATTCTGGATCCTACGCTCTGCCCTCTTTTCAGAAAGCTTGCCCCTTTAAATACCCCTTCTTGTGTGTATGTATGCCTTTTCTTCAAACCTCTCTTGCCCTGCAATATACTCCCATGAGAAATATGCAGGTCCTTCTTCCACCTGAAAAATCCCTTGACCTCACATTTCATTCCATCCATGGTCAAACTCACCCATTCCTTTCATAATCACACTTCAAGAAATTTTCTGCCCTTAATGTCTCCATTTCCTTACCTCCTATGCATTCCTTAACCCATTCAAGTTTGACTTCTGTTCCTATCACTGTGTTGAAATGACTGTTGCTAAACTTCCCAAGGACAAGGATTGCCATATCCGAGGCACTTTCACTGGAAAAGCAGGCTCCATGGAGACAGTCCTGGAAAAACTGGAGCAGTGGTCTCCTTATCCAACGATCTACCTGTTACTACAACTAGTAACATTTTGTCCTCATCCTATTTCTCAGCAGCATTCCACGGCCACTCCCTTGTCTTCCAATAAATCCCTCCTTACTCTCTCCCCATTCATTCTTATTGAGTTGAATATCAGATAATAGAGTCCCACAAAGCTGCTTTAAGCACCAGTCCTTTCCTAATGTATATTCTGATTATGTAACTCCGTCAGTTCCCATGGCTTGCATCTCTACATCAATGGCATTTAAAGTTACATATCCAGACTATACTTCTCTGGGGATCACAGGCACAGAAAATTAGTTGACAGTTTCAGTGGGAAGTTTCACATGTATACTGAGACATGAGGATACTCTAGACAGGCAAATAGTTTGGGCATTTCTTTTAGTGTTCTTTAAATATTTGTTTATTATCTTGCTCATGAGAGGAAGAACTGTTACTAAAAAATTATGTAGAAGCATTTACCTACTAAATCATTTTATCTAGAGTATTTGAAAACAAATAATGATAACTCTCCCACCATTGGTGTTTTTTTTTCCCCCTCTTGTAGCATTTCAAACATCTTTATTAGAAGCAATAAAAATTTAAAGAGATTTAGTAACTTTTCATCTTGGAAAGTTCAGAAATACCAAGATTCTCAATGGCATTGAGGCCTGACTCATTGCTTCTCTGTGGTCCTTATTAAAAGGAAAGTTGAATTACTGATTACTCTGTCAATTTCTTCACATCAAAAATTACTTAAATATTTGAAGAAAATTTAGAATAATAGAAGTCAGAAGCAATGACTCTGATATAGGTCACATAGCAATGTGGAGACACTTGAATCTTAAAATTTAGTTCCCATGAGATAACCAACAGAGAAAAATCTTTACTTACAGGAAAATATATACATATGTACAGACATAAAAGTATCTACTCTTATTGAAGCATACTCTTCCCCAGGCACTATAGCAGAGGTTTTATGTTAATATAAGTTGGTAATAAACTAACCAAGTTTTGATGTTGCAAAGATCTGAGTTTAAAATCCCCTGTTATTACTTCTTAATAGGAATACTTTGGACACCTATCTTTTTGATTTCCCCAAGGATCATTTGCTTTCTATAAAAGAAGAACAGATTTTATTTTCTTGGGTTCCAAAATCAGTGTGGACAGTGACTGTAGCCATGAAATTAAACAATTCTTGCTCCTTGGAAGGAAAGCTATGACAAACCTAGAGAGCATATTAAAAAGCGGAGACATCACTTTGCCAGCAAAGGTCTGTATAGCCAAAGCTATGACTTTTCCAATAGTCATGTACGGATGTGAGAGTTGGACCATAAGGAAGGCTGAGCACTGAAGAATGGATGCTTTTGAACTGTGGTTGTGGAAAAGACTCTTGAGAGTCTCTTGGACTGCAAGAAGTTCAAACCAGTCAATCCTAAAGAAAATCAATCCTGAGTATTCATTAGAAGGACTGATGCTGAAGCCCCAGTAGTTTGGCCACCTGATGTGAAGAGCAGACTCATTGGACACGATCAGGATGCTCAGAAAGATTGAGGGTCAAAGGAGAAGGGGGTGGCAGAGGATGAAATGGCTTGATAGCGTCACCGACTCAATGGACATCAATTTGAGCAAACTCTGGGAGATAGTAGAGGACAGAGGAGCCTGGTGGGCTACAGTCTCTGGGTTCGCAAAGAGACATGACTTAGAGACTGAACAACAACATCAACAACAATGAGGCTAAATTATATAAATGAGGCTGTTGAGAGATTTAAGATGTATGCAAAGCCCTTGATAAAGTACCTGGCACATAGTCCATAACAACAGGCTTTAGTATCCTCTTCAAAGGCAGAAGCAGCTGATATTAGCCCTGGATGTGCTTCAGTCTTCATTTTATTTCATATGTATCTTCATACCACTCCTCTGTACTAGATTTTCATTCCCACTGTCCTTGAGGAAACTGAGGCTCAAGGTAATCCAGCCAATAGTTGGACACAGGCGGAGTTGAATCCATGTGTGTCTAACTACAGAGCCCCTGCTCTCTCCCATAGCACTGTGCATATACAGGATAACTTGTCCTGATTTAGAGAATTGACTTCTCTTCTCCAAACCAATTTGCACATATCTTTGCTCATACCAATTTCCTGATCTACTGACACATTTGGACAAAACAAGAATTTTCTGTGCCAATGAAATAAAGAATTGGGGCCAGAGAGATATATGTACCAGTGTGGCTTCCCAGGTTGCTCAGTGGTAAAAGAATCTGCCTGCCAATGCAAGAGACATGGGTTCAATCCCTGGGCTGGAAGATCTCCTGGAGCAGGGAAGGGCAACCCACTCCAGTTTTCCTGCCTGGAAAATCCCATGGACAGAAGAGCTTGACAGGCTGCAGTCCATGGGGTCACACAGAATCAGACACGACTGTGCACACACACACATATGTACCAGTACCTCAGTAAGAAGGAAGCTACTGATACACTCATATGATTACATATACAAACCCACATCATCAAGTCCATATTACAGTATATCTCTTAGAGATAAAGTACAATTTACTCAACAACAAAATTATCACATAAAATTATAAATGTAGAGGGAAAGACTTATTACTTAGAATCCTTTACTTTTCTACAATCTTTTTTTTTTTTTTTGAGGTTCTAGTTTTTAACAGTTTCTAATCTGTGCAATCTTAAATTTCCCTAGAGAAGTCATCTGTAGTCCAAGGATGTTCTGCTTTGTTGAAAAATAAAAGAGCATTATATAATTGAGGCATCATTTATGTAACCAGAGTTGCTGGAGCTTGCTACTACCACAGGGCAAAGACTCAAGAAAGCATCTAAAAATGTACAGCAGGCAGAGTTATCAATAGAGAAAAAAAGCTGTGCCTACAGTACCTTCCTGCCAGGGAAGAATCAGGATGATTACACTTCTCCCAAGCTATACAGATTAAGATCTACAAGGCAGGATTTAATGCCACTTAAAATTGGAACTGCATGTTACTGCATGCCTAGCTTTGTTGTTAACAATTCAAAAGCAGTTAAATTTTTCCAAGCTAATATATGTGTTTTCACATATACATTCACCTTGTACAACCTGGAATGGTAGTGAATAAGAAATAAAAGATTACTTATGTTTATTTCAGGTCTAGGCAGTCTGTTTAAATGTGTGAGTTCCACTGGTACTTTATTTCGTCGGTTTAATAAAAACTTTAGTGGATTTTTTTTTCTGTGCTAAAGCAGACTCTTTCAAACAATACCTAGAACACAGGCATAAATAGACAAAACAGAAAGAGTCTTTTTTGTTAAGCCATGCCAGTTCTACTCTTGCAATGCAACTGGTAAACACACAGGAAGGAAGAGTATCTTTCAGTCTTCCTGAAGGTATTCTTAATTATATGTTAAAGTTCTCTGCATACTTCATCACTTCAGTACTTGCCTAGAGACCGATAAATCTATTGGAGTAACATATTTTGCAAATCAAATGTAGAAACCCAAGACATGTTACATCAAATCAAAGTCTGTCCTGCAAACAAGTTGTTTTGGAAAGGTGGAACGTGAAAGTGAAGTTGCTCAGTTGTGTCTGATTCTTTGTGACCCCATGGACTGTAGCCTACCAGGCTCCTCCATCCATGGAATTTTCCAGGCAAGAGTACTGGAATGGGTTGCCATTTCCTTCTCCAGGGGATCTTCCTGACCCAGGGATCGAACCTGGGTCTCCCACATTGCAGGCAGATGCTTACTGTCTGAGCTATCATAAAGCTCCAGATTTTTATTGGCTTTTTCTCCCAGTCTTAGGAGAAATAGTTGACATATACCACTGTATATGTTTAAGACATACATTACGATGACTTGCTTTACATATATTATGAAATGATTATTACTACAGGTTCAGCTAACATCCTTCATCTTATATAGATATAGAAAATTAAAAAATTTTCTCCTTGTTATGAGAATTCTTAGGACTTACTCTCTTAACTTTCCTATGTATTACACAGCAGTGTTAATTACAGTTATCATGTTACACATTATATTCTTAGTACTTATTAATCATATCTGGAAATCTGTAACTTTGACCACCTCCCTTCAATTTCTCGTCCTCATCCTCCGTCTCCGGTAACCACATCCGATCTCTTCCTATGACCCTGCTTTTTTGTTTTCTTTAGATTCCACATATAAGTGAGATCATGTAGTATCTGGCTTTCTCGGTCCAACTTATTTCACTTAGCATAAGGTCTTCAAGTTCACTCCATTTTGTAGAAAGGGTAGGATTTGCTTGGTTTTTATGGATGAGTAATATTTTGTTGTATATATATATGACAACACCGTTACCCATTCAGCCATCAGTGTATGCTTAGGTTGTTTCTGTCTCCTGGCTATTATAAATAATACTGCTATGAATGTGGGGATGCAGGTGTCTTTTGGAGTCAAGGTCTTCATTTCCTTTGGATATATTCCCAGAAGTAGAATTGCTGAATCATAGGGTAGTTCTATTTTTAATTTGAAGATCTTTTATACTGTTTTACATAGTGGCTGTTCCAATTGACCATCCCAACAACAGTGCACAGGGGTTCCCTTTTCTCCACATCCATGCCAGCATGTTACTTCTGGTCTTTCTTTTTTAATTAATTTATTTTTTATTGAAGGATAACTGCTCTACAGAATTTTGCCATTTTCTGTCAAACCTCAACATGAATCAGCCACAGGTATACATATATCCCCTCCTGTTTGACCCTCCCTCCCATCTTCCTCCCCATCCCACCCCTCTAGGTTGATGCAGAGCCCCTGTTTGAGTTTCCTGAGCCATACTGCAAACTCCCGTTGGCTATCTATTTTACATATGGTAATGTAAGTTTCCATGTTACTCTTTCCATGCATCTCACCCTCTCCTCCCCTCTTCCTATGTCCATAGGTCTATTCTCTATGTCTCTTTCTCCACTGCTGCCCTGTAAGTAAATTCTTCAGTACCATTTTTCTAGATTCCATGTATATGTATTAGAATATGCTATTTTATCTTTCTCTTTCTGATTCACTTCACTCTGTATATTAGGTTCTAGGTTCATCCACCTCATTAGAACTGACTCAAATGCATTCCTTTTTATGGCTGAGTAATATTCCATTGTGTATATGTACCACAACTTCTTTATCCATTCATCTGTCGATGGACATCTAGGTTGCTTCCATGTTCTAGCTACTGTAAATAGTGCTGCAATGACCAATGGGATACATGTGTCTCTTTCAATTTTGGTTTCCTCAGGGTATACACCTATGAGTGGGATTGCTGGGTCATATGGTGGTTTTATTCCTAGTTTTTGAAAGAAGCTCCATACTGTCTTCCATAGTGACTGTATCAATTTACATTCCCACCAACAGTGCAAGAGTGTTCCCTTTTCTCCACACCCTTTCCAGCATTTATTGTTTGTAGACTTTTTGATGATGGCCATTCTAACAGATGTGAGGCAATATTTCATTGTGGTTTTATTTTGCATTTCCCTCAGATGGAGCTAGTGATAAAGAACCCACCTGCAAATGCAGGAGACACAGGTTCAATCCTTGGGTCAGAAAGATCCCATGGAGGAGGAAATGGCAACCCACTCCAGTATCCTTGCCTGGAGAATCCTATGGACAGAGAAGACTGGCAGGCTACAGTGCAAAGGGTCACAAAGAGTCAGATACAACTGAAGTGACTTAGGACAGATGGAATGACTTGTGATGTTCAGCATCACTTCATGTACTGCCAACCTTCTATAGTAAAATGCTTCACCATTCTCTGAACTGCTGTCAAAATGCAAGTTTGGAAAAATGTATAATGTAGACTTCTGAGATATAGGAGATTTCAGTTCAGTCAGTTCAGTTGCTCAGTCGTGTCCAACTCTTTGCGACCCCATGAACTGCAGTACACCAGGCCTCCCTGTCCATCACCAACTCCTGGAGTTCACTCAAACTCATGTCCATTGAGTTGGATAAGATGGCCATCCAGCCATCTCATCCTCTGTCATCTCCTTCTCCTCCTGCCCCCAATCTCTCCCAGCATCAGGGTCTTTTCCAATGAGTCAACTCTTTGCATGAGGTGGCCAAAGTACTGGAGTTTCAGCTTTAGCATCAGTCCTTCCAAAGAACACCCAGGGCTGATCTCCTTTAGAATGGACTGGATGGATCTCCTTGCAGTTCAAGGGACTCTCAAGAGTCTTCTCCAACACCACAGTTCAAAAGCATCAATTCTTTGGTGCTCAGATTTCTTTATAGTCCAACTCTCACATCCATAAATGATCACTGGAAAAACTACAGCCTTGACTAGATGGACCTTTGTTGGCAAAGTAATGTTTCTGCTTTTCAATCTGCTATCTAGGTTGGTCATAACTTTCCTTCCAAGGAGTAAGTGTCTTTTAATTTCATGGCTGCAGTCACTATCTGCAGTGATTTTGTAGCCCAAAAAATAAAGTCTGATACTGTTTCCACTGTTTCCCCATCTATTTCCCATGAAGTGATGGGACCAGATGCCATGATCTTAGTTTTCTGAATGTTGAGCTTTAAGCCAACTTTTTCACTCTCCTCTTTCACTTTCATCAAGAGGCTCTTTTGTTCCTCTTCACTTTCTGCCATAAGGGTGGTGTCATCTGCATATCTGAGGTTATTGATATTTCTCCCGGCCATCTTGATTCCATCTTATGCTTCTTCCAACCCAGCGTTTCTCATGATGTACTCTGCATAGAAGTTAAATAAACATGGTGACAATATACAGCCTTGACTATTTGGAACCAGTCTGTTGTTCATGTCCAGTTCTAACTGATTTTCCTGACCTGCATACAGATTTCTCAAGAGGCAGGTCAGGTGGTCTGGTATTCCTATCTCTTTCAGAATTTTCCACAGTTTATTGTGATCCACACAGTCAAAGACTTTGGCATAGTCAATAAACCAGAAATAGATGTTTTTGCATATATGAAAAGACATTTATCTCACTATTTGGATGCTTTTTGCACATAAGTAAGATAGCATTGCTTACTTGGTATTAAAGAGCACAGAATCAGAAGGCAATGTAGATGAAGCTCAGCTCTACCACCTTATACCTGTCTGGCTTTGAACCCCTGAAAAAACCTCTTCCTTTCCTAAGTCTTAATTTCTAGTAGCTTATTCTTGTTTAATGGGGAAAAATAATATTATTTACCTCCCAAGGTTATCATGAAGAATATGAAATAATTTATCAAAGGTTTTAGTGAAATACCTACACATCTGTAAGTGCTCAATAAGACTGTTGAAAGAATGGAAAGGAAGAAGCTAGAGAAGAGGGAAGAAGGGAAAGGAAATCTGATTCTAAATTTCAGCATAACCAGAGAGAACTGAGGTTGAAGAAAGGATTGTTTGCATGGGGTGGAACATGAAGAAGCAATAGCCAAACACAAGATGACTTTTGCAAAAAACAGGCTATCTAAATATTTCATAGCCTCATAAAAGTTACATAACTCAACTGTGAAGTTTGCTGGACAAACTTATTTACCTTCTTTTTACATTATTTTCCTTTCTTTTTTTCAATGTATATACATATATATTTTTTCTGTTAAGAAGCATATCTAGAAGCTGCCAGTTAATCTTGAAGTTGCAAGTAGCAAACCAGCGAGGGTTGGGCTAACTTTAGAAATGCACACCCTTAAAATGATGCTGATTTTTTTTCCTCTGGCTGGCAAAATTATAGTATGCATCTGGCATTAGTTTCCTCCACCTCATTACAGAACAGTGCCAAAGGAATCCCCAAACATCCAGGTACTGTTTTACTTTGTTCTGAATGACAGTTGAAGCTTTGGTGCCTCCTGTTTCTTTTCAACTGGATAGGATAGTCATTTCTGCCCAGCTCAAAGTTCATCTCCCTTGCAGGGGAAGAAGCATTCTTCTGTTAAATCTAAAACGGCCTTGACATGTTGTTTTAATACCTCATGGATGTGGAAAGTCTGCTGTGGCCTAATGTGAGACGTGGGAAAAGATGTGATCTGGATGTGTTCATACACTGGCACAACAAATCACACTTTCTGTGGATTGAACACAATATCTGATACCTAAATTAACTCTTACTACCCTTTTGTGTGCTGCTAAATTATGTTACCATTTTAAGTGGTAATAGTGGGCTTATAAACTATTTCTCTGTCAGTCCTTCTCATACAGCTGAATTCTATAATGGAATTACAACCATAGGAGAGTGCCTAAAGATCTAATTTAATAGAAAAAAATTCAGTATGGACACTTTAGCTTTTTAAGACACATTTTCTGATATTTATGGAGTGCTGCCAAAGATCCCCAATATGGTAACCACGGAGGACTGAGGATATGGCAATACTGTGCTTGATACTTTACCCAATTATGTTTGATCCTCAGGACAACCTTATTAAAGATGATATTATGATGAGAAAAATGAGTCTGAGAGATGTAACTTACTTAAAATCATAAAGAAAGCCAAAAGTAATTCTAGGTATTAAATCCTCTCTGAATAAAAATATTTGAAGGATGCATTTATTCAATGATAATTTCATGAATTCTGTACTTCACCAGAGAAGTGTAGGCATCTACACTGAACAAAGCATTGTGCCAGCACTGGGACTACACCAGAAGAGGCCAGAGACAGTCTTTGTACTCATGGAGTTTCCAATCAACCAAGGAGACAGACGCTTAAAAACTGCAGTTAATAAGACAAAGATATTCCATCTGCAAATGTTCACAGATTCCCCTCCCTCAAATAGTCTAATGGGAAAAAAGAGCTCATTTTCCCTTTCTGTGCTCACCCTGCTCTAAATAAAAGAAAGAGAACCTTGAGAAAGAGGAAGATCAGCCTATACTAAAACATATATATGTATAATTTTATTATCAAATATTATTACAAAATATACATATAAAAACATAAATGTACAGGTAGATAAAGAACACTAGATTGAACAACCATACACTCACCACTCTAGTCAAGAAATACCCTTCAAGATTCAATCTGCTCACTGCTGATGTGTCAAAGAAATCAAAGTCAGCTGAAATTCTGAAATAATCATTTATAGAGTCATGTTCCTCACAAGTATGAATAACTGCTTATAACTGGGTATAAGTAATATATTTAACGTATTCCATTTAATCACAAACAGTATGATTATGAGTAACCAAAGCATGTCAATAACTTTTTGTTTAAGTTCTAACTGATTGAAACAAAACTTTATTTGGTGGTACAAATGTTAAGTGTTCTTACGAAGATTAAGACAAACATGATAATTCACAAGGGATTCACGCAGAAAATCAAAGCAGGTCCAGGTAAGTGGCCAGTTTAGTGCTAGAAGTTCAGAACAGCTGAAAGAAAAATTTTCTAGCCTAAGTTTATATAACTTAGTGGGAAAAAAAGACTGTTCTTAAATCCCAGCTGAACAGAAACCTATCCATTCACAGCATGGAGTAAGTTAGTTATTCAGTGATGATAGCCCATATATCTACAGCATTAAACAAAACATATGCTAAAACAGTTCATTCAAAATTAAGGAAAATATAGATGATTGTTTACATGTAATTTTCAATAATTCACTCATAGGCATTTGAAATCTGTTTTATTTCTTGCCACAAAAATGTTACTGTTTTTTGACTAAACAGTTTAATTTTAGACAAGCTCCTTTTCTCTAATTTATGGCAACTGATTCAAAAAAGATTCCAAAGCAACTAGGGAGCTTGGTCACAGATGTCAGCACCTAGCGGTGGTAAAACTAAAGGGCTCTGACTTCAAAGAGTTAGGGGGGATTTGTCACAATGTAATAAAAAGAACAAATGTACAGACATCATAAGTGGCCGACAGGGCCAGAAACACAGAAATGAACACCATGGAGATAAGTCAATGTCTGCTGGGTGCTGTGTTTCTTAAGTTGTTTCACTCTTCAGCAACCATCCAGACACCCATATTTAGCTTCCTTTTCTGTGCCTGTGACCCCAAATTAACTTTATCTCCCATGACCTCCTCTCCTACCACCACACCACTCTACTTAAGTTTCCCTTTTGGCAAGCTGGAAGAGAAAGACTTTTATGATTGGAGAGTTTTGGGGGTTGATTTGTACTTTGCAGTTAATAATGCATTCTTCCCATATTTACCTAGGAACTTAAAAAGTGTTCTTAGGTCTCTGTCCTTTGATGTTAGCCCCATCTTCAGATCAGCTCTTTCCACAACATGGCCCCAAGCAGGTATGGGTTGCATAGCCCTCGATAGCTACAAGCTCAAAAGGAGGATCCTTGCTCTCCAGCATCTTTAACAATTCCTGGAAAATGATTCTGATTGGCTGAGACTGGATTCACGGCCTGAAACCCAAGGCCAGGGAGGGAGGTGGGGCTTGCCTCAATGAGGGGCACCACAAGGGAGAGAAGGAACTCTATCTGAAAGAAAAAAGCGAAGTAGTCTTTTACCAGAAGAGCAGTGGTACAATGCTCCAAAAAAGCGAAGTATAGGAGGCAGTTTGAAAGGAAACTAAGAGGACACTTGCAGTCCCCAAGTGACTCGGAGCCCAGGCAGACAATAGGAAGACACCAAGGTACCAAAAGATAGTGCTTGGTAACTGCCTTTTACCAGATGGCAATCCTTGGGATAAAGAATAATGAAGTAACCAGAATGTTAATGATAACAGGAAGCTACCAGTGTCCTTAAAGCACCTGGGAGAAGGTAATGCTCCTGGAGCCTAGAAACCACTTAATTAGACAGGAACCGAGACTCACAGAAAAAGTAGCCATGTGGCAGGGGCTAGCGTCATGAAGGAGGAGATGCGGCCACACTGGGATGCCTCCTTTACTGGAGAGAGCAGGAGAGACGTACAAGGGTCTCTCTTGCTTCTCCCCTCCAGCCTCCCTTCAGTGTATCCCATTGGCTGCATAGAGTCAGAAGTAATTAACAAATGCATAAATTCATGTCCTCTGGAAAGGAGATGTCAAGATGGATTTACAAGTTCAATTGATTTGACTGAACACCGATGAAAGATAAAGGGAAGGAACAGTAGAGAAAGCCTGTAGACTCAGAGGTGAAATGGGACCTGTGAAAAGAGAGGAGGCAGATCAAAGCACTGGGTACTAAGGGTCTCAGACTGTCAGAGAGTCTTGAGAAAGACTCGACCAGTCTAACAATTTGCTGCTGCTGCTAAGTAGCTTCAGTCGTGTCTGACTCTGTGCAACCCCATAGATGGCAGCCCACCAGGCTCCTCCGTCCCTGGGATTCTCCAGGCAAGAACACTGGAGTGAGTTGCCATTTCCTTCTCCAATTCATGAAAGTGAAAAGTGAAAGTGAAGTCGCTCAGTCTTGTCCGACTCTTAGTGACCTCATGGACTGCGGCCTACCTCCATCATGTAAATTCTCCACAGGGGAATCTTCTGTCCTGACCATGCTCACTCACTGACTGCAGGCTGCCTGTGGAACAAGGAGCCTTGGCTCCAAAGCTGAGGCAGATCCTAAAGGCCCCACCACTGGTCGCACTCAGCTTCCCAAACTCCCTACGGCATGTTTTCTCGTGAAGGGAGTCGAGGACATATTATCCTCCAAGGCTGCTTCAGCGAGGGAGTTTGGGAAATCTAGACTGCTATGTTCAACCTCTG
The DNA here is from genome assembly GCF_014754425.2 of Oryx dammah. Taxonomy (NCBI): domain Eukaryota; kingdom Metazoa; phylum Chordata; class Mammalia; order Artiodactyla; family Bovidae; genus Oryx; species Oryx dammah. Next base: position 98,895,518 of record NW_024070213.1, read on the forward strand.
AAACAGAGCAGAACTGGAGGAGAAAGGGGAACAGATCAAGGGGCAAATGGGCTATTGACTGGCACACGGGCAAAGAAAGTATTCATTGGAGTAACTACATTCAATAGTTGTAGTATATAATGTTTTACTATGTAGATTTGGGAGCACTGCTTTAAGATTAAAATTGTCTAATAACCCTCCTTAAGAAATCAACTCTTCATTAGATAAAACAAATTTCATGTTCAAGAATGTTAAGAACACTATGAACAAATCAAAACCAGAAAGTTGACCAATGGACAAAGAATGTAGAGCTGGAGCAACCCCACACCCACGTTCAGCCTCTTTCTTTTGTAGATGTTAGAACTTCAAAGAGGTTGAGTCAGATGCTTCAATTCAGAAAACTAGTCTGTGACACAGAGAAGGAAATGGCAATCCCCTCCAGTGTTCTTGCCTGGAGAATCCCAGGGACAGAAGAGCCTGGTGGGCTGCCGTCCATGGGGTCACACAGAGTTGGTCACAACTGAAGCAACTTAGCATGCATGCATGCATCAGAGAAGGAAATGGCAACCCACTCCAGTGTTCTTGCCTGGAGAATCCCAGGGACAGAGGAGCCTGGTGGGCTGCCGTCTATGGGGTCGCACAGAGTCGGACACGACTGAAGCGACTTTGCAGCAGCAGCAGTCTGTGACAGAATCAAGACTAGAATCTTTTTTTTTTTTTCACTTTTACAAGATGCTCACATCAGGGATCGATCACTTTTTTTTTTTTATTTTTGCAAGATGCTCACATCAAGGATCTAATAGCCTTTAGCTTAATTTAAAATGCATGATAGTTCTACATAACAGAAGCTAGGCAATTTTGTATTTTACGTATACTTCCATGTGAGGAGGGCAAAAGAAACAGAACCTGATGGGCAGTTTATTCCTTAAGCTTACTTTATTAAAAGTAAAATTCAAAACAACCAGTCCCCCAAATAAATGAACAGTTCTACTTTACTCCTTTAGCACGTTTAATAAATCCCTAATAATTTACAAGTTGTTAGGATGAAATAAATCAACCTAGGCCTAATCTATACTAATTGATTTATAAGTTTTTTAATAGTTGTTTATAAATCTATAAATATACTTTGAGTAATTTTCTCACTAAGAACAGTGACATAACAATGGCATATTAAAAGGTCTCAGGTTGAGAGTAATGTGTATAAATAGTTATAATAAAACTTCAAGTTAATTACCTCGATTGGGATGGTAGTACCATCCAATTATAGCCTCTTGAAGATTTCTAAATATATGTTATGTTACTTATCCTTTGCTGGATAAGCACAGTTGTTTTATTACAGTTTATCTGTTATAAGATGCTGGATTGTAAAATGTCAATAGTGTAATGTATTTGCTCACAAATAGTTACATCCTGGACTTTTGCATTTTAATCACTTAGTCCACTTAGGACAGACTACAGGGCATTATTTAAAGATATCTTAGAGAAACTGCCTCCAGAAGATATTCAAACATGTATATGCCTTACCTGTGCATGCGTTATGGCTATCTGCAAAATAAGACTAGACGTTGTAGAAATCCTGGTGCACTAAATTTGGCTATAAAAGGCGTACAAGGACATAAAAGTTTAAAGTTAGAGAACTAAGAGATTGGGTCATGTCTCTAGAGCAGAGTTATTTTAACTTCATTTTTTGAAGGGTAACTTCGAACGTGCTGAGTGGCATACTTAAGACTTTCAGGGAAATTGAAAGGAAATGACAGAAAAATGTAGACATAGTTTCAGGTCCTTGAGAAATTAAAGAAGAATTTTGCAATTGTCACTGCAACCTCATAAAAAAATTTACTGATTATAAATTTTTGAAAGTATTTTTACAGCCTCTACATCTGAGCAAAAGCACACAGACAGAATACAGTCACAGTTTCTGTATCTGCAAGGCTGATGAAAAATTAAAAACACTGCACATTTCTTTAAAAACAAGTTCAGACTGAAGTAATATTTAGAATAACAGCCATGGAAATCACACGATGAAATGTTAAATAAGACTGAAAATTCATTTTACATGCACGGTTTTACAGTACCTTTCAAATGTATACTTCCATAATGTGTACTTTCAACTAAGATCTAAAGTATTTGAAAGTTAAAAACATCTTTGATGTAGATGTACCAAGATGCAACTATATTGTGATATTTTGCCAAAAACATTCAGGTGACCTTAAATGTATTGTTAGCATACAGCTTGTCAGCATAGAGTGTTTTATTTCAAAAATTATAGGTAAAATTATGGGCATCTTGTAGGTTTTTCCCTGAATCATATTTAAAGGGGAAAAAAAGCCTTCAGTGATTTCTAAGTCATGAATAATTTCTTTCCAATAGTCTATTAGGGAAAATGTGTAATCGAGTTTTAAATTCCACACTGGGCTCTAGATAGCTCTCCTAAATTTCCTACAAGTCATGATAATAGAGTTTCTGCTGTCCTAATGTTTGAAAATCTGAAATATACTTTCATTTCCCTAAGATTCTTTTTTTAAAAACTCATCATTTCCTTCCAATTTATAATTTGATTTAATCTTTTCTAGGTAAGGGTTGCAACTGAGTTGTGATGTGACAGTGTTAGTACATTTCCACCCCTTGATGGTTTGTATTTTGTGTCATTGAATATATATGCTCTCCTTTTTTGATTGAATATAAGCCTTGGGTATGCCGGGGGGTGTTAATTATGTTTTATTCCTTCCCTCCCAGTTCCTTCACATCATCCCTTAGGCAGAAAAGTGTTACTGTGACAGATCGGGTTTAAGGGCATCTTATTTTTTGCTGTATCTAAAGAGCTAGGGGTGGATAGTCAGTCACCATGTCAAGTTCAATGTTAGCAACTGAAACAACAGTGTGTAGACATGAAGTCTTCAGATGGTCTCATGAGGTAAATAAAAAGATAACTTTTGATAAGCTGTTTCCCTAGAACTTCCCATATCCTCTCCACTCACGCACTTCAATTGGCAGGATAGTTGTAACCATTAGGATAATTTCACTTACAGCGCACTAATTAAAAAATTCCCCAAATATCTGCGGTTTAAACAACAAAGACGTGTTTCTTACTCATGCCCCACCCAGGTTATTGGGGGGAAGAAGTAAATGGCAATAAGAGAACCACTCAGAGTACATGACCATGATGTTTAGCTACTAACTATGCATGTTGGTATGCAGAATAGCTTATACTTTAGTATGACTATTAATTCTACACTTAAAAGTCGACATGTAGTAGAGATAAAATGGGTAAAAAGTCATGAAGCTGTTAAAGGCAGTGTTTAATAATATCAACCATGAAGTATAAAGATATTTTTGGTGTTCTCCAATAGAAAATCATAAATTTCGTGAAAATCAAACTGGAAGTTAGACTTTATTACAAAAGAAGTTGAGATATAACCCAACCACTAGCTCTATGGGGTCTCACAGAGTCGGACACGACTGAAGCAAGCTAGCAGACAGGTATCTTTTGACTTCCTACTTTTGCATTCCAGCCCCCTATGATGAAAAGGACATCTTTTGGGGATGCTAGTTCTAGAAGGTCTTGTAGGTCTTCATAGAACTGTTCAGCTTCAGCTTCTTCAGCATTACTGGTCAGGGAATAGACTTGGATTATTGTGATATTGAACAGTTTGCCTTAGAAATGAACAGAGATCATTCTGTCATTTCTGAGATTGCATTCAAGTACTGTATTTTGGACTCTTTTGTTTACTATGATGGCTACTCCATTTCTTCTGAGGGATTCCAGCCCACGGTAGTAGATATAATGGTCATCTGAGTTAAATTCATTCATTCCCATCCATTTTAGTTCACTGATTCCTAAAATGTCAGTGTGCACTCTTGCCATCTCCTCTTTACCAATTTAATTTGCCTTGATTCATGGACCTAACATTCCAGATTCCTATGCAATATTGCTATTTACAGCATTGGACTTGACTTCCATCACCAGTCACATCCACAACTGGGTGTAGTTTTTGCTTTGGCTCCATCACTTCATTCTTTCTGGAGTTGTTTTCTCCATGGATCTCCCATAGCATACTGGGCACCTACCAACCTGGGGAGTTCATCTTTCAGTGTCCTATCCTTTTGCCTTTTCATTCTGTTCATGGAGTTTTCAAGGCAAGAATACTGAAGTGGTTTGCCATTCCCTTCTCCAGTGGACGACGTTTTGTCAGAACTCACCACCATAGAAAACCACTAGACCACTCAGGAATGACCTAAACCAAATCCCTTAAAATTATACAATGGAAGTGAGAAATAGATTCAAGGGTTTAGATCTGATAGAGTGCCTGATGAACTATGGATGGAGGTTCATGACACTGTACAGAAGGCAGTGATCAAGACCATTCTGAAGAAAAAGAAAACTAAAAAGGCAAAATGGTTGTCTGAGGAGGCTTTACAAATAGCTGAGAAAAGAAGAGAGGCTAAACACAAAGGACAAAAGGAAAGATATACCCATTTGAATGCAGAGTTCCAAAAAGCAAGGAGAGATAAGAAAGCCTTCCTCAGTGATCAGTGCAAAGAAATAGAGGAAAAAATAGAATAGGAAAGACTAGAGATCTCTTAAAGAAAATTACAGATACCAAGGGAATGTTTCATGCAAAGATGGGCACAATAAAGGACAGAAATGGTATGGATCTAATAGAAGCAGAAGATATTAAGAAGAGGTGCAAGAATATACAAAACTATACAAAAAAGATCTTCATGACCCAGATAACCATGATGATGTGATCACTCACCTAGAGCCAGACATCCTGGCATGTGAAATCAAGTGGGCCTTAGAAGGCATCACTATGAACAAAACCAGTGGAGGTGATGGAATTCCAGTTGAGCTATTTCAAGTCCTAAAAGATGATGCTGTGAAAGTGCTTCACTCAATTTGCCAGCAGATTTGGAAAACTCAGCAGTGGCCACAGGACTGGAAAAGGTCAGTTTTCATTCCAATCCCAAAGAATGTTCAATCTACCACACAATTGCACTCATCTCAATGCTAGAAAAGTAAAGCTCAAAATTCTCCAAGCCAGGCTTCAATAGTATGTGAACCATGAACTTCCAGATGTTCAAGTTGGATTTAGAAAAGACAGAGGAACCAGAGATCATATTTCCAACATTCGTTGGATCATCAAAAAAGCAAGAGCATTCCAGAAAAACATCTGCTTCTGCTTTATTGACTATGCCAAAGCCTTTGTGTGGATCACAACAAACTGTGGAAAATGCCTAAAGAGATGGGAATACCAGACCACCTGACCTGCCTCCTGAGAAATCTTTATGCAGGTCAAGCTGCAACAGTTAGAACTGGACATGGAACAACAGACTGGTTCCAAATAGGAAAAGGAGTATGTCAAGGCTGTATATTGTCACCCTGTGTATTTAACTTCTATGTACAGTATACCATGCAAAATGCCAGGCTGGATGAAGCACAAGCTGGAATCAAGACTTCTGGGAGAAATATCAATAACCTCAGATATGCAGATGACACCACCCTATGGCAGAAAGCAAAGAACTAAAGAGCCTCTTGATGAAAGTGAAAGAGGAGAGTGAAAAAGTTGACTTAAAACTCAACATTCAGAAAACAGAGATCATGGCATCTGATCCCATCACTTCATGGCAAACAGATTTGAAACAGTGACAGTGTTTATTTTCTTGGGCTCCCAAATCACTACAGATGGTAACTGCAGCCATGAAATTAAAAGACTCTAGCTCCTTGGAAGAAAAGCTATGACCAAGTTAGACAGTATATTAAAAAGCAGAGATGCTACTTTGCCAAAAAGATCCATCTAGTCAAGGCTATGTTTTTTCCAATAGTCAAGTATGGATGTGAGAGTTGGACTATAGAGAAAGCTGAGCACTGAAGAATCGATGCTTTTGAACTGCAGTGTTGGAGAAGGCTCTTGAGAGTCCCTTGGACTACAAGGAGATCCAACCAGTCCATCCTAAAGGAAATCAGTCCTGAATATTTACTGGAAGGACTAATGCTGAAGCTAAAAGTCCAATACTTTGGCCACCTGATGTGAAGAACTGACTCACTGGAAAAGACCCTGATGCTGGGAAAGATTGGAGGCACGAGGAGAAGGGGATGACAGAGGACGAGAGAGTTGGATGGCATCACTGACTGGATGGAGTTGGTGATGGAAAGGGAAGCCTGGTGTGCTGCAGTCCGTGGTGCCACAGAGTTGGACACGACTGAATGACTAAACTGAACTGCCTTTGTATCTTCTAGTATTTTTTCAAGTATTCTGAAACAGAAATATATTTTATAGATAAAAATGAAATAATCGATTGTTCTCTTGCTTAAAAAAGTTAATTCTCCAGGGTTAATTCTCTTGTTTAACCCTGGAGAAGGAAATGGCAACTCACACCAGTATTCTTATCTGGAGAATTTCGTGGACAGAGGAGCCTGTCTGGCTACAGTCCATGTGATTGCAGAGTTGGACATGACTGAGTAACCAAAACTTTGTTTATAATATAATAATAATCATATTAATTGGTGTCTTGTTTAAAAAATTAATGCACTTAATTTAAAAAGATTTTGATATAAGGAAATAATTTAAATACAGAATGCTTAGTGCATGAAGAAGAGGGTCTGTAGAATTGGGAGAGAGAGAAGGCAGGAAGAAGGGAGCAGGATAGAGAGAGGGAAGAAGAGAGGAAGAAGGAACTCCTTTAAGCAAACAAGAGTTTCAAAAAGTCCCTTAGTAGACTAGGATTAGAAGTTTTTATGAGATTTCCACCATATATTATTTGTGGTAGGCTATAATGTTCCTATTAACAGTGTGGTGGTGGTTTAGTTGCTAAGTTATGTCCGACTCTTGCGACCCCCTTGGGATTCTCCAGGCAAGAATACTGGAGTGGGTTGCCATATCCTTGTAGCAAAATGTCAATAGGGGCTTCCCAGGAGGTGCAATGATAGAGAATCTGCCTGCTAACACAGGAGAATCAAGAGATGTGTGTTCAACTCCTGGGTCAGAAGATCCCCTGGAGTAGGAAATGGCAAACCACTCCAATGGTGTTGCCTGGAAAATCCCATGGACAGAGAAACCTTGGTGGGCTACAGACCATGGGGTCACAAAGGGGTCGCAAAGAGTTGGATACAACTAAGCAACTGGGCATACACAAACACACAAAATGTCAATAATTCCAATTCCATATTGTTTATTCCATCACTTACAGTAATTTGTTGTCTTTGTAAAATCAAAATTTAACAAATCCATCCATGTATTCTTACACATTATGTTTTGGATCAGTTGGACCCAAATTTAAAATGAGTCAAAGTCTGAAGCTCAGAAGATGATGACAAAAATAAAGCAAGAGACCCAGGTCCTGCCCCTAAGAAATGACGAATTCTCAAAAGGAAATTACTGTGAATCCATGACAAAGCTGAACCCTAGATATCAGGCTCACAGTATTAGCAAAGATTGCTTGCTCAATCTTGGCTTGAGAGCAGTCTCCCTTTAAGAAGCAGTGCAGGTATGACAGTAAAGATCTGTAATTAAGAGCTGCAGATAAGGGTCCTTCTCCTATTTTTATGGGCACCACATAAGCCTCAAGGACCCTCATGTGTCTTTAGAGAGAGGAGATTCCTCTTTTCAATGATATATGAGTTTGAACTTCCTAACTTCCCAGCAAGAGTTGAGATCCCAGTGTCAAATTTCACTTAATAAAAGGAAATGTGATTGCTTAGCCTGAAAAGGAGTCATTTGTTTTTGTTTTATTTCAAATATATCTGACATATAACATTGTAAAAATTTAAGGTGTATAATATAATTTGTTCTATATTGCAATATGATTGTCATTGTAGCAAAATTAATACCTCTGCTACATAATTATTCTAAAAAAAAAAAAAAAAAAGAAGAAGAAGAAAGAAAAAGAAAACAAGGAAGGTGAGGTCTCTGTCCGCCATCTAGTTTTGTCATCCTACCTGCAAAGTTGCTCATCCCTGATTTGGAATACTAAGGTGAACTGTTAGAGCCTTACATCTTTAAATACTTTCCCGAATGATTTTCATTTCTTATGAAGACTTTCTATCTATTAATTTGTCTTACATGTTATTACTTCCTCCAGACTAATAAGAACATAAGTAAAGCTAGACATTTCAACATACAAATTAAAAAAATAAAAAAGGAAACGTGACATTCCTTATACACTTCATGGAGAAAGTTTTAGCTGATTTTTTATCTAGATATTCATTCATTCAAAAGCATCCATACTTACTACATATTAGGCATACTATTTGGTGCTAGATACACTGGGGAAAAGAGGATTGGGTTTAGGACATGTTGTTAAGTATGAAATCCTTATAAGAAAATGTTCAACTATAAGGGTGATATTGTGACACACTAGCTGAGAACTTAAAACAAGTTTTCTTACTGGAGGCCTAAATCTGAGAGCCTTGACATAAATGTGATATTTACAGCAATGAGTCTTGATAAGATCACTAAGAAAGAGGGTATAGAGGAGGAGAAAAGGAGAATATTTGGAATGTCAACAAATGACATGCAAACCTATTTTAATCTGAATTCCCAGGGAAAGAGAATATAATTTGGGGTTCTGTTATAATTCATTTTTATATAATTCTGATAAATTAAACCAAAAAATTTAGAATAAAATAGAAGAGATCATCTACTATTAAGCTTGGCCAAAATGTTTATTTAAATGATAAATAGTTCTTTTTCCATGGATGTCAATATCATTAACAAAATTCCAAAAGATTTTCTAGGAGTCAGTGCATTTAAGAAGTAACCTGATTAGCTTTCCCACTGGGGAGTAAATGAAACCTTACCATGACAATTGATTCAAATCAATTATGACTTTCTTGTGAGTTATTAAATAAGGGGCTAAATTAAATTTTCCTTCCCATATTAAGAGTAGAAGCTATGTTTTTTCTGGAAGGTTATTAAGCTAAAGGGAAGATTTTATTTTCAGAGTAGAAGCAAATCAGATTATTATAAGAGACTTCCTAAGGCCAAAAGAGTTTATTTAGGAAGTTAAAGTATCTTTGCTGGGTATAAATATTATTATGGTAATTACTATCTTCAAGTATTTATTGTTAATGAAAACTTTTTCAAGTTCCTCAAGGGTCCTTCCAAACAGAGCTGTACATCTATTTTCAAGGAAGTATCAGGCAGATAATTTCAGATACTCTCAAACAATGGAGCCAGGAAATGTCTCAGGGTGGAAATCCTCCCACTACATGTGTCCTATTAAAATCCAATTATGCACAGAGAAAGGACTAAGAAACACAATAAACTGGGGAACATATGTTTAGCATAACATATACATTACAAATAAGTCTAAATATCACATACTAGTTACAGCTTCCAAGTGTTTTTCTCAGAAATCTGAAGAAAAGCATTCAATGAAAGTTAAAACAATAAAAGAAAAAAAAAAGCAGTAGAGTATTAGAAAATGGATTCTAATTCATGAAGTGTAAGATCAGCAACATTTTAACTGATAATTTTCCCGTAACATGACCTTATCTTATATAATCATATAATACATATTCTACCTAAACTGCCATACAGATATGATAAACATTTAGACATTGTAAACAGTCTTAAGCTATATCTTTGCAAAAGCCCAACACTCTGGAAAACAATATATCAGAATATATGAGTGTTAACAAAGAGCCGTTTTTTAAAGGACTATTTGTGGGTGGATCATTTCAGTGGAATCTTATTTCTTCAATTGACTTGTTTTTTTTTTTCTTTTAAGACAATGAAAGCTTTAACCTACAGACAAAATTAAGATAACTCAGCTAATAGACCATTAGGCTCTCTATGTAAAGTAACACTGTGATGAGAGAGACTTTCATGTGGCAAATGCCACTTTGATTTTAAAAACACGGTTAAATGCCAAAGAGACTGTTGAATGTTCTAGAAAACCACCACCTCAGACTTCATACCAAGATGTCAACAAAAGGCTTATCAGAAGTCTAAGCATAATAGATGCCTGTGCCGAAGTCCACGGTCAGGTCCTCCTTGGTGCTCCCTCAGCCTGTTGCACCAGGTTCTTAAAGGAGCATTTCATTTTCTCATGAGAATCTGCTCATGGTCAAAAGTCTTGAATCCTTTGATTGTCCTCTTGCATTTAATCAGGTGGTCCCACCAAGAAAGATGATTCCCCATACCTTTCCTTGATAATTTACCAGCCTTCTGCACAAAGAATAAATGCCCCACGTCCCTCACTGGTGGCAATCCCTTTTTCAATGCTTTCAGAAATAACATCATAGCACTTGTTGAAAACCTCCTGTGTGCCAGGCACTCTGTTAGCTATGAGTGTTAAATACTCTTTCTAATTGACAAATGTCTTTGTAGGAAAATTACTACAGTCCTTATTTCACAGGAAAAGAAAGCTAAGTCATGAGGTTATGAGTCATGATTATTAAGCACTAACTTTCTGCCCAAAGTTACTTGGTTAGTTAAGAGTGGAGAAATATTCAGAACAGAAGCCTCCTCCAAATCCCAGCCATTTACCTCTGCAGTCAGCCTAGATGGTCACTGTAAGAGCTCTCTAGGCAGAAACTAAACTTGATCTTTTTGTTCTCTAGCATTTGGCATAACTTCTAGCATTGCACAGAGTAGCATGTTGGTAAGTGGTTGAATGTCTGGGACTCTCTTTTCATCCTCTTTCTACTAATTAACATGGTAAATGACCAAATAGTCATCCAGAATGGACAATACAGTGAGAGATAAAAAGCATTTTGATAAGCAGTTCATTTCTCCATGGCTGGATATTTGAAATCTTTGAAGGTCTAAGTTTTGGAGATAAATAATTATCAAGAATCACAAGTGGCTCTGTTCATTAGTTTGTAGCTGAGTAAGTCTCTTTATCTGATAGGAAGAATGGTATAGCCAATGACTTGGGTTTGGATTTTGGTCTTATTGGAGTTGAGATTGTGACAACGAGCAGAATTCATCCACTGGAGTGGGTATAGGAGGCTTCATTGTCTTCCCAGATGGTAGAAGTCATAGGGCAAAAAATGTTTCAATGAACTTTCAGTTCAGTTCAGTTGCTCAGTTGTGTCTGACTCTTTGTGACCCCATGAATCGCAGCATGCTAGGCCTCCCTGTCCATCATCAACTCCCCGAGTTCACTCAGACTCACGTCCATCGAGTCAGTGATGCCATCCAGCCATCTCATCCTCTGTCGTCCCCTTCTCCTCCTGCCAACAATCCCTCCCACCATCAGAGTCTTTTCCAATGAGTCAACTCTTCACATGAGGTGGTCAAAGTACTGGAGTTTCAGCTTTAGCATCATTCTTTCCAAAGAAATCCCAGGGCTGATCTCCTTCAGAATGGACTGGTTGGATCTCCTTACAGTCCAAGGGACTCTCAAGAGTCTTCTCCAACACCACAGTTCAAAAGCATCATTTCTTCAGCGCTCAGCCTTCTTCACAGTCCAGCTCTCACATCCATACGTGACTACTGGAAAAAACCATAGCCTTGACTAGACGGACCTTAGTTGGCAAAGTAATGTCTCTGCTTTTGAATATGCTATCTAGGTTGGTCATAACTTTTCTTCCAAGGAGTAAGCATCTTTTAATTTCATGGCTGCAGTCACCAACTGCAGTGATTTTGGAGCCCCCAAAAATAAAGTCTGACACTGTTTCTACTGTTTTCCCATCTATTTCCCATGAAGTGATGGGACCAGATAGCATGATCTTCGTTTTCTGAATGTTGAGCTTTAAGCCAACTTTTTCACTCTCCTCTTTCACTTTCATCAAGAGGCTTTTTAGTTCCTCTTCCCTTTCTGCCATAAGGGTGGTGTCATCTGCATATCTGAGGTTATTGATATTTCTCCCGGCAATCTTGATTCCAGCTTGTGTTTCTTCCAGTCCAGTGTTTCTCATGATGTACTCTGCATATAAGTTAAATAAGCAAGGTGACAATATACAGCCTTTACCAGGCAACAAATAATAACCTTAATAATAACCTTAAATTCCTTAATTTGGCATTCAGGACCTTTAATGTTCGGACCTGTTCATCTCTCTAGCTACTGTGCCCATTCCTTACACTCTAAGCTCTAACCATCATGAACAACTGCATTTACATTCCTCTGAATAAGCCAAGCTCTCTCTCAGTTCAGGGGTTTGGACATGCAATTGTAAAAGACCCTGATGCTGTGAAATATTGAAGACAAAAGGGAAAGTGGGTGGCAGAGGATGAGATGGTTAGATAGTATCACTGACTCAAGGGACATGAGTTTGCGCAAACTCCAGGAGATAGTGGAGGACAGGGAAGCCTGGTATGCTCCAGTTCATGGGGTTGCAAAGAGTTGAACAAGACGTAGCAACTGAACATTTCTCTGCCAATCAAGCAACCTACCCAGCTCTCATTTCTCTATACCATCTCCCATCTCAGGAATGTTTCTATGTAAGCAAGTTCAGATCAGTCCAAATGTCATCTCCTTCAGGAAGTATTTCTGCCCCTTGAAAATCCCCTAACACTTTGTGTTTCTCCTTGTCATGACACTTATTAACTGTATTGTTCTTTCACTGAATTTCTCCCTTACCCACTAGACTGTCAATACATTGACTAACTTCTACATTATTGGTTACTGTGGTTGTCAATTTATGTGCTAATTTAGCTAGGTCACAGTGCCTGGATATTTGGTTAAATGCTATTGTAAATGTTTCTATCAAGATATAGTTTAGATGAGATTAACATTTGATTTTGTGAGAGTTGGACCATCAAGAAAACTGAGCACTGAAGAACTGATGCTTTTGAACTGTGGTGTTGGATAAGACTCTTGAGAGTCCTTTGGACTGCAAAGAGATCCAACCAGTTAATCTTAAAGGAAATCAGTCTTGAATATTTACTAGGAGGACTAATGCTGAAGCTGAAAGTCCAATTTTGGCTGCCTGATGCAAAGAACTGACTTATTGGAAAAGACCCTGATGGTGGCAAGGACTGAAGGCAGGAGAAGGGGACGACAGAGGATGAGATGGTTGAAACATGATGTACTCAATGGACGTGAGGTTAAGCAAGCTCTGGTGATGGACCGGAAAGCCTTGGCATGCTGCAATCCATAGGGTCTCAAAGAGTCAGACATGACTGAGTGACTGAACTGAAAATAGATTATCCTCCATAATGTGAATGGGCCTCATTTAATCATTTGAAAGCCTTAATAGAAAACACTGGCCTTCTGGAGGAAGAGGGAATTTGGCCAGTAGACAGCCTTTGTACTGGAACTGTGTTTGTTCCATGGGTCTACAGCCTGCAGCCCTATCCTGCTGATTTTGGACTTGGCAGCCACCATCATTACATAAGCCAATTCCTAAAATTCTCCCTCTCTCCCTCTCTGGAGAACCCTGCCTAATATAATCATCATTTTATCTCAGGCACTGAGCATAGTGCTTGGAATCTAGACCAGATCAAATAAAATTGGATTAGGTTGAATTGATCTGACTTGCAGGGAAGAAAACTACTGTGGAGTTAATGTGCAGACTTCTCTAAGAGTCACAGACCTGCAGAGGTCAAACTCCTATACACAACAATTGGTTTTGCTAACCTGAGAGTTCCTTTTTTTCCTGATCCAGTGCAAAGAGCAGAGGAAATGGAGGATAACACAATCCCTCATCCATTAATATTTTAAATACTGAACTACATATAATTGGCACTCTGACTCACCCTACTTTTAGCATTCATGTTAGTGATTATCAAACAGTCTTAAATGAAAAATTCATACTGTCTGGCAGAGAAAGACAGGTGTCTGATCTCAGTGGGATTATCCCAGTTTTCTCAAGTCACTAGGGAGGAGATTTTATTTTTTTAGCCTCCAAAATCACTGCAGATGGTGACTGCATCATGAAATTAAAAAATGCTTGCTCCTTGGAAGAAAAGATATGACCAACCTAGAAAGCACATTAAAAAAGCAGAGACATTACTTTGCCAACAAATGTCTGACTAGTCAAAGCTACGGTTTTTCCAGTAGTCGTGTATTGGTGTGAGAGTTGGACTATAAAGAAAACTGAGCCTCAAAGAACTGATGCTTTTGGACTGTGGTGTTGGAGAAGACTCTTGAGAGTCCCTTGGGCTGCAATGAGATCAAACCAGTCAATCCTAAAGGAAATCAGTCCTGAATATTCATTGGAAAGACTGATGCTGAAGCTGAAACTCCAATACTTTGGCCACCTGCTGCTAAGAATTTATTATTGGAAAAGACCCTGATGCTGGAAGATTCAAGGCAGGAGGAGAAGGGGACGGCAAAGTATGAGATGATTGGATGGCATCACCAACTCAATAGACATTGCTTTGAACAAGTTCTGGGAGTTGGTGATAGACAGGGAAGCCTGGTGTGCTGCAGTGCATGGGGTCTCAAAGAGTCAGACACAGCTGAGTGATTGAACTGACTGAGGAAGGAGACACTCTAAGAAAGAAAACTCAACCTTTCTCTCTCCTAATATTCTCATTATGGTGATTTAAAATCTACCACTCAGCCTGGAATTATAAAGACTTCAGACTTAGAATTCCTGGATTATTTGACAACCTGGGTTCTTAAATGTTCATTGTGAATGAGGAGATGATTATAGAAAATGACCTAGTAGAAGACTGTCTTGTTAGTCAGTCAAGTTAACCTTCTCACTTAGAACAGCCTGGGGATTTACTAAATCATGGAAATGCTTGGATGGGTATGAATAAAGGATTCTGACTAGGGTTTAGGATTTACAATAGTTAGTTCATGACTCCTGGAGACAGTAACTTGTATTTTGTGTACAGAGAAAAGAATAGTGAGGTCATAGGGCCAAGGTTTCTTTAAATCGGTCCTTGTTTCTTTAAATCGGAATTGTCCAGATTTTCACTGTTTTTTATAATTCCTCTGCTTTTCTTCCTGGAAAAAAGTCAAATAATGCAAGCAAAAATTTACTAAGCTATCAACAAATAACAACACTGACAGCATCAGAGAATAAGAGATGAAAGGTGAAGTGAAATGAAAATTTGTGAATCTGCAAACTGGAAAATTCATTCTAAATCTAAAGTCAACATCATTTTTTCTAATAAGCAGTTTCTTGGTTATATAGTTTTATTTCTACTCTAGCCTTTAAAAAGTTTTATTCTGTTATACTTATAAAATCTTAATTTGTCTCCAAGTTTCCTTTTAATGTTACTTTGAAAGGTTTTTCTAAAAGGTCTTATAAATAAGTAAATATATGTTTGGGAAAACATATATTTCCCAAACATGTAATAGACACAGTGACATCTTTCCTGTGTGTACTTATTTCTGCTACAGGTATGTTCTTGTGGGTTCCCAGACCCAATTCCAATGTGTGTAGGAGTAGTGCCTGGTGGGGGTTCCTACACCAACAATGTGCCTGAGAATTCAACTCAGTTCTGACACTATCTAGACTTCCTGTAGCTCAAACGGTAAAGAATCCACCTGCGAGGCAGGAGACCAGGGTTCAATCCCTGGGTTGGGAAGTTCCTCTGGAGAAGGGAATGGCAACCCACTCCAGTATTCTTGCCTGGAGAATTCCATGAACACAGAAGCCTGGCGGGCTACAGTTCATGAGGTTGCAAAGAGTCAGACACGACTGAGTGACTAACAGTGCACACAGTCTGACACTATCTACCCAGAGACAGTATCAGATTCCACAGACTGAGGGCTCAATCCCACAATACTGTGCCCACATCCCCACTCCCCCCCAACCCCCCCCCCCCCCACACACAAGACACCAACTATGTCTTCAGCCACTCTGACCAACTGGTTATATACACACACTAATATATATATAAAATAGATAATAAAAACCTACTATATATCACAGGGAACTCTATCCAATACTTTTTTAATAGTCTATATAGAAAATAGCCTAAAAAAGAGTGGATATATATATATAACTGATTCACTTTGCTGTGCACTTGAAACTAACACAATGCTCACTCAACTATACTCCAGTAAATTTTCTTAAAAGAATGTAAGCAAATAAGTCCTATCGATAAGTTTTATAGTAATAACACAATCCTTGTACAATTTGCTACATAATATTTTGTTATGAGTCATAACTGAAATTTTAAGAATGCTTCTATAATTTCTTTTCTTTTCTAACTGAAATCTTTTCCCTAGCTGCTCAGAGTGGGTTGGTGGAAAGTAAATTAAAATTTAATAGAATGGGTTGGTTGGAAGGCCTGGCCTGATGTGTTGCAGTCCATGGGGTCATGAAGAGTCAGACATGACTGGGCGACTGAACAGCAACAAAGATAAAAGTATCTTCCAGAGGTTTAGCTCTGCCCTCATGTATCCGGCTGTCTGCTTGATATCTCCACCGGGATAGGCAACTCAAACAAGCTTTCTAAATCTAAGCTCCTGACTCTTGTTACCTCCCAACCCACTCCTCCCCAACCTGCTCCATTTCTGAAAATGGTACTACAACCCTATCTCGCCAAGTTAGAGGTTTCATGATGTTTCCTTGGACTTGAGGTGTTTGTGTTTTAAGTCCAGGTTGTGATCAGCTGCTACAAATAAGGGGTTGCCCTGATCTCCTTCCTGCATTCAGTTAATTTGCTACAGTGGCTTACAGAGCTCAGAGAAACATTTTACTTAGTAGATTACTGGTTCACAATTGATTAAATCATTTTCTCTTGGCAACTGATTCAACCTCCAGCCCCTCCATTCTCCTCAGGATCTGGGAGTGGGTCTAAAAGTTCCAACTCTCTAATTACAGGGTTAGTTTTCCTGGCAACCAGCCCTCATCTTTAGGTGCAGTCCCAAAGTCAATCATTAACCTAGAACAACTTTATCTCTTATCACTTTAGAAATTCCAAGGGTTTTAGGAGCTCTGTGCCAATGCAAGGAAGACAAAATACACATTGCTTATTATAAATTCATAAGATTACATATGATAAAGCATATTTTAAACATGATTTGAGTTGTGTGTCAAAAAAATGGGTCAGTCTCCCCAACATTATATAATGTCCCAAGCCAGTTAACCATGTGTTATCCAACAAACAAAACAGAAAGCAGTTTACTTAAAAACCCCCAAGAAAACCCAATGCATTCTGTATTAACTTTAATTTCCCATGCATTCCTCAGCTTCACAGTTATTTATAGACCTTTGCCCAGAAAAATTTGTAGTTTAAGTGGATAAACTTTAAAACTACAGGATATGGCTTCACCGTGAATTCCTTTTCTTATTCATTTGATTAAAAAGGGGTTATGAAAAAAATAATGCAGATAACCTTTGAGCAGGAGGCTGTGACCCTCACTGATTAAAGACTATAGAAATAAATTTTATATAGCACTTTACAACCTAAATTATGCTTTTGCATATATTACCACAATCATGCTCAGAATCAATGCCAGTATTTAGTGATGATCAAGAAGAGAATCTGTCTTATTAAAACAAATTCCAATCCACCAAGAGTTCAGCAGAGAAGAATTCAGAGAAATCTTGTGATTGGAAGAAATAACCAAAAAATAGTCCCTTCTTTCCCCTGAAGAACTTTTTTTTTTTTTTTTTTCAGTTGGATTTCCATTTGGCTCCTAGGGCAGAAGGTGGAGGGATTACATAAATTCCTGAGAACATCTTCCCTCTGCATCCTTACAGCCTTGCTCATTTTGGCATGGCTAAGCTGGAATAATCCTGTCTAAAGGAGCTCTGCAATTAAATTTTAAAGAAAAAAAAACAGATCTGGCATAAAAGCCACCACAGTCCCAGCCCATTTTCAAATCTATATCTGGTGCTAAAAGTACTAAAGCAAACAATATAACAACACAAAATGACCTTTACAGAGCTCTTTTTTAAAATTTATTTAATTGAAGGCTAATTACTTTACAACATTGTAGTGGTTTTTGCCATACATTGATATGAATCAGCCATGGATTTACAAGTGTTCTCCATCCTGAACCCCCACCCACCTCCCTCCCCATCTCATCCTTCTGGGTCATCTCAGTGCACCAGCCCCGAGCACCTTGTCTCATGCATCGAACCTGGACTGGCGATCTGTTTCACATATGGTAATATAAATATTCTCTCAAATCATCCCACCCTCGCCTTCTCCCACAGAGTCCAAAAGACTGTTCTTTATATCTGTGTCTCTTTTGCTGTCTTGCATACAGGGTTATCATTACCATCTTTCTAAATTCCATATATATGTGTTAGTATACTGTATTGGTGTTTATCTTTCTGGCTTACTTCACTCTGTATAATCGGCTCCAGTTTCTTCCACCTCATTAGAACTGATTCAAATGTATTCTTTTTAATGGCTGAGTAATACTCCATTGTGTATATGTACCACAGCTTTCTTATCCATTCATCTGCTGATGCACATCTAGGTTGAGCTTTTGACCCTAACAAAAATTGCCCACTAGCTTAGCCTGTGCCAGTACAAGTTTGTAATAGCCACTGCTGATGTTCTCTGCTTCTTGGCCACTTGCCCGTCAAGATTTGTTGATTTGGCCTATACTTCTGTCTCCAGTCTCATCCTAAGGAAGGCTTCTTGTTCTCTTTTGGTGCCATGGGTCTTCTTGCTCCAAGATTTGGAAGAATCATTTGAAATGGCCTTCTCTCTCTTCCTACCACACTCTGGTCTACTGCACTCCAAATCATCCTTTAGCTATGAGGCCAAATGCGCAATCTCTTGAAAGTACAGGGCTTTTGAGATGCCCTACTCCCCTTCTAAGTCTAGTTCTTTTCTGTATGGCTTTCATAGCCCACACCTTTCCAACCTAACACAGGTTCTAATTATGCTTTTACTGATGGAATAGTTAACTAATGAGTTTTTCCTTCACTGAACCATATGATTCATGAAGAGAATGACCAAGTCTATTTCCCCATGATTACATCTATAAAATCTAGCTGTTAAATGAATGAATATATGGATGGTTGAGAGGAGAGAGGAGTGAATGGACAAAAAAAAAAAAAAAAAAAAAAACAGGAATGAATTCACCTTCTCCTGATAAACATATTCTTTAATCCCAGCTATGTGAGGCCATCATGATACTGTAGAGTTAATTATCCAACCGAAATGTGAGCATTTATTTTACACTTTCTTGTAGCCACATTTTTAAAAAATAAAAACAAGTGAAAACAATATATTTTAATTTAATCTAAAGTATACAAAAGATTATAATTTCATCACATAATCAATATGAAATATTTTAGCTTACTTTTTTTCACACTAAATCTTAAAAATCCTATGTGTATTTTATATTTCCAGTACATCTCAATTTGGACCAGCAGCATTTCAAGTTCTCTAAAGCACATGATCTTGCAAAATCTGGAAAGCCAGTGAAACAGATCTGCCATATGTCTGTGCATATGAAAAAAGATCTTGGAAGGAAAGACAGACTTCATTTTAGGCAAGAAAGTTAAAAGGACACTCATTCAAGATAAATGAGAAGAGGAAGAAATATTCTGAAAATATTTAAGTTGTCTTGGTCTGTTTGGGCTGCTGTAACAAATACCATAGACTAGGTGGCTTATTAACAACAGAAATTTCTCCCAGTTCTAGAAGTTGGGAAGCTCAAGAACAAGGCTCAAGCAGATTCATTGTCTGGTGAGAGCCCACTTACTGGTTTATAGATGGTGCCTTCTCACTATAACCTCACATGGCATAAGGGGCAAGAATTTCTCTGGGGTTCTCTTTCAAAAAGGCATTAATCTCATTTGTGAAGGCTCCACCCTCATGACCTAAAGTGCCTCCCTAAGGCCTCACCTCCTAAAAGCATTACATTGGCTTTTATATTTCAACACATGAATTTGGGGGAACACAAATATTTAGTCCATCAGTTCAGTTCAGTCACTCAGTCGTGTCCGACTCTTTGCGACCCCATGAATCACAGCATGCCAGGCCTCCCTGTCCATCACCAACTCCAGGAGTTCACTCAGACTCAATGTCCATCGAGTCAGTGATGCCATCTAGCCATCTCATCCTCTGTCATCCCCTTCTCCTCCTGCCCACAATCCCTCCCAGCATCAGACTCTTTTCCAATGAGTCAACTCTTCGCATGAGGTAGACAAAGTACTGGAGTTTCAGCTTTAGCATCATTCCTTCCAAAGAAATCCCAGGGCTGATCTCCTTCAGAATGGACTGGTTGGATCTCCTTGC
Organism: Oryx dammah; assembly: GCF_014754425.2. Lineage (NCBI taxonomy): Eukaryota > Metazoa > Chordata > Mammalia > Artiodactyla > Bovidae > Oryx > Oryx dammah. Next base: position 98,915,560 of record NW_024070213.1, read on the forward strand.
AGTCCAAGGGACTCTCAAGAGTCTTCTCCAATACCACAGTTCAAAAGCATCAATTCTTCAGCGCTCAGCCTTCTTCACAGTCCAACTCTCACATCCATACATGACCACAGGAAAAACCATAGCCTTGACTAGATGGACCTTAGTCAGCAAAGTAATGTCTCTGCTTTGCAAGATGAATATTTCTGTTTATTTTACCATCTAGCCCTGATCTTCCCAAATTTTCCTACAAAGAACCCAGCTAGGGAAGTTTTTACAATAAAATCATATCTGACTAAAATACCTGCAAGATGAAAACACACAGCAGTTGAGAGAGGGCCACTTGAACAGGGCTAGAGTAGAAAGGAGCCGAAGTGAGGTGGCCAGCAGTGACAACACAGACATGGAACACAGGGGAGGAGGAAGACAGGGTGGCCTCCTTATGGTGTTCCAGAAGACTATGTCCCTGAACTCATGCTAGGCTCCCTGTGGTGTTCTAAACCATTTAAGAGGAATCTAAGGTGGGATTAGGGAGCCCCACATTTTCTTGCTAGAGTTTGAATAACACACATTGTTTGTCAAAATTGCTTTTCCTATAAGATAATGTGCTAAGTGAGGATTGTTTTATTCTCAGCTATTTTAAAGCCAGCCAGACCCGGATATCAGTATTTAATAGTGGCCATATTATCAGATACACACTGTACCTGGATTTTCATCTTTAGAAGAGGGATAATTATATCTAACTGGGTAGCTGAAAGAATATTATATGAGATAATGCCATGTTTCCCTAAATATATTATAGGCTTGTGGTGTGACCAACAATCCTGGTTTGTCTGAGACTGTTCCAATTTTAGCATCAAAAGTTCTATGTCCTAGAAATCCCACAGATCTAGGTAGACTGAAATTTTTAGTTACCTTATGTACACTTGAGATAACTTTGTGAGAATATTTTCAACTGTTTTATTCATAGTGTATTTATATACATATATATTATGTATTATATATATATATATAGTGCTCATTTTACATGTAAAACATGCTAGTTATTATTATGATAGTTGGGCTAAAGTGGGTGGACCAATGGGAATCTAGCTTAGATAGCACAAATTGCAGGCACAGAATTTGGATATGCCTATGAATAATTCAAACCTTAAAAAATGAAACATTTAGAATAACTTCAGACGTGAAGAATAAACATGATGTGTGCCATTAGTGAAGATTTTCATATACTCAATTTCCATACCCATTGCTGAAATTTGTTTTGCTCTATTTGCTTTTTAAAAAAGAAAAATAACACCATGCCAGTTCTGGTGCAAAAATTTTGCTAGTAGGCAATGAATGAAGTTTAGGAAGTACTGAGAGAATGTATATTTAAGCATCTTTCATAAGATCTTCTGTCTTTTTGCTCTATCAATATGGCTTGCATCTTAAAACTTAATTCATAGTCCCAGAGAGATGTCAAAGTTCCAGCATCCATTATACTTGCATTCCAGGAAGTTACAGTAATAAAAATAATTTTTTAAAAGTGTGGTATTGGCAAAAAATAGACAAATAGGCGAAGGGAATAGAAAAATCATAAACACACCCATGTAAGTACAGTCAACTGGTCTTTGACAAAGGAGCAAAGGCAATATAATAGATTTATAATATTATAATATTATAGTAGTCTCTTTCAGAAATGGTGCTGGGAAAACTGGACATCCACAAACAAAAATAATTAAATCTAGGCACAGATCTATACATTTCACAAAAAGTAACTCAAAATGCATCGTAGACCAAATGTAAAATGCAAAATTGTCAAGCTCACAGACAGTAACAGAGGACTATGTGATGACATTTTAGATAAACCACCAAAGGCACAATCCATAAGAGGAATAATTGATAAGTTGGATTTCCTTAAAATTAAAAACTACTGCTCTGAGAAAGATCATGAAAAGGTATAATCACAGACTGGGAGAAAATATTTCCAAAAGACACATTTGATAAAGGACTATTACCTAAAATATACAAAGAACTTTTGAAGTTCAACAATAAGATAACTCAATTAAAAAATGAATTAAATAACTTAACAGAACTAATACCAAAAAAAAGATGTCCTTTTCATTATAGGGGACTGGAATGCAAAAGTAGGAAGTCAAGAAACCCCTGGAGTAACAGGCACATTTGGCCTTGGAGTACAGAATGAAGCAGGGCAAAGCCTAAGAGAGTTTTGCCGAGAGAACGCACTGGTCATAGCAAACACCCTCTTCCAACAACACAAGAGAAGACTCTACACATGGACATCACCAGATGGTCAACACCAAAATCAGACTGATTATATTCTTTGCAGCCAAAGATGGAGAAGCTCTATACAGTCAGCAAAAACAAGACCAGGAGCTGACTGTGGCTCAGATCATGAACTCCTTATTGCCAAATTCAGACTGAAATTGAAGAAAGTAGGGAAAACCACTAGACCATTCAGGTATGACCTAAATTAAATCACTTATGACTATACAGTGGAAGTGAGAAATAGATTTAAGGGACTCGATCTAATAGACAGACTGCCTGATGAACTAGGGATGGAGATTAGTGACATTGCACAGGAGAGAGGGAGCAAGACCATCCCCAAAAAAAGAAATTCAAAAAGCAAAATGGCTGTCTGAGGAGGCTTTACAATTAGCTGTGGAAAGACGAGAAGTGAAACACAAAGGAGAAAAGGAGAGATATACCCATTTGAATTCAGAGTTCCAAAGAATAGCAGGGGAGACAAAAAAGTCTTAAGTGATCAGTGCAAAGAAATAGAGGAAAATAATAGAATGGGAAAGACTAGAGATCCCTTCAAGAGAATTGGAGATACCAAGGGAACATTTTATGCAAAGATGGGCTCAATAAAGGACAGAAATGGTAGGGACCTAACAGAAGCAGAAGATATTAAGAAGAGTTGGCAAGAATACACAGAAAAACTGTACAAAAAAGATCTTCATGACCAAGATAATCATGGTGGTGTGATCATTCTTCTAGAGCCAGACATCCTGGAATGTGAAGTCAAGTAGGCCTTAGGAAGCATCACTACAAAGTTAGTAGAAGTGATGGCATTCCAGTTGCAATATTTCAAATCCTAAAACATGATGCTATGAAAGTGCTGCACTCAATATGCCAACAAATTTGGAAAACTCAGCAGTGGCCACGGGACTGGAAAAGGTCACTTTTCATTCTAATCTCAAAGAAAGGCAATGCCAAAGAATGCTCAAACTACTGCACAATTGCACTCATTTCACATGCTAGCAAAGTAATGCTCAAAACTCTCCAAGCCAGGCTTTAGAAATACATGAACCGTGAACTTCCAGATGTTCAAGCTGGATTTAGAAAAGGCAGAGGAACCAGAGATCAAATCGCCAACATCTGTTGGATCATTGAAAAAGCAAGAGAGTTCCAGAAAAACATCTATTTCTACTTTATAGACTATTTCAAAGCCTTTGACTGTGTGGATCACCATAAAATGTGGAAAATTCTGAAAGAGATGGGAATACCAGACCACCTGACCTGCCTCTTGAGAAATCTGTATGCAGGTCAGGAAACAGCAGTTAGAACTGGACATGAAACAACAGACTGGTTCCAAATAGGTAAAGGAGTACGTCAAGGCTGTATAATGTCACCCTGCTTATTTAACTTATATGCAGAGTACATCAAGAGAAATGCTGGGCTGGATGAAGCACAAGCTGGAATCAAGATTGCTAGGAGAAATATCAACCTCAGATATGCAGATGACACCACCCTTATGGCAGAAAGGGAAGAAAAACTAAAAAGCCTCTTGATGAAAGTGAAAGAGGAGAGTGAAGATGTTGGCTTAAAGCTCAACATTCAGAAAACTAAGATCATGGCATCTAGTCCCATCACTTCATGGCAAATAGATGGGGAAACAGTGGCTGACTCTATTTTTCTGGGCTCCAAAATCACTGCAGATGGTGACTGCAGCCATGAAGTTAAAAGACGCTTACTCCTTGGAAGATAAATTATGACCAACCTAGACAGTATATTAAAAAGGAGAGATACTACTTTGCCAACAAAGGTCCGTCTAGTCAAGGCTATGGTTTTTCCAGTACTTATGTATGAGAGTTGGATTATAAAGAAAGCTGAGTGCCAAAGAATTGATGCTTTTGAACTGTGGTGTTAGAGAAGACTCTTGAGAGTCCCTTGGACTGCAAGGAAATCCAACCAGTCCATCCTAAAGCAGATCAGTCCTGGGTGTTCTTTGGAAGGACTGATGTTGAAGGTGAAACTCCAATACTTTGGCCACCTTATGAGAAGAGCTGACTCATTTGAAAAGGCCCTGATGCTGGGAAAGATTGAAAGCGGGAGGAGAAGGGGACAACAGAGGATGAGATCGTTGGATGGGATCACCGACTCAATGGACATGAGTTTGAGTAAACTCTGGGAGTTGGTGATGGACAGGGAGGCCTGGCATGCTGTGGTTCATGGGGTCGCAAAGAGTCGAACACGACTGAGTGCATGAACTGAACTGAACTGATACTAGCACAATAATCCTTTTTTAATATCAATGATGAACCTGACCCAAAGAGAGGCTACATACTCAAGTGCCAAAGCTAAGATTTAAACCCAATTTAAAACATGGACTGCATATAAACTTCTGGATAGATGTTGACTTATGGTAGAGAGTGATGGGAATAGAATGGGCCAAAAATATAGGGAATTGTAACTTTATCAATATTTATATATTCAGATAGTCCAGCTTTTCTATTAAAAAGGCCTAGAAACAATTGCCAAATAACCTATTTGGTTGTAATCAATATGCCTAAAATCCTGACTGAGATCTTAAAATATATATCTTTTGAAAATAAATAAGATTTAACTAAATAGGTGGCTCCCAATCCAGTTTTGTATCAGGAAATGTATAAGATGAACATGAAACAACTTAATGTACCTGATAGCAAAGACATCAAAGACTATTAAATCTAGTTTTTGATTTTTTAAAAAACGACCTCTGGCCAAATGTGGGTAAAACCGAACTTCAATGAAAGTAATAATTGCAATTGCAGTTTGGGCTTCCCAGGTGGCAGTGATAAAGAATCTACCTGCCAATGTGGTACATGAAAGATACATGTCTGATCCCTGGGTCAGGAAGATCTTCTGGCATACAAAATGGCAACCCTCTACAGTATTCTTGCCTGGAAAATTCCATGGACAGAGCAGCCTGGCTACAGTCCAGAGAGTCACAAGGGGTCAGACGTGACCGAGCACACATACACAGAATAACTGAAGTAGACTGAATCACACTGGATGCACTTAGTCCTTGAGTTTACAAGGATGAGAAAACTTAACTGTGCATCAGTACAGAATGTTTGAGAACCAGCCCACTTTCTTGAAAGCTGGTAAAGGGAAACAAGACTTTTGTTTTGCCTTTCCTGTACCAGGTGTATCTTGTTGTAATTAAATAGTTGATAAAGGTAGGTTGTTTTTTAGAGAAGTTAATCAAATAACAAATGCAAAAAGCAATAGAATATCATCATTTTATCATCCCATGTGTATTAGCGAAACCATGCAAGGTCAATAACTGCTAATATTACAAAAAGAGAGCTATTCAGATAATGAACGGAGAAGGCAATGGCAACCCATTCCAGTACTCTTGCCTGGAAAATCTCATGGATGGAGGAGCCTGGTAGGTTGCAGTTCATGGGGTCGCAGAGAGTCAGACACGACTGAAGCGACTTAGCAGCAGCAGCAGATACTGCAAACTTCCTTGATTAAGTATATATACCAGCCCTAAGCAATCTTGCCAAAAATTTACAATGAAATCAGATAAGCCACTACCACCAATTAACAATTTACATAGTAGAGAGAAAGAAGTTGAATGATATTATAAGAACAGATACAGCAAAATACAACAAAATTCAGATAGATAATGAAAAGACTCTCTACCAAAGCCTAAAAGAGAACTCTAGTCTGGTTTCCAGTCTGACTTGTAAGAAGCCAGAAGTCACCATACCTTCCTAACCAAAAGTAAAAAGCATAGTAAACTGAAAAACCAACTTTTCTTAGCTCCATAATAGAATGTCAGTCACAGGGCAAACTGCTGTCCTCAAAATTATAGATGCCAGCAAAGGAATATCGAGAGTCACAGCTCACCAGGAGCAGAAGCCTCTGCAGGAATCAGGGAAATCAGAACTGTAACTGATGAACTGCTGGAGGCTTAGCGTGGACCCCTCTGAGAGATAAAAACCAGACAGGGACCCAGTCACTAGAGGGACACCGCACTTTCGTGAATTTTACCTCCAAGAGTTCCACCAGGTTCTCACAGTGAATATAGGAGAAAAATCACCTTGTGCTTCTGGCAGAAGAAAGGGAAAAGACTCCATTTTGAAAAATGCCTACTACAGCATTCAATCCTTAACAAGGTCTGTTCACAGGATAAACCATTTAACTGAAAGCTAAATAGCTGGGTTTTAGCTTAATTGACCTGAAGAGTGGTGGAGGAAATTTGCAACCCCAGCTGCCTCCAGGCATCCTATCTCATTGAAGGGGAAAGAATTGGAAAATGAGAAGCCTCACTTAAATACTGAGACCTCCAAGTGCTATAAAATGCTCCCCCTGCCCCCACATCTCATCGCCACATTACCCTGGGAAGGCCTACTCACAGTATTTACCCAGTAGATCATTTCCATCAAAAATATTACAAAACATACTAAACAGAAAGGAAAAAAAATTTTTTTGAAGAAACAAAGCAAGCATCAAAACCAGATTCAGATATGGCAGACATGTTGGAATGAATAGACTTGGAATTTAAAACAACTGTGTTTAAGTGTTAAGGGCTCAATCTCACAGAAACAGTAGATTGGAGGTGCCAGAGGCTGGGTGTGTGGGAGAAAAGAGAATATATTGAACAAGAGAACAGACTTCTAGTAAGATGAATAGCCTCTAAGGATCTAATGTTGAGCATTGATGATTATAATTAACAATACTGTATTGTAGTTTTTAAAGTTGCTAAAGAGTACATCTTAAATGTTTTCACCACCACTACCAAAAAATGGTAGTTATTTGAGATAATGGATGTGTTAACTTATGGTAATCATTTCACAATATGTAAATGTATCAAATCATCACATTATACACATTAAACTTACACAGTGTTATACATTAACTATATCTCAATAAATCTGCTAAGGCTCTGAGGATAATGTAGACAGCAGTAACAGAATATATAAGCAGAGAGATGGACGTTCTAGGAAAGAAATGCTAAAGATAAAATACACTAACAGAAATAAAAAATGCCTTTGATGGGCTTGTTAGTAGATTGGACACAGCTGAGAAAAGAATCTCTGCTTGAGGATATCTTAATAAAAATCTGCAAAACTGAAACAAAGAGATAAAAGATTAATAAACAGAACAGGATTTCCAAAAAAAGAGTCTGTCTGCCTGCCAAGTAGGAAACACGGTTTCAATCCCTGAGCCAGAAAGATCCCCTAGAGAAGGCAATGGCAACCCACTCCAGTATTCTTGCCCGGGAAGTCCCGTAGACAGAGGAGCCTGGTGGGCAACAGTCCATGAGGTCACAAAAGAGTCAGACACATGAACCTAGAACCTATTATACAGAGTGAAGCAAGTCAGAAAGAGAAAGATAAATATTGTATTCTAATGCATATACATGGAATGTAGAGAAATGGTACTAAAGAATTTATTTTCAGGGCAGCAATCAAGAAACAGACATAGGGAACAGGCTTATGGACATGGGGAAAGGGGAGGAGAGGGTGAGATGTATGGAGAGAGTAACATGGAAACATACATTACCATGTGGAAAATAGAATGCCAATGGGAATTTGCTGTATGGCTCAGGAAACTCAAACAGGGGCTCCGTATCAACCAAGAGGAGTGGGATGGGGAGGGAAATGGGAGGGAAGTTCAAAAGGGAGAGGATATATATATATACCTATGGCTGATTCATGCTGAGATTTGACAGAAAACAGCAAAATTCTGTAAAGCAATTATCCTTCAATTAAAAAATAAATTAATTAAAAGAAAAAGGAGTCAGACACGGCTTAGAAACTAAACAACAACACGACAACTACAAAAGGTGTAACATGCATGTAATAGGAATTGCAAAAGGAAACAATGAGAGAAATGAGCAGAAGAAGTATTTGCAAAAAATAATATAATAGTCTACATTTTTCCTCCCCCTGAGAATGTCCCTAAATTGTCAGATACCAAATTGTTGGGTCCACTAAACTCAGAAAACACCAAACTCTATAAATGACTAACTGCCAACATTCCCCCAAAATTTCCACAAAACAAAACAATAGACAAACAGAAAACCTAATGTAGGCATATCATTTTCCAACTATGGAAAACCAAACATAAAGGAAAATCCTGAAAAAATCCAGAGGTAAATAATTTTACTAAAGAGCAACAAAAATAAGAATTATATCTAACTTCTCAGAGACCATGTAAGCAAGAGCTGCTGCTGCTGCTCAGTCGGGTCAGTTGTGGCCGACTCTGTGCGGCCCTATAGACAGCAGCCCGCCAGGCTCTCCTATCCCTGGGATTCTGCAGGCAAGAACACTGGAGTGGGTTGCCATTTCCTTCTCCAATGCGTGAAAGTGAAAAGTGAAAGTGAAGTCACTCAGTGTGTCTGACTCTTGGTGACCCCATAGACTGCAGCCTACCAGGCTCCTCCGTCATGGGGTTTTCCAGGCAAAAGTGGGTTGCCATTGCCTTCTTTGCTATGATTGAATAAGATGCTACAAAGTGAATATTATGTAACATTGAGCAAAAGATTCATAATAGTCTGATGTTAAAAAATAATGAAACAAAAATAATTTTTAAAGATTATCTTTGAAGAGATGTTTGGGTTTAGAGTTTTCTTTATATAGATTTTTAGTAAGCAACATTTTCACATGTGTTCGTGATCAGTCATGTCTGACACTTTGCAACCCCATGGACTGTAGCCCACCAGGCTCCTCTGTCCATGGGATTTTCCTGGCAAGAATACTGGAGTGGGTTACCATTTCCTCCTCCAGGGGATCTACCCAACCCAGGGATCAAACCCACATCTCTTGCATTGGTAGGCAGATCCTTTACCACTGAACCACCTGGGAAGCCCTAATATTTTTGAAGAGTTACTTTAATAAAGTCAGTTGCTACAATCCACACATTTCCTCCTCTGAGATAATTTAATTGGTAAATTATTTCTTTATTGTTAATATATCTTTTAATTAGACACGAAAAAGAAAAGAAGCACATGTTCATGTCATACCAATGAGACTACAGTTAAGCAGAACTTCATTTCTTGGCTGTCAGGGTAGAAGAGGTAGGGTAGGCGGTGGCAGATGAACACAACAGAGGAGATAAACTTGCTGCTTGATTTTTTTTTTTTTTTTAAGAAAGGTAAATAAAAGCATGCTGAGAAAGAGCTACAGTGAGAGAGTGGAAGAGGGCTTTGGTTGTTATAAAAAAAAAAAAAGAGAAAACTGTTAAAATCGGATAAAAACAAGAATTGCAGAAAGATGATGTTAAAAAGTGAGGATAATTAAGAGAATATTGAGAAGACTATACTGAATATCCAGAGACGACCATCCTGTTAGGTCTCTTGTTTTGCCCCTGTCTATTTCATCTTTGAGAAGGGCCAACAGTTTCTAACTAAATTGTTGTTATTACAAGGGTGAATGGAGGTTTCAGGCAAAAAATACCTTGACTTAGATCTGGTAGAGAGAGACTTCTCCTCTGCTAGGCAGGCCTACGCCCATGCACAGCAGGAAGAAGTTACAGAAGAAAGAGACCTCCACCTCAATTCCCAAGAAGTATCTTGAGTATGAAGTCTCTCAGAGGGGAGCTGTTAGGGGAAGCACACAGATTGAAACCGCCCACCCTGGCCAGGCACCATAGTAACCATTTGCATGAGTTGTTTTATGACAGGAGATCCTGATAAGGAATATGGAACTAATAAGCCACCACCAACCGGAAGAGTTTAGGAAAGGTCAAAAAGAGACACCGCGTGTTTGTCCACTTCCCAGAATCCCTCTCACTAGGATCCATCTTGGCTGAGAGATGTGTGCACCACCAGGAAAGACTCTGAATTAGAACGATTGGCCAAAGACAACCCGGAAACTAATCCCATCACCGTAAAACTGGAGACTGGGAGCCACGCGGCAGAGCTGTTCTCCTGGGTTCTCTTACCATGCTACTCTCCACCCGGGTTCCCTTTCCCAGTAAAATCTCTTGCTTTGTCAGCAGATGTGTCTCCTCAGACAATTCATTTCCAAGTGTTAGACAAGAGCCCAGTTTTGGGCCCTGGAAGGGGTCCCCCGAAGGCAATGGCAACCCACTCCAGTATTCTTGCCTGGAAAATCCCATGGACGGAGGAGCCTGGTGGGCTGCAGTCCATGGGGTCTCGAAGAGTCAGACACGACTGAGTGACTTCACTTTCACTTTTCCTTTCATGCATTGGAGAAGGAAATGGCAACCCACTCCAGTATTCTTGCCTGGAGAATCCCAGGGACAGAGGAGCCTGGTGGGCTGCCATCTATGGGGTTGCACAGAGTCGGACACGACTGAAGCGACTTAGCAGCAGCATACTGAATATAAATATTTGAAAACATAATAACTTCAACCGAGTTCAGATCTGTTTTCCAGCTCATTTCTAAGATGTTGCTTTGAACAACTTGGGATAGAAGAGGTTGATGGAAATATACATACAGATACTAACACTGCACAGAGGAATGAGTTCTCAGCATCTGGACATTTATAATTGATTGATTGGAGGGGAGTGATATTGAGAGGTAGTGGAGTTTCCAGAATAGCTCTAATTTTACATATTTTGTTTCACTGATAAATTATTTAACCAATTTGACCAACATCTTAATAAGGTTTTGTCAGAAATAAATAAGATCATAATAGCTATAAATTACTATAAGAGTTGAGAGAGAAAAAAATAAAAGAGGACAATTGAAACAGAGGTAAAGATTGTTAAGGATTCATTGTTAAGGTATATGCATATACCATTTGCCTTTTACAATCATCATTTTAAAATGTTTGGTAAAGTTGATGTTGGAAAGTGATAAGGACTTAAGAAAGCATATGCAGGTGGTTCAGTTGGGTAAATTGTTTGACTACCTTTAATAAAATTGGGCAGCTTCCCACTAATTTACTGAATGTCATCCTAACAGGATATTTGCAATAAAAATATTGACATAATAATTTAAACTGTCGATTGTATCTACTAAATTTTATAACTCTATATATATGATGAGAGAACTGGTTGGAAATATCTGATTGGTTCAGTTTTCTTTTTGCTCAGCAAGACTAGAATTTAATGGGGAAAAAAGCTTGAATAACACATGTGGTGAGGGCCTATTTTCCATACCAAAAGAACCTAACAGACACAATATGTGGTTACAATATATTACAAAGCACATAAAAATCAGCCAGTTGATCATAAAACCATCTTAATAAAGAACTGATAATCAGATTAGACTGCTTCCATTAGATTTTGCCATAAATATTTTCTTGATACAAGTCACTGAGTAGTCATTAATATTTTAGATTATGAAGCCTCCCAATAGTTTAATCATAGCTATGGGCTCTCTCCTCAGGAAAAATACACGTGTCTATGAAACATTCACACATGTTTTTGAGCCTATTCCTAGACCTCAGGGATTCTTGGATATTACCTTTTTGTGCTCATTAAAAAAAAAACTAAACTTCACCATTAAATCTCTCTTCCTAGTCTTACTCCTCTTCCCTCCTCTTCCCAACAACAGACATTACTTTTTAAATAAATTCTAGAGCAGTAAATAAATGTGTTCAGACATCTAAAAGATCTTAATGTCTAAGAATACTCAAATAATCACATAGATCTGAGCTCTTCCTTAAATATCATTAAATTTACTTTGTTTCTGATTCATTTCAGATTCATTCTTCAGAAGTCCTACACGTGTATAAATTCTGTGGAGTCTAATCCATGATTAACATCTGGTAGTATGACCCTTGATGTCAAACATCTTGAATATGTATCCAAATTCTCAGATACAAAATAAGCTAGCACGCTTACTGTTTATTGTAATATGTATTTTATATTTTGGAACATGAAAGGCCAAGAACTGTTAAAAGATTTAGTTAATCTGTTTTAAAACTTTTATTGAGATATAACTGATGAAATAACTGCTCATATTTAAGTGTACAATTTGAGGTTTTTCTCATGCATATACACCCATTAAACCACAACGGAGATCAAGAAAATAAACAAAGAATCCCCCTACAGCACAGGAGACACAGGCAACACAGGTTCAATACCTGGGTTGGGAAGATCCCCTGGAGAGGGAAATGGCAATCCATTCCCAGTATTTTTGCCTGGAAAATCCCGTGGGCAGAGGAGCCTGGTGGGCTGCAGTCCATGGGGTCACAAAACGCTGGACACAACTGAGCACACACATGGAGCAACGGAGCTAAGTGTTCTCATTCCCCTTTGTAATATCTCTCTCTAGACACTTTCCACTCCTCTTGCTCCCCACCATTTTTAGGCAAGCACTAATTTGGTTTCTATCATAACAAATTATTTGGTAATTTCTAGAATTTTTAGCAAATGAAATCATAGTGCCTGTAGTCTTTTTTGGTTTGGCTTTTGTCACTCAGCAGAATTATTTTAGGATTCATTCATGCTTTTATGTGTATCAGTAGTCTATTTCTTTTTTTACTATTGTATTATTAGTATTATATTGCATGGATATACCACAATGAATTTATCTACTCACCACAACTCAAAGAATGTAAGGTGCCTCTAGAATATGAAAAGGAAGGGACAATGGATTCTTCCCTGGAGCCTCCAGAAGAAACAGCCCTCCAACTATTTTAATCTTCACCTCCAGAAATAAGCAGAATATATTGTGTTATTTTAACCACTAAGTTTGTGGCATTTGCTATTGTAGCAACAAAAAATTAGTACAATGTCTTTTATCAGGCTGAAAATGTTCCTTTATATTTCTAGTTTGCTGACAGCTTTTATAAAAATTCGACTGATACCGTCAAATGATTTGTCTGAATCTACTGAGATGATGATATGGTTTTCATTTTTTATTTTCTGTTGATATTGTGAAGTGTGCTGGTTAATTTCTAATGTTAATCTAAATGCATTAGAAGATTAACCCCATTTGGTCATGGTATGTTGTCCTTATTTATTTTATAATTTGATAAAATTTTAATAACATGAAGATAGTGGCTTGTTTTCTTCTAAATAATTTTTAATTGAATTATAGTTGATTTACAATGTTTCATGTATACAGCAAAGTGATGCACTTTAATATACATATATTTTTTCTTTTTCAGATTCTTTTCCATTATAGTTTATTATACAATATTGAATACAGTTCCCTGTGCTGTACATTATGTCCTTGCTGTTTATCTGTTTATCTGTTTATCTGTTTTATATCTGTTAATTCCTAACTTATTCCTCCATCTTTCCCCTTTTGTAACCATAAATTTGTTTATGTCTTTGAGTTTCTGCTTTGTAAATAAGTTCCTTTATATCATTTTTTTTTTATGGAGCACTTTATATAGAATCAGAATTACCTTTTCCTAAATAACAGATAGATTTCAGGAGTCAGACTATCTGGGCCTAGAGTTTTCTATGTGGGAAGTAGGTAAAGTTCAGTTCTTTTAATAGATATATTGTTATTCATATTAAATATCACTTTTTGAGTGAGCCTTGACAGCTTATGTCTTTCAAGGAATCTGTCCACTTTATCTAACTTAATCAAACTTGACAAGAAGTTTGTTCATAATATTTCTTTATTATCCTTTTTACATCATGGAATTTCTAGTGAGGTCATTTCCCTCATTCTTGGTATTCTTGATTTCTTTTTGTAACTCACAAGTTATTTAAAATTATGTTGTTTGGATTACAAATATTGGGGGATTTTTTCATATTCATCTTTCTGTAATTGATGTCAAGATTAATCTCATCATGGTCAGAGAACATACTTTTATGATATGAGTCATTTTAAATTATGGAGACTTTTTGTGGTTCAGAATAGACTTCATCTTCCATTTACACTTTAAAAGAATACATATTATACTTTCATTGGCTGTAATAAACAAAAGCATACATTCTATACATGTCAATTAGGTCAAGTTGCTTTATTTAATCCATCCATTTAATCTATTATGAAGAAGGAAGTATTGAAATTACAAATTTATTGTATCTCAGGTCTGGAGACCAGAAGTTTTAAGTCAAGGTGTAAGCAAGGCCTTGTTCCCTCCTATCATGCTAGAGAAGGAACCAGCTGTTGCATGCCTCTGTCCTAGCTCCAGGTAGCCTCCGACATGCTTAGGCTTCCAGATATTATACATCACTCTAATCTTCCATGTATCTTCAAGTTTTCTTTTCTCTGTGCATGTTTTTTCCTTTCTTTCCATATTTCCTTTCTAAAGGACACCAATCATATCTGGTTAGAGCCCACCCTAATGACTTTGTTTTAACTTGATTACCTCTGTAACCATCCTTTCTTCAAAAAATATCATATTCTGAAGCCCTGGAGAGTAGGACTTCAACATAACTTTTTTTCAGGTAACATAATTCAACTCATAACAGGGATCTTGCTTTTTTGAAATTCAATCTGACAACCAGTGCCTTTCAGTCAGTTCAGTTCAGTCACTCAGTCATGTCTGACTCTTTGCGACCCTGTAAACTGCAGCATGCCAGGCCTCCCTGTCCATCAACAACTCCTGGAGTCTACTTAAACTCATGTCCATTGATTCAGTGATGCCATCCAACCATCCCATCCTCTGTCATCCCCTTCTCCTCCTGCCAACAATCTTCCCCAGCATCAGAGTCTTTTCAAATGAGTCAGCTCTTCGCATCAGGTGGCCTAAGTATTGGAGTTTCAGCTTCAACATCAGTCCTTCCAGTGAACACCCAGGACTGATCTCCTTTAGGATGGACTGGTTGGATCTCCTTGTAGTCCAAGGGACTCTCAAGAGTCTTCTCCAACACCACAGTTCAAAAGCATCAATTCTTCAGTGCTCAGCTTTCTTCACAGTCCAACTCTCACATCCATACATGACTACTGGAAAAACCATAGCCTGACTAGACGGGGACCTTTGTTGGCAAAGTAATGTCTCTGCTTTTTAATATGTTGTCTAGGTTGGTCATAACTTTCCTTCCAAGGAGTAAGCATCTTTTTATTTCATGGCTGCAATCACCATCTGAAGTGATTTTGGAGCCCCCCAAAATAAAGTCTGACACTGTTTCCCCATCTATTTGCCATGAAGTAATGGGAATGGGGGCCATGATCTTAGTTTTTTGAATGTTGAGCTTTAAGTCAACTTTTTCACTCTCCTCTTTCACTTTTATCAAGAGGCTCTTTAGTTCTTCTTTACTTTCTTCCATAAGGGTGGTGTCATCTGTATATCTGAGGTTCTTGATATTTTTCCCAGCAATCTTGACTCCAGCTCGTGCTTCTCCCAGCCCAGCGTTTCTCATGATGTACTCTGCATATAAGTTAAATAAGCAGGGTGACAATATACAGCCTTGATGTACTCCTTTTCCTATTTGGAACCAGTCTGTTGTTCCATGTCCAGTTCTAACTGTTGTTTCCTGACCTGCATACAGATTTCTCAAGAGGCAGGTCACGTGGTCTGGTATTTCCATCTCTTTCAGAATTTTCCACAGTTTATTGTGATCCACACAGTCAAAGGCTTTGGCATAGTCAATAAACCAGAAATAGATGTTTTTCTGGAACTCTCTTGCTTTTTCCATGATCCAACAGATGTTGGCAATTTGATCTCTGGTTCCTCTGCCTTTTATAAATCCAGCTTGAACATCTGGAAGTTCACAATTCACATATTGTTGTAGCTTGGCTTTGAGAATTTTGAGCATTACTTTCATAGTGTGTGAGAAGAGTACGATTGTGTGGTAGTTTGAGCATTCTTTGGCATTGCCTTTTTTTGGAATTGGAATGAAAACTGACCTTTTCCAGTCCTGTGGACACTGCTGAGTTTATCAAATTTGCTGCCATACTGAGTGCAGCACTTTCACAACATCTTTCAGGATTTTAAATAGCTCAACTGGAATTCCATCACCTCCACTAGCTTTATTCGTAGTGATGTTTTCTAAGGCCCACTTGACTTCACATTCCAGGATGTCTGGCTCTAGGTGAATGATCACACCATCGTGATTATCTGGGTCATGAAGATCTTTTTTGTACAGTTCTTCCGTGTATTCTTACCATCTCTTCTTAATACCTTCTGCTTCTATTAGGTCCATACCATTTCTGTCCTTTATTGAGCCCATCTTTGCATGAAGTCTTCCCTTAGTGTTTCTTTTTTTTTTTTTTTTAAAGAGATCTCTAGTCTTTCCTGTTCTGTTGTTTTCCTCTATTTCTTTGCATTGATCACTGAGGAAGGCTTTTTATCTCTTCTTGCTATTCTTTGGAACTCTGCATTCAGATGCTTATGTCTTTCCTTTTCTCCTTTGCTTTTCGCTTTTCTTCTTTTCACAGCTATTTGTAAGGCCTCCTCAGACAGCCATTTTGCCTTTTTGCATTTCTTTTCCATGGGGATGGTCTTGATCCCTGTCTCCTGTAAAATGTCATGAACCTCCGTCCATAGTTCATCAGGCACTCTATCTATCAGATCTAGGCCCTTAAATCTATTTTTCACTTCTACTGTATAATCATAATGGATTTGATTTAGGTCATACCTGAATGGTCTAGCGGTTTTCCCTACTTTCTTCAATTTGAGTCTGATTTTGGTAGTCCCATTCTTTTTTAAAAATGTTTCCTGCATCAGCTTTGACGTTAACGCATTAATAAATTTTAGTGCCAGCCATCTGTTAGTTCTCAATTAATTAGTTATTATTCATTTGTTGGACTGATACTCAGTTTCTTTGATTTTTTTGCATTACTACCAAAATCAGCATTTCTATTTTATTTAACTGAATCCTAAAATTGAGAAGATTATTCTTTGATCAAGTATATATTTTAATGCTATATGTTATAAGTTAGAAATGAGGGTCTCAAATTCAAGGATTGAGGGATCTCTGCTCAATTTCTCATTTTCATCTAAGAAAAGTCTCTAATCTCTATTTTTTCACAGCTATCCTAATAAATTGCCTTTAAAATTTTAGAAATAATATATATCTCACAAGGACCTATTTCCACTTCTTTTGTTGCTGTTGAAGCACACTTGTTATCTGTTTTGATCATGCACTTATTCATTCATCCTTATTCATTAAATGTGCATTTAGCAAATACCTACTATGTAGTTTGTCTTTTGCATAACAAGAGAAAACTGATAAAAACTCATGGTCTCTATTCTCTAACACTTTTTGTTTTTTGGGGGGGGTGGATATATAAATTGTTAATTATGGTTATGTAGTAAGTATTCTCATAAAGGCATATTTTATGAACTAAGTGAAATGAACTATGTGAACAAAGTTTAGACTTATGTTCAGTGAAAAGCAAATCTTAGAAGATTACTTAAACTATGACAATATTTCTGAAAAGCTCAGAAATAAGCACAACCAAATATTTAGGGATGCTTCTGAACACAACGAAATAATGAGGTTGAGAATGGTGATGAAAGATTTAGGGTCAGGATAATGGCTAAAAGAGGAAGAGATCACTGAGGGACACCAGTTAGAGCTAACAGTATTGGTATTGTGACTTAAATTTGGTGGTAAAGTGTGTTAATTTTTTATTATAATTCATAGCATGGTATGTGCTTTTTAGGTATGTATGATATTGTTGAATTGTTTTATCTTTCACTGAAGAAAATTTCTATCATATTCAAATGTAGAGAGACTAGTACAACATACCACATGTTCCTATCACCCAGTATCAGTACAGGTTGATTTATGGACAGTTTCATTTAATTCAATGCCCCCTCACATTATTCCCTTGATGCTCAGTTGTATCTGACTCTTTGCAACCCCATGGACTGTAGCCCACCAGGCTTCTCTGTTCATGGGATTTTCCAGGCAAGAATATTGGAGTGGGTTGCCATGTCCTCCTCCAGGGATTTCCCTTAATAATTTTGAAGCAATCTCAGGTACCTTATGATTTACTCTATTTAATATTTTGGTATTTATGTCTAAAAAAGTTTATTTAAAAAAACTTCACAATTCCATTGTCACACTTTACACAACTAAACCTAATTCCTCATAATTATCGAATAGCCAGTGTTTAAATTCAAATTTCCCTGTTATGCCATTATTTTTAAAGGGGTGTGTGAAAAAATATATATATAGGTTTGCCAGGTAGCACTATCAGTAAAGAGCCTGCTTGCCGTTACAGGAGACATAAGAGATGCAGGTTTGATCCTTGGATTGGGAGGATTCCCCTGGAGGAGGGGCAACCTACTCCAGTATGCTTGCCTGGAGAATCCCATGGACAGATTAGCCTGGCTGGCTACACTCCAAAGGGTTTTAAAGAGTCAGACATAACTGAAGCAATTTAGCACCCTTGCACACACACACACACACACACACACACACACTCCTATATGTGTGTGTGTATATATATGTTTTTTAAAAATTAGTATCCATACAAAGAACAACTACATATTTAATCTATAGATTCCCTTTCATATTTTTTCCTTCATTTAAAAAATAGACTTTTTTAAACAGAAGTTTTAGGTTCACAGCAATATTGAGCAGAAGGTACAGAGATTTCTCACATACTTTCTGCCCCAGTACATGCATTTTCTCCCACCAGACAATCCTCCACCAGAGTGGTACATTTATAACTGCAAACATTAATCCCATTGTAATCACTCAATTCATAATTTATATTATATACAGTTTATGGTTTGGCCAAATGTATAATGATATGTATCCACCATTATGGCATCATACTGCTCTAAAAGCTTATGTATATTTAGAGCATATTTTCACTGCTCTAAAAATCTATGCCCCACCTCTTCATGTCTCCTCCTCCCATAACTCCTGACAAGCATAATCTTTTTACTGTCTCCATAGTTCCGTTTTCCAGAATGTCATATAATCGGGAATCATACAGCATGTGGCCTTTTCAGATTGGCTTCTTTCACTTGATAATATACATTTAAGATTCCTCCATGTCTACTTCTGGCTTGATAAATCTTTTCTATTTAGTGCTGATAATATTCCACTGTACCACAGTTTATTATTTATTTACCTACTGAAGGACATCTTCATTTCTTCCAAGCTTTGGCTGTTATGAACAAAGCTGATCTATTACATCTATGTACAGGTTTTTATATGGACTTAAATTTTCAGTCCTTAGAGTAAATACAGAAGAGTGTAATTGCCTGGTCCGTTACACTGTGAAGTTGTATATTTGAAAATATATTCGGATTAGTTATAATGCATATTGCAAACTGGAGGACAACTACTTAAAAAAGTTTTTTAAAAAGTATAACCAGAACTGAAAGAGACACATGTACCCCAATGTTCATTGCAGCAGTGTTTACAATAGTTAGGACATGGAAGCAACCTAGATGTCCATCAGCAGATGAATGGATAAGAAAACTGTGGTACATATACACAATGGAGTATTACTCAGCTATTAAAAAGAACACATTTAAATTAGTTCTAATGAGGTGGATTAAACTGGAGCCTATTATACAGAGTGAAGTAAGTCAGAAAGAAAAGCACCAATGCAGTATATTAATGCATATATAGGGAATTTAGAAAGATAGTAACAATGACCCTATACATGAGACAGCAAAAGAGACACAGATGTAAAGAACAGACTTTTGGACTCTGTGGGAGAAGGCAAGGGTGGGATGATTTGAGAGAATAGCATTGAAACATGTATATTACCATATGTGAAATAGATCACCAGCCCAAGTTCTATGCATGAAACAGGGCACTCAAAGCTGGTGCACTGGGACAACCCAGAGGGATGGATGGGGAGGGAGTTGGGAGGGGGGTTCAGGATGGGGGACACATTTATACCCATGGTTGATTCATGTCATTGTACGGCAAAATCTGCCACAATATTGTAAAGTAATTAGCCTCCAATTAAAATAAATAAATTAATTTTTTAAAGTGTAACTGATATGCTCACAGAGACTGTGAGCACATCTGATCATTCTAATTCCTCCTTCTATTTCTTTTATAATTGCTGTCATTCATTTCACACACAAACACACACACACACACATATATATATGGCCTGTATATATATAATGTACATCTATATATAAATGGCATATGTGCATATACAATATATGTAAATTATATAGTATATCATGGCATCCAGTCTCGTCATTTTATGACAGATGGGGAAACAATGGAAAGTGACAGACCTTATTTTCTTGTGCTCCAAAATCACTGCAGCTGGTGACTACACCCATTATATTAAAAGACGATTGTTCCTTGGAAGAAAAGCTATGACCAACCTAGACAGCACATTGAAAAGCCAAGACATTACTTTGCCAACAAAGATCTGTTTAGTCAAAGCCATGGTTTTTCCAGTAACCATGTATGGATGTGAGAGTTGGACAATAAAGAAAGCTGAATGCTGAAGAATTGATGCTTTTGAACTGTGGTATTGGAGAAGACTCTTGAGAGCCTCATGTACTGCAAGGATATTAAACCAATCAATCCTAAAGGAAATCAGTCCTGAATATTCATTGGAAGGACTGATGCTGAAGCTGATACTCCTATACTTTGGCCACCTGATGCAAAGAACTAACTCATTGGAAAAGACTCTGATGCTAGGAAAGATTGAAGGCAGGAGGAAAGGGGATGACAGAGGATGAAATAGTTGGATGGCGTCACTGACTCGATGAACATGAGTTTGAGCAGGCTCCAGGAGCTGGTGATGGACAGGGAAGCCTGGTGTGCTGCAGTCCACGGGGTCTCAAAGAGCTGGACATGACTGAGCAACTGAACTGAACTGAACTAATACATTATATATATACTTGAGAAACCTGTATGCAGGTCAGGAAGCAACAGTTAGAACTGGACATGGAACAACAGACTGGTTCCAACTAGGAAAAGGAGTCCGTCAAGGCTGTATATTGTCACCCTACTTATTTAACTTCTATGCAGAGTACATCATGAGAAACGCTGGGCTGGAAGAAGCACAAGCTGGAATCAAGATTGCTGGGAGAAATATCAATAACCTCAGATATGCAGATGACACCACCCTTATGGTAGAAAGTGAAGAGGAACTAAAAAGCCTCTTGATGAAAGTGAAAGAGGAGAGTCAAAAAGTTGGCTTAAAGTTCAACATTCAGAAAACTAAGATCATGGCATCTGGTCCTATCATTTCATGGGAAATAGATGGGGAAACAGTGGAAACAGTGTCAGACTTTATTTTGGGGGGCTCCAAAATCACTGCAGATGGTGATTACAGCCATGACATTAAAAGATGCTTACTCCTTAGAAGGAAAGTTATGACCAACCTAGATAGCATATTGAAAAGCAGAGACATTACTTTGCCAACAAAGATCCATCTAGTCAAGGCTATGGTTTTTCCAGTGATCATGTATGGATGTGAGAGTTGTACTGTGAAGAAAGCCGAGTGCCGAAGAATTGATGCTTTTGAACTGTGGTATTAGAGAAGACTCTTGAGAGTCCCTTGGACTGCAAGGAGATCCAACCAGTCCATTCTAAATATCAGTCCTGGGTGTTTTTTGGAAGGAATGATGCTAAAGCTGAAACCAATATTTTGGCCACCTCATGTGAAGAGTTGACTCATTGGAAAAGACTCTGATACTGGGAGGGTTTGGGGGCAGGAGGAGAAGGGGACGATAGAGGATGAGATGGCTGGATGGCATTACCAACTCGATGGACATGAGTCTGAGTGAATTCTGGGAGTTGGTGATGGAAAGGGAGGCCTGGCATGCTGCAATTCACAGAGTCACAAAGAGTAGGGCAAGATTGAGCGACTGAACTGAACTGATATATATATATACAAATATGTGTAAATATATCTCTATACATATATGCTGAATACATTATTGCTATTATTATTTTGAACAATAAACTGTTAGCTGAATTGAAGATAATGAAAACAAAACTTTTTATTTTACCTTTTGTTCACTTGTTCTCTGATGCCCTTTGCTTCTTCATGGAAATACAGGTTACTTCCCAGAGCATTTTTCCTCAGTCTAAAGAATATCTTTTAACATTTCTTGCAATATAGATCTTTGACAACAAATTCCCTCAATATTTGCTTGTCTCAGAAAGTATTTCTTATTTACTTTGGAAGAATAATTTCACATAGTTCAGAATTCTAGGTTGGTATTTTTCCTGATACTTTATTTCACTCCACTCTCTTGCTTACTGGAGAAGGCAATGGCACCCCACTCCAGTACTCTTGCCTGGAAAATTCCATGGATGGAGGAGCCTGGTAGGCTACAGTCCATGAGGTCACCACGAGTTGGACATGACTGAGTGACTTCACTTTCACTTTTCACTTTCATGCATTGGAGAAGGAAATGGCAACCCACTCCAGTGTTCTTGCCTGGAGAATCCCAGGGATGGCAGAGCCTGGTGGGCTGCCATCTATGGGGTCGCACAGAGTCGGACAGGACTGAAGTGACTTAGCAGCAGCAGCAGCAGCAGCAGCAGCAGCAGCAGCAGCATTCAATCAGAGAAATTTACCCATGATACATTCCACTGATTTTTCACTGGACGCTTTCTTTTGTGGGTCATCTAAATATGAGTGGATGGTGTCCTGAGGACATTGATATAGTTCACAAAGACATAACAATTGTGCCTTGCATTTATTTGTATGATGCTGTATGTATTCAAGGAAAAATATGACATGATTTCATATTTCTTTTTAGAATCAATAAAGGATGAGGAACCCCTGTGGGTCTGCAGACAGACTTGTGAAGAAATGAGCAAGAGGGATAAAGGATGTGGCCTTACTGTATTTCTTGTCTATCACAAAACCTAGGCAAGACTGAATCTTTCTGTACCTAAGAAACAGTCCTGGGTTTAGAAATACAAAAGCCATAGTGAGATTACAATTTTTTTTTTTTTTAATCTAGCCAGCTTAGATTCCCTCCCATGAAGTTAAATAGATTCCTCTTTCTTACAAATATGTTACAAACAATGAAAGCCCAGCTAATAATCCAAATATTTTTAATGCTGCCTCCAGCATCATCACTTTGTAAATCAAGGACTTTTCTGAGCATCTTTTATTAGATTCTGTTTCTGGAAATTATAACTTGACCCTTTCATCCACTATCTAGCCCAAACTATAGGATGAGTACATTTCAAACTACTTTATCTCTACAGTTGCTGATTCCCCTTGCCGTCAATGTTTCCATCTGGACAATCACCTTTCTAAACCGATACAAAAGAGGCAAATTCTGCTGAAAGTTCACAGCAGCATCATTACAGATTCACATCCAATTCTTGGCACCAAGGCAAATTCACAACCATATTGTGAACTATACCCATGATACTTGTTTCTGAAATATCAGGACTGAAGAAGTATCAGTACTGTATTCCAATTCTGATTACTTATTCTCTCCAGGATTCTCATGTTTATACTTCTCTCCACTTACTTCTCTATCTCAATCTTCCAAAAAAGCAGCAACAACAACAAAAACTGGTCTTTCTCTCCAACATCTGTCACTCCACAATGGGATAAAATCTCCCTAACTTCTAGAGAAACCTCCAACTTGTCACAGCCATGTTAAATACTTATCTGAGATTCTTACTTCCAGCAATGGCATGATCTGCTTCTAAAAGTGATAGTAATTTGGATCTCCTTAGATTTTCCTAATTACCGAGATTTTTAAGGCACATCGTTCAGTGTCTTTCTTTCAAATCCAGCTTTGCAGTTATCCTAGATGTTCAGCATTTCTAGGGAAAATACATCCAGGATAGTACTTTCATATTTGTTGCCTTCAAAACTAGTGACTTGTATCTGTATTTCACATCAGGAGCACAACTAAATGACCTGGGATTTCAGACATCATTTGGAACTACCCTACCTACAAATTTTTAGTCCTCAATATTCCATTCTCAGCCAAAGACTCCTATGTTTCATCTTACCTCTCAGCAGTCTTTAGCATTGTTATGATTGCTTTCTATCTATTTTCTTTCACTGAATCTTTATTATCCCATAACTATTTCTCAGTTCCTCCATGCTAACATTCCCCATGCTCTATCCTTTGTTCTTTCATGCTATTAGGTGGTTAAAATGATTTCACTCACTCCCAAGAACTGAAGACCTACTCCCAAGTCTACACCTCCACCCAAAACCTTTCTCATAAGTACTAGTCCTGTTTAACTCCCTACCTACCAGTATATTGCCTTCCCAGGTGGTGCTTGTGGTAAAGAATCTGTCTGCCAATGCAGGAGACATACCAGATGTGGGTTCGATCCTTGGGTTGGGAAGATCTCCTGGAGAAGGGCATAGCCACCCACTCCAGTTTCTTGCCTAGAGAACCCCACGGACAGAGGAGCCCCTACGGTCCACGGGGTCATAAAGAGTTGCACACGACTGAAGTGACATAACACATAACACACCAGTATATTACAGAGGCATTTTAAACCCTGTGTCTAAAAGCTAATAATCTTCTAATTAAATTATATTCTTCCTCCTGTATCTCTGGCATTACCAACATCAATCCAGCCACTAACATGATAAATCTGGGAGTTATCCTAAACTGTTCCTAAGTCATTACTCCCCATACATGGTTAGTCAATATATCATTAATTCTTGCCACTCCCTTTTCTCCTCTTCATCTCTGGTACTATAGCCTTGATTTAATTCATGATAATTATTTCCAGCAACTTGATAAATGAATCCAAAGTTCAGACTCAGTGCCTTTCTATTAAACTTGACTTTTATTTTTTATATAAATTTATTTTAATTGAAGGTTAATTACTTTACAATATTGTATTATGTTTTAATTGTTATTATTCTCTTGTATAGCTGGAGTTAATCTTGTAGCAATATATTTTTTTCTGGAGACTGTGACATATTTTCTGAATCTTTGTTTATCTGAGGATGCCTTTCTTTTGCCTGTGTTGCTAAAAATAATCTAGCTAAGTACTAAATTTTAGATCAAAGGCATTTCCACCTAAGTATTATAGAAGGCACACACTAAAATAAAAAGAGCACACTTTGGAATCAAATATAGGTTAGATTTTAATTCTACGATGACTTTCTGGCTGTCCTGTCCAACTCTTTGCGACCCCGTGGACTGTAACCTACCAGGCTCCTCCGTCCATGGGATTCTCCAGGCAATAATACTGGAGTGGGTTGCCATTTCCTTCTCCAGGGGATCTTCCCAACCCAGGGATCGAACCCGGGTCTCCCGCATTGGAGGCAGAAGCTTTAACCTCTGAGCCACCAGGGAAGCCCTTGTTACACTAACTGTCTGAATTTCAGTTTCTCCAAATGAGATTACCTATTTCATAGGGCTGTTTTTTCAGTTAAGAATATAAAATGTATAATCGTGTTCATGTAGAAGGCACTCAATTAAATGGGAAGTATAATTATTATTGGACATTGCTTATTATTCTGGTACTGCGGGTTGAATAAGCAATCTGCACGTATCTTAATTTTAATTCCTATGCTGGGATCAAGATTTTGTTGTTTGTTTATTCATTTTCAGTATTTTGGACAGAAAGAGGACTTTTACCTTCTAGTTATAAATAAAAAATTACTCCAGTGTATGTATGTATGTGTGTGTATATACACACACTGCTTTTTATTTACAGCTTTCATTATGACTTATTCTGATCTTGATGAGATTTCTTTTCTGCTAAATCTATTATCATTGTATTGATTCTCTATTCTTTTAAGTTCATGTTTCATCCTCTGTATTATAATTTCTTACTTTTGTCCTTTCCCACTATGTTTTGGAAAAGTTTTGGAAGTTTCTTTAAATCACTGATTTAATTTTATGCAATTTCACTTCTGCTTCTTTGCTTCTGCAATAAATTTTAATCATGCTAATTTTTCTTACTTCCTTGAAATCTTTAGTCATCTCCCTTTTTACCTGTTTGTATTATCCTTTCAACCAATCGTATTTTTCTCTTATGAAAAGGCCAACCCTTTTTGCATTTTATTGAGAATGTCTACTCATCTTTCTAAACCTTAGAATGCACTATATCTTAGTTTTTTGTTTTTTGTTGAGAAAATTTCCCTTCCTATGCTTTAGTTGTTCTTTCCTTTCCTTTCTCTGCAGCATTTGTACATTGCCCTCTCTTGCTTCTTTTTGAAGCAAGAGATTGAATTAAGCCAAATCTTTTCAAATTTTATACTTCTCAGTTAACAAATTGTATGGATTGTCCTTGGTTCAATTCATACATTCTTGGATAATGGTTAAATCTCTCTTTCAAATTGATACCTGGAGAGAAGGTTGCTATAAACAGCCCCTGAGTCAATTCTCAGTTTCTTTCAAAGATATGCCTACTTGGGCTAAGTACCACTGTGGTGGCTATTTATCCTACCAAAAAAAAAAAAAATTCTATTCTATTCTAAATGACAAGCTAAATAAATTACTGCAATTCATAGGACATATTCATTCTAGGAATTTCTGATAGTATCCAACTCTTGCTTTAGTGTTCTATTTTTGGAAACTATCTCTTGGACAATAATACTTCAATACAAAACCTCCATGAAGTGTAACAATACAATTTTAGTTGTCCCAAAATGCAATAAATGAATGATAGAAGGATAATAACCTAATATTCTGCTTGCTACTGATGTTAAGCAATCACTGAAACTGCAGTGGGTCAGTAGCATAGTATCATCTCTATAAGGTGAAATCTGGTGAAATTTGTATGACCTAGTGAAGTGAATGTATGTAAGTTGTTTTTTTTTCCCCTAGTCATATCATCTGTCACATATTTAAACAAGGACTGTTCTCAAACCTGATTTTAGGTGATCTATGAACCTGAGTGTTCAGCGTTGTTTTTATAACATTTTCTACCATTGTCTTCATAGATATTTCAGTGGGAAGTAAGGGAGAAAACACTAGGAACCACCAGCCAAATGCTATTTGAATGAAACATTTAGATGGGGACATTTTTGCTTCATTTATTAACAGTTTTTCATTAAAAATATTTAGAATTGGTTCCATTATTGGTTTGCTAAGTGTTTATTCAATTGTTTTATTTATAAGCATCTTCTGTAACTTTGTATTGAAGTTTCCAGGTTGCTTTGTTGGCAATCTTGTATTCTTATTATGTGTTACTGCTAAGAGTTAAATTGCAGAAATAATAAAGAAGAAAAATACAGCAGAAGTTTGACGGCATCTGACAGGATTCATTTTGTATAATTTTTCATTTGAATAAAGAGTTGTTTATTTTTGAAAAAAAAAAAAAAAAACCCTAATGCATTTTGGACATCTATCTGACCAGCACCATGCTAAATACCTTGGGGAACCTTTTCCTATTTAAACCTTTGGAAAAAAAGGGACTTCTAACTATCAGTAATAGAGGTGAGACAAAATGAGCCTCAGAGAAGTCAAGTGAGATATTCAACATCCTCCAAGTTGTAAGTGGCCATCTAGCCCAGTTCAGCTCTGTGTGACTAGCTCATCCCAGACCATTCCAGTACACCATGATGAACATTTAGCATATGGAAGCAATTCACATTCACATTTTGTGTACTGTCTTTAGGCAAATTCTTAACCAGATACAATCATTGACTTGCATAAAAGATGACATTTCCAGATATCTGTTATTCTGCCTTTTGATGAAAGAAAAAGTTTGGCAAAGTAAATAGTTTTGAAATGCTATTTGAAATATTTTTGAAAATCTTTCTACTCACTCATAATACATCATAGTGTAATTGAAAATTAAATACTTGAATCATTTTCTCATTATGCAATAACAATCTACACTTTGGAAGTATTTTGTTTTGACAGCTGGAATCCATAATGTGGGGAAAACGGAAGCTTTTAGATAGAAGGAATTTGGAGAGAAATGGGTTTGGGGGACTGTCCCTACACTACCATCTGGAAATGCTAGGGAACCTACCCCTTTGTTATACAAAACCATAAAATAGTCAACTTTAACTTGCATCAGGATGCTACTCCACTGTTCTCTGCTGACCATAAAGCCTTCTGGGAAGGAAGTAGGGTCAAGTTTTCTGGAGTGGAATTACTATCAGTATGTATGAGGCAAAACAAGGATTAAAGCTGTAGCCCTAATGGTGGAGAGGAAGTAACTGAGAAAGCCTCCAAAGAAGCTCAAGCAAATACAGGATATTTATGGACCAGATAGAAAGAATTTAGGGCAGATAAAGTGAGCCTCAGGGGTTAGTCATGGCAGGAATTCTGCTTGAAAATGAGCCACATGAGAACATGGATGGGGCCCAAAAGACAAGCCAGTTGGTTCACTCAGAGTCATGTCTGCTCACCACAAGTGCCCAGGGTTGGAAAAGCACAGAAATCCTGGTTAGTGAGTGGACTGGTACAAGGGAACATACGTCACTTCCCCCAGACCTCCATCATCATATCATACACACACATATATAGGCAAGTATATTTTGCAGAAATGTGCTTCAGTTCAGTTCAGTCACTCAGTCATGTCGGACTCTTTGCCACCACATGGACTGCAGCACGCCAGGCTTCCCCGTCAATCACCAACTCCCGGAGATTGCTCAAACTCATGTCCATCCAATCAGTGATGGCATCTAAGCATCTCATTCTCTGTCATCCCCTTCTCCTCCTGCCCTCAATCTTTCTCAGCATCAGTCGGCTCCTTGCATCAGGTGGCCGAAGTATCGGAGCTTCAGCTTCAGCCTCAGTCCTTCCATTGAATATTCAGGACTGATTTCCTTTAGGATTGACTGGTTTGATCTCCTTGCAGTCCAAGAGACTCTCAAGAGTCTTCTCCAACACCACAGTTCAAAAGCAACAATTCTTCTCCAACACCACAGTTCAAAAGCAACAATTCTTCATCACGCAGCCTTCTTTATGGTCCAACTCACATCCCTACATGACTACTGGGAAAACCATAACTTTGACTATATGGACCTTTGTCAGCAAAGTAATGTCTCCATTTTTCATTATGCTGTCTAGGTTGGTCATACCTTTTCTTCCAAGGAGCAAGTGTCTTAATTTCATGGCTGCAGTCACCATCTTCAGTGATTTTG
The DNA here is from genome assembly GCF_014754425.2 of Oryx dammah. NCBI lineage: Eukaryota > Metazoa > Chordata > Mammalia > Artiodactyla > Bovidae > Oryx > Oryx dammah. The sequence goes on from NW_024070213.1 coordinate 98,944,587, forward strand.
GAGCCCAAGAAAATAAAGGCTGTTTCCACTGTTTCCCCATCTATTTGCCATGACGTGATGGGTCCAGATGCCATGATCTTAGTTTTCTGAATGTTGAGTTTTAAGCCAGCTTTTCACTCTCCTCTTTCACTTTCATCAAGAGGCTCTTTAGTTCCTTTCAGAAAGGAACTAAAGTTAAGCAAAGGACTGTGAATTTGAAGAGAGGGCCAAAACAAGACAGGTAGCTTGACAGCCTTCCTATATGCATCTTGTTCAGGCACTGTTCTATAAGAAAAACAGGTGGTTTTGTGTTTGTTCTGGGTTTTTGGTGTTTTTTTTTTTTTTTTTGGTGGGGGGTGGTGAGGTGGTTGGCCAGATCAGGCAACATGTGGGATCTGAATTCCCAGAGCAGGAATCAAACCTGTAACCCATGCATTGAAACGGCAGACTCTTAACCACTAGACTGACAGGGAAGTCCCTCAAACAGGTTTCTTAACAGCAGTTTTCATTCTGACACTTAGAGAATTGCAAGACCATAATCACAGAAAACTAGTCAATCCAATCACACTAGGACCACAGCCTTCTCTAACTCAATGAAACTAAGCCATGCCCTGTGGGGCCACCCAAGATGGGCGGGTCATGGTGGAGAGGTCTGACACAATGTGATCCAGTAGAGAAGGGAATGGCAAACCACTTCAGTATTCTTGCCTTGAGAACCCCATGAACAGTATGAAAGGCAAAATGATAGGGTACTGAAAGAGGAACTCCACAGGTCAGTAGATGCCCAATATGCTACTGGAGGTCAGTGGAGAAATAAATCCAGAAAGAATGAAGGAATGGAGCCAAAGCAAAAACAATACCCAGTTGTGGATGTGACTGGTGATAGAAGCAAGGTCTGATGCTGTAAAGAGCAATATTGCATAGGAACCTGGAATGTCAGGTCCATGAATCAAGGCAAATTGGAAGTGGTCAAACAAGAAATGGCAAGAGCGAACATCAAAATTCTAGGAATCAGTGAACTAAAATGGACTGGAATGGGTGAATTTAACTCAGATGACCATTATATCTACTACTGTGGGCAGGAGTCCCTTAGAAGAAATGGAGTAGCCATCATGGTCAACAAAAGAGTCTGAAATGCAGTACTTGGATGCAATCTCAAAAATGACAGAATGATCTCTGTTCATTTCCAAAGCAAACCATTCAATATAACAGTAATCCAAGTCTAAGCCCCAACCAGTAACGCTGAAGAAGCTGAAGTTGAACGGTTCTATGAAGACCTACAAGACCTTGTAGAACTAACACCCAAAAAAGATGTCCTTTCCATTATAGGGGACTGGAATGCAAAAGTAGGAAGTCAAGAAACCCCTGGAGTAACAGGCACATTTGGCCTTGGAGTACAGAATGAAGCAGGGCAAAGCCTAAGAGAGTTTTGCCAAGAGAACACACTGGTCATAGCAAACACCCTCTTCCAACAACACAAGAGAAGACTCTACACATGGACATCATCAGATGGTCAACACAAAAATCAGATTGATCATATTCTTTGCAGCCAAAGATGGAGAAGCTCGATATAGTCAACAAAAACAAGACCAGGAGCTGACTGTGGTTCAGATCATGAACTCCTTATTGCCAAATTCAGACTTAAATTGAAGAAAGTAGGGAAAACTGCTAGACCACTCAGGTATGACCTAAATCAAATCCCTTATGATTATACAGTGGAAGTGAGAAATAGATTTAAGGGACTAGATCTCATAGATAGAGTGCCTGATGAACTATGGATGAAGGTTCGTGACATTGTACAGGAGACAGGGATCAAGACCATCCCCATGGAAAAGAAATGCAAAAAAGCAAAATGGCTGTCTGGGGAGGCCTTACAAATAGCTGTGAAAAGAAGAGAAGCGAAAAGCAAAGGACAAAAGGAAAGATATAAGCATCTGAATGCAGAGTTCCAAAGAATAGCAAGAAGAGATTAGAAAGCCTTCTTCAGCGATCAATGCAAAGAAATAGAGGAAAAGAACAGAATGGGAAAGACTAGAGATCTCTTCAATAAAATTAGAGATACCAAGGGAAGATTTCATGCAAAGATGGGCTCGACAAAGGACAGAAATGGTATGGACCTAACAGAAGCAGAAGATATTAAGAAGAGGTGGCAAGAATACACAGAAAAACTGTACAAATAAGATCTTCATGACCAAAATAATCACGATGGTGTGATCACTCACCTAGAGCTAGACATCCTGGAATGTGAAGTCAAGTGGGCCTTAGAAAGCATCACTATGAACAAAGCTAGTGGAGGTGATGGAATTCCAGTTGAACTATTTCAAATCCTGAAAGATGATGCTGTGAAAGTGCTGCACTCAATATGCCAGCAAATTTGGAAAACTCAGCAGTGGCCACAGGACTGGAAAAGGTCAGTTTTCATTCCAATCCCAAAGAAAGGCAATGCCAAAGAATGCTCAAACTACCGCACAATTGCACTCATCTCACACACTAGTAAAGTAATGCTCAAAATTCTCGAAGCCAGGCTTTAGCAATCGTGAACTGTGAAGTTCCAGATGTTCCAGCTGGTTTTACCAAAGGCAGAGGAACCAGAGATCAAATTGCCAACATGTGCTGGATCATGGAAAAAGCAAGAGAGTTCCAGAAAAACATCTATTTCTGCTTTATTAACTATGCCAAAGCCTTTGACTGTGTGGATCACAATAAACTGTGGAAAATTCTGAAGGAGAAGGGAATACCAGACCACCTGACCTGTCTCTTGAGAAACCTGTATGCAGGTCAGGAAGCAACAGTTAGAACTGGACATGGAACAACAGACTGGTTCCAAATAGGAAAAGGAGTATGTCAAGGCTGAATATTGTCACCCTGCTAATTTAACTTCTATGCAGAGTACATCATGAGAAACGCTGGTTTGGAAGAAGCACAAGCTGAAGCATCAATAACTGGCAATAGTCAATTGCCGGGAGAAATATCAATAACCTCAGATATGCAGATGACACCACCCTTATGGCAGAAAGTGAAGAGGAACTAAAGAATCTCTTGATGAAAGTGAAAGAGGAGAGTGAAAAAGTTGGCTTAAAGCTCAACATTCAGAAAACTAAGATCATGGCATCTGGTCCCATCACTTCATGGGAAATAGATGGAGAAACAGTGGAAACAGTGTCAGACTTTTTGGGGGGCGCTCTAAAATCACTGCAGATGGTGACTGCAGCCATGGAATTAAAAGACGCTTACTCCTTGGAAGGAAAGTTATGACCAACCTAGATAGCATATTCAAAAGCAGAGACATTACTTTGCCAACAAAGATCCATCTAGTCAAGGCTATGGTTTCTCCAGTGGTCATGTATGGATGTGAGAGTTGGACTGTGAAGAAAGCTGAGCACCAAAGAATTGATGCTTTTGAACTGTAGTGTTGGAGAAGACTCTTGAGAGTCCCTTGGACTGCAAAGAGATCCAACCAGTCCATTCTGAAGATCAGCCCTGGGATTTCTTTGGAGGGAATGATGCTAAAGCTGAAAATCCAGTACTTTGGCTGCCTCATGCGAAGAGTTGACTCATTGGAAAAGACTGATGCTGGGAGGGATTGTGGGCAGGAGGAGAAGGGGATGACAGAGGATGAGATGGCTGGATGGCATCACGGACTCAGTGGACGTGAGTCTGAGTGAACTCCGGGAGTTGGTGATGGACAGGGAAGCATGGCGTGCTGTGATTCATGAGGTTGCAGAGAGTCAGACACAACTGAGCGACTGAAATGAACTGAACTGAACTCTTGGATCTTCATACTTGATTATTTCCCACGAATAACAGCTGAAAGAGAATCTTTGTTCTAGGCTTAACAAAGATGAGTAAAAATTTTAACTCATTGCAGAATTAAGTTTAGATGAATAAAAGAGAAATTCATATATATTGATGGTCTATTATTTATAGCGTGACTATACAAATATATAGAGAATACATGTTATGTAATAGACATCTAAAATGTGGTCATAATACATAATCACTTAGAGCTATAAAGTTGTGATTCTGGTGTTAAAGATCAACCCTCCCAAGGATGATTGGTGACACTTATCCACTCTTACTTCTCCTATTAGTTACAGAGACACCTGGAGTCATCAGTTCCTTTTACTAGAAGTGATATACAAATCACAGTTATTTCTATGTCTCTAAGTTAAACCTAAGTGACCAAATTTAAGGCATAAGAATTGACTTCATCAGTGGTATGTCTCTTGCTTTAGCTATGTCTTTATTTCTTTCCTACAATATAGATCCTTGCAGATACAAGGATTTTCACTAGATTCACTTTCTTCTGAGTCATTTTCTGAAAAATATCTGTTACAAAATATCTTTTTGGACCCCTCTAGTGGCCCAGTGGTTAAGAATCCCCCCACCAATTTAGGGGAGATGGGTCTGATACCTGGTCCTGGAAGATTTCACATGCAACTAAGCCCGTGAGCTTCAACTACTCTAGAGCCCATGCTCTGCAATGAGAGGCCACTGCAATGAGAAGCCCACACATCATGACTAGGAACTAGCCCCTGCTCACCACAGCTAGAGAAAGTTCATATGCAGCAACAAAAATTCAGTACAGCCAAAGATAAATAAATAAATACTATTCTTAAAAATAACTTCTCAATGCCTTCCTGTTGCTTAAAGACATTTTTGACTATTGGTGGAAAGTGAATATTAAGGACAAGATCTAAGGAAAGTCTTTCCTTTCTTTATCCCTAAAACACTTTATGATCACCTAATTTGATTAAAAGTTGAATTTATCCTTGATAGTAAAGGTTATCTGAATCAATTTTCTTATGATTTTACTGTTTAATAGTTGCTTGCACTCTGAATTAGCTGTAGGAATTAAGTGCTACGGAAAGGCATAAACATTTCCCCCAGGAGTCGTTCAATAGTACCTATTAAATTTTTAATTATGTATGCCCTGGTATTTCTATGAATTTGTCCTTAGATATATATGTACAAATCCTTAAATATATACATACAGGCACATTTACTGCAGTGTGATTGGTATATTGGAAATAGTTTAAATGCTCATAAGTAAACATTTGGTATATTAGTTAAGCATCCTTGCAATAGAATACCAAGCAATTTTAAAAGAATGAGGTAGATTATTATGACTCATGAGGGTGGGATGATTTGGGAGAATGACATTGAAACATGTATAATATCATATATGAAATAAATCGCCAGTCCAGGTTCGATGCATAATACTGGATGCTTGGGGCTGGTGCACTGGGACGACCCAGAGGGATGGTACGGGGAGGGAGAAGGGAGGGGGGTTCAGGATGGGGAACACGTGTATACTTGTGGCAGATTCATGTTGATATATGGCAAAACCAATACAATATTGTAAAGTAATTAACCTCCAATTAAATAAATTTATTAAAAAAAAGACATTCAAAATATATTAAAGAAAACAAGGCACAGATTCTTGTGTATAATGAAATCACATTTGTGTTTAAACATATGTATTTGAAAATGCTTGTACGTACCTAAAACATTTCTACAAGGAAATGAAAGATATGATTCACAGTGCTTATCTCTGGAGAATATCACTGAGGTGGGGGGGAACGATGATTGTCATGTATAAAGTCTGCATTGGTTGACAATTGTTAATCATATATTATTTTTATAATAAGAAATTTAGTATATATTTTCCACCCTATTGACCAAAGAGTTTCAAGAAAGTAAATGTTCCTAACACCAAGCCCCTAAACAGAGGAAACAGATCTTCCTACCAGATATAGGAATTCAAGAAGGAAATATTGGTATGTTTCCCAACCCACTACTCTCCTAATCTTCAGTCCTCACTAGTTCCTGTAAAAGTTTAAGCATTCCCTAGGGGCTTCCCTCAGAGAAGGCAATGGCACCCCACTCCAGTACTCTTGCCTGGAAAATCCCATGGATGGAGGAGCCTGGTGGGCTACAGTCCATGGGGTCGAGAAGAGTTGGACACGACTGAGTGACTTCACTTTCACTTTTCACGTTCATGCATTGGAGAAGGAAATGGCAACCCACTCCAGTGTTCTTGCTTGGAGAATCCCAGGGACAGAGGAGCCTGGTGGGCTGCCATCTATGGGGTCACACAGAGTCGGACACGACTGAAGTGACTTAGCAGCTGCAGCAGCAGCAGCAGCAGCAGGGGCTTCCCTGGTGGCTCAGTGGTAAAGAATCCTCTTGGAAATGTAGGAGACTCAGATTTGATCCCCAGGTTGGGAAGATCCCCCAGAGAGGAAAATGGCAACCCACTCCCATACTCTTACTGGAAAATTCCATGGGCAAAGAAGCCTGGTGGGCTGCAGTCCATGGAGTCACAGAGAGTCAGACATAACTTCGCAACTAAATGACAACAGCAAGAGAATGAGTGTAACTGAAAATGGAGATCATATAAATGATGTTTTTTGATCTTGCCTTGCATTTTAAATTTCCTAGGGCTGCTGTAATTACTATGAGCTGGATGGCTTAAAATAACAAAACATTATTTTCTTACAGTTCTGGAGACAGAAGATGAGAGGGTTGGATGGCATCACCTACTTGATGGACATGAGTTTGAGCAAGCGCCGGGAGTTGGTGATGGACAGGAAAGCCTGGCATGCTGCATCCATGGGGTTGCAAAGAGTCAGATACAACTGAGTGACTGAACTGAACTGAACTAACAGATCTGGATTAAAAGTCTATAACTTAAGTTCTGGCAAGGTCACACTCTTTCTGAAGGCTCTAGGGAGGGATATTTCCTTGCCTTTTTCTAGATCCTGGGGTTTCCCAGGTGGCTCAGTGATGAAAGAATCTGCTTGCAATGCAGGAGACTCAAGAGATGCAGGTTCGATCCTTGGGTTGAGAAGATCCCCTGGAGAAGGGAATGGCTACTCACTCCAGTACTCTTGCCTGGAGAATTCCATTGACAGAGGAGCCTGGTGAGCTGCAGTCCATGGGGTCATAAAGAGTTGGACACACTGAGCGCTCATGCACACTACTAGCTTCTGGTCATTATTGCTAACCCTTGGCCTTCCTTGGCTTGCAGTTCATTCCAATCGCCCCCTTAGTCTTTACATGGCTTTCTCCCCCGTGTCTGTCACTCTGTTCTTATAATCATAAGATAGGATTAGGACCCTTCCCCCCACCCCCGCTAATACAGTAGACTTCATTTTAACTTGATTACATCTGTAAAAACTCTGCCAAATAAGTTCACAGGTACTGGGGGTTCAACATATCTTTTTTGGTGCGACACAGTCTAACCCACAACAAATGGATTTGTTTTAGATCCTCTGTTTTAAATTGCTTATTCCATGAGATGAGTCCTGGAGAATTGCGTAATGGTGTGTGTAGCAGCTGATTTAGCAGTGTTGATCCCACAGCGACCTCAGCCTTCGATGTGTGCTGCTCCTCTCCGTCCTCCTCAAGAACATCTCTCACACGGTGTTTATATCAGGACGGGAGGCTTATCTTTCAATGGGCTTCGTAAAGCCCAATGAGAAAATGGAATACTGTACTTAAATACCCTTGGTTCAGCTATTTTATGTACTCTAGGATGATGATACTCAGGAATTAAGACATTAAAACTTGCTATAAGAAACACATGATCTCTGATGAAGTAAGTGTTGAAATACACTCATTATCTGAAACGAAGCCCGCGGAGTAAAACTATTCTCTGTTAACAAGGGAAAACAGCTGTAACCTCATACTTTAGAATTTCATGATAAATGAAAGCCAGTTTTGACTTCTGTTTTACTTACTTCTTCAAAGGGATGGCCAGAACTTCCCCTGTGGTACAGCAGATAAGAATCTGGCTGCCAATGCAGGGAACACGGCTTCCATCCCTGGTCCAGGGAGAGTCCACATACCATCAAGCATTTAAGCACATGCACCACAATGACTGAGTCTGTGTTTTATAGTAAGATATGCACCGTAATGAGAACCCTGAAGCCCAGGCACCACAACTAGAGAAAGCCTGTGTGCAGCAAAAGAGACCCAGCACAACCATAAATAGGTAAAAAAATTTTCAAAAAAGAGTGATAATCATGAAAAAGTCAATTACATAGTCTCCTACTTACCCATGTAAGTAAGCCCTGTGTGAGGTTGCGAAGGTAGAATCCTTCTGCTCTTTGACTTTTGAGAAATATCTTTGGCTGCTTAATTGTATAAATATTCTGGGCCTCAAGCAATCTGAAAGCCAACCATTGCATCTTGCCTGCTGAAAACTAATGATGATGCTGGATAATACATTTTTTAAGTTTTCAATAATACCTGAACTCACAAGAAATAGGAAAAAAGTTTAATTTCCAGGTGTCAGAAATCAAGAGAAAATTTAAGCCAGTGTGATAAGCAGCTGAGCAACCCAAAGAACTCTTCAACGATGTAAACATGGGGCTAACAGGGAGGCCTGGCGTGCTGCAATTCATGGGGTCGCAAAGAGTTGGACACGACTGAGCGACTGAACTGAACTGAACTGAACCATGTTGTTATTGTTTTATATTTTATTATTCAAAAAGTTAAAACTATTAATAAATAATGTTTTATTCTCACCTCATCTGTCACTTCCCCTTCTTCTTGTAAATCATGTATTTTACTAATTTATTATGGTCATTCTAGTGTTTCCCAGGTAATAATAAGTACATATCAAAGTACATTTGTTCTTCCTTTATAGACACAAGGTAGCTTAATTTTTATGCTCTTATGAAATTTATTGTTTCAGTTAGCAGTATATTGTAGAGATATTTCCACATCAGAACATGGAGACTTCCTTGAGCTTCTAAAACACTGCATAGTATTCCTTTGTGTGGGAAACAGTCATTTATTGATCAACACACGTTGCTGCAGGATATAAACTTGTAATTCATCATCACAAACATTTGTAAATATATCTGTAGGATTAATTTCTAGATAGGGGATCCTTGCATCATAGAATAACTTCATTTTTTTTTGAGAGCTGCTACCAGATTGACCTCCATAGAGATTTATCATTTTGACTGACTTTGTAATGAATGTCTCTTCCTCTGCAGGTTGACACAGAAAGCACTTGTCAAATTTTTGGATTTTTTCCCCAGTCTTATAGATGAGAAATGGCACTGTGTATTTGCATTTATTTTATTATGTATGGTAATGACAAACGCTGGGCTGGAGGAAGCACAAGCTGGAATCAAGATTGCTAGGAGAAATATCAATATCCTCAGATATGCAGATGACACCACCCTTATGGCAGAAAGTGGAGAAGAACTAAAGAGCCTCTTGATGACAGTGAAAGAGGAGAGTGAAAAAGTTGGCTTAAAGCTCAACGTTCAGAAAACGAAGATCATGGCATCTGGTCCCATCACTTCATGGGAAATGGGGAAACAGTGGAAACAGTGGCTGACTTTATTTTGGGGGGCTCCAAAATCACTGCAGATGGTGATTGCAGCCATGAAATTAAAAGACGCTTACTCCTTGGAAGGAAAGTTATGACCAACCTAGACAGCATATTGAAAAGCAGAGACATTAACTTGCCAACAAAGGTTCGTCTAGTCAAGGCTATGGTTTTTCCAGTGGTCCTGTACGGATGCGAGAGTTGGACTATAAAGTAAGCTGAGCACCGAAGAATTAATGTTTTGAACTGTGATATTGAAGACTCTTGAGAGTCCCTTGGACTGCAAGGAGATCCAACCAGTCCATCCTAAAGATCAGTCCTGGGTGTTCATTGGTAGGACTGATGTTGAAGCTGAAACTCCAATACTTTTTTGGCCACTTGATGCGAAGAGCTGACTCATTTGAAAAGACCCTGATGCTGGGAAAGATTGAGGGCAGGAGGAGAAGGGGATGAAAGAGGATGAGATGGTTGGATGGCATCACCAACTCGATGGATGTGGGTTTGGGTGAACTCTGGGAGTTGGTGATGAACAAGGAGGCCTGGTGTGCTGCGGTTCATGGGGTAGCAAAGAGTCAGACACGACTGATCAACTGAACTGAACTGAACTGAATGAGTATTTTTTCATATATTTAAAGAGGTTTCATATTTCTTCCTCTGAACTGTTTATGTCCTTTGTCCATTTTTCTATTGAGCTTTCAATGTTTCTGTTATAGATTTCTTAAAACACTTCATACATAAAAAAAAAAAAACATTATCTAGATGTTGCTACTTCCATAGTTCACAAAGAACAGAAAATACTACATAAAGCCTATACTCTGCAAAGAATGATTCTCAGAAGAGGATCAGGAAAAGAAATGAGTCATAAAAATCTATCCACTAGGTCAGGGAAGAGACAAGAATTTTTGGATGTTTCTGACAAGCTTATTCCTGCTTAGACTCTAGGGAAGAATAAAAAGTTCTCTGTGAGAAATTTCTGTGAGTTTATATTTATAGTACCCACTTAGCATGGAGATTCTCAAAGCTTAGATTAATGTAAACACTAGTCTGGCTGCTCAGTTGTTCAGTACTGTCTGACTCTTTGCAATCCCATAGAGTGTAGCCCGCCAGTCTGCTTGGCCCATGGGATTTACCAGGCAAGAAGACTGGAGTTGGGTTGCCATTTCCTTCTCTAAGTTATCTTCCCAACTCAGGGATCAAACCCAGGTCTCTTGCTTGGGAAGCAAGTTCTTTACCACTGAACCACCAGGGAAGCTTGGGTCATACATAAGTCTTAACAAATTTTAAAATAAATATATTCTATACCACACATTCTCTGATTGTAATTCAACTGAGTTAAAAATAAATTTAAAATATATATTTGAACATTTTAAGATATAATTCTAATTTTTCAGTCAGATCAAAAAAAGAAATCAGTAGGTAAATTAGAGAGATTTTGAACTGAATGGTACACATATTTCATATTTAAAACTATGGTATGCAGGTAGGACTGTGCTTTAAGAACAATTTGAAGTTTTAGATGTTTCTATTAGAAAATAAGAAAGCCTAAAGTGAGCTAAGTGTGCAAAAACTAAGCTTACAAAAGGAACAATATAAATCCAAGGAAAGAAGTAGGAAGGTACTAGGTAAAGAACAGAAATCAATGAAACTGAAAATAATACAGATGATCAAGAAACCAACAAAGCAGACCAGTTCCTGGTGAGATTAATCAAGAGAAAAACTAGAAGATGCAAGTAAATGTGTAAATCAAATCCACTGATTAATGCAAAGTTACATGAGAGCAAGACTATTTTATCAACAACTCTAAGCCAATAAATTTAAAAACTTGGATGAAAGGACAATTTTATATAGCAGTATATCAGAAGAAAATGGAACAAAGAGAGAGCCTAAAACAATTAATAGGCTGAAGTATTTGATAACTAAAATACCCCAAGTTTAAATTTGTGGACTGCAGGGAAAATGGTATTTCGTATGGTGGGGAAATAAGGCAGATGCCTTATTGGATAACATTTGGCCTCTTCTGGATCCACCCATCTATTATCTTGGGTAATCTCAGCACAGGCAGTTGGGAAGTGTTGGGCCTCTAAATGGAGAAGGGAACTGTACTTCTTCACAGTCTATTTTCTGCTGAAATTCTGAGGTGTTAAAATGCATTTTGGAGGACAATTTCAGAACACCAAAGAATTGATGCCTTTGAACTGTGGTGCTGGAGAAGACTCCTGAGAGTCCCTTGGACAGCAAGGAGATCAAATCAGTCAACCTTAAAGCAAATCAACTCTGAATACTCATTGGATGGACTGATGCTGAAGCTGAAGCTTCAGTATTTTGGTCATCTGATCAATTATCTTAATTTTTTCTGAAAGGCATTCAAGTTTAGTTTTAGTTAAAATTATTAAATGGACTAAGTGCTTTCAAAGTCTTTCCATTCCTTCTCTCATTCTTTCTCTCTTTGCCTTTGTTCTTTTTTTTTTTTTAATTTTCCCTAGGCATCAATCCTAATATCCCATCTTTACTCTCCTCTCCCAAGTTTGCCTCATTTGAGCATTGTCCCATGTTTCAAAATAACTTCATACTTTCTTTTCAAAGTTTAAGGATTTCCGCTTGTGACTTACAGCATTTTCAGCTGTGACACTTCTAACAGTTAAAGTTCACATCAGCAGCAGGTTCCCATGGGGATTCTGAGTATGAGAGCTTTGATTCTTCCTTTTCTCAAGAAACAATTATAGGACGCAGAGGACTTAAAAGGATATGGGTCCAAGAACAAAAAGTTCTCTTCGGTTTTTAAAGTATGACGTTAGTATTAGTAATAGTAGTATTATTATTAGTAACAGAAGTTGTTATATTTCTGTTAATCGCTGCATTAATGTGTAAAGACAGCATAGTTAAGGGTGGTGAATTAGAGGAAGTAATTATGATTAGGCTGATTTTCATCCTAAAAGGCAAACATTACTGACAGTCTCAGGAAATCTAAAACATTTTTTTTCAACTATTTTAATTTCTGAAGATCAAGTTGCAAATTGAGAAATTCCATGCAAAATGAATGTACATTTTTGTCTCTTTTTATCTACTTAATTTGCTTTTATCTCCCAGTTTTAGGCCATATTTAATTGTAGATAGGAGGATAGTTAACTTTTTAATAGGGCTTATAATGTGGCATGATAATCTAACTTGCTTATAGGACCTCTGAGAAGGAAACTGATTTACCTAGATGTCAATTCATTTTGCTTTGTAAAACTGGAAAAAAGTCAAGGTAAATAATAAGACTAAAAGAGTTAAATAATATTACTCAGATACCTTGAGGATAACTATACACTAATACAGAAACTGAGTTTTCTAAATAGAAAGGAGGAAGATGCGGGGGAAAGGGAAGGAAAAAAAGAAGGAAGGAAGGGAAAGAGGGGAAAAAGAGAGTAAAGGAAAGAAAAAAAGAGGAAGAAGGAGGGAGGGAGAAGTTCAGAGGAAAAGGAGATAATTTCATAACAAGATATTATGTCTTCAAGGGAACTCTCAACTCCTGGAGGAGACAGGGACTAAATCTTACATGGCATTGCATTTGAATCTTCCTCTGAAACTACTCCAGCAGTGACTACATGGTAAGCATCCTATAAATATGCATTGTTTCTTAGAAACAATCAAATATACAAGATATATGGGAGATTTTTATTTTCTTTTAGAGAAATCCTAAACTATGAAAAAGAAAAAAAAAAGATTTCTCACAAAGTTGTGCAAGCTACAGCAGAGAGGGACATATTTTTCCTGTGAGATGGTTCTGCTTGATGCTTTACACACAGCATCAACTCACAGTTACCCTTACAAGCTCTGGTAACTCATAGGTCAGGTTACTGAGGAGAGATCTCCAAGGACTAAGACTATTAATAAATAGAGTGTGCTAGCTGTAAAAAGAAGAGAAGTGAAAAGCAAAGGAGAAAAGGAAAGATATACCCATTTGGATACAGAGTTCCAAGAATAGCAAGGAGAGATAAGAAAGCCTTCCTCAGTCATCAATGCAAAGAAATAGAGGAAAACAACAGAATGGGAAGACTAGAGATCTCTTCACGAAATTAGGGATACCAAGGAGAACATTTCATGCAAAGATGGGCTCAATAAACGACAGAAATGGTAGGGACCTAACAGAAGCAGAAGGCATTACGAAGAAGTGGCAAGAATACCCAGAAGAACTGTACAAAAAAGATCTTCACAACATAATCACAGATAATGATGATGGTGTGATCACTCACACTCAGCTAGAGCCAGACATTCTGGAATCTGAAGTGAAGTGGACCTTAGGAAGCATCACTACAAACAAAGCTAGTGAAGGTGATGGAATTCCAGTTGAGCTATATCAAATCCTGAAAGGTGATGCTGTGAAAATGCTGCACTCAATATGCCAGCAAATTTGGAAAACTCAGCAGTGGCCACAGGACTGGAAAAGGTCAGTTTTCATTCCAATCTCAAAGAAAGGCAACGCCAAAGAATGCTCAAACTACTGCACAATTGCACTCGTCTCACAGGCTAGTAAAGTAATGCTCAAAATTTTCCAAGCCACACAATTGCACTCATCTCACAGGCTAGTAAAGTAATGCTCAAAATCTTCCAATATGTGAACTGTGAACTTCCAGATGTTCAAGCTGCTTTTAGAAAAGGCAGAGGAATCAGAGATCAAATTGCCAACATCCGCTGGATCATTGAAAAAGAAAGAGAGTTCCAGAAAAACATCTATTTCTGCTTTATTGACTATGCCAAAGCTTTTGACTGTGTGGATCACAATAAACTGTGGAAAATTCTGAAAGGGATGAGACCTGACTTGCCTGCCTCTTGAGAAACCTATATGCAGGTCAGGAAGCAACAGTTAAAACTGGACATGGAACGACAGACTGGTTCCAAACAGGAAAAGGAGTACATCAAGGCTGTATATTGTCACCCTGATAATTTAACTTCTATGCAGAGTACATCATGAGAAACGCTGGAAGAAGCACAAGCTGGAATCAAGATTGCTAGGAGAAATATCAATAACCTCAGATATGCAGATGACACCACCCTTATGACAGAAAGTGAAGAACTAAAGAATCTCTTGATGAAAGTGAAAGAGGAGAGTGAAAAAGTTGGCTTAAAGCTCAACATTCAGAAAACTAAGATCATGGGATCGGGTCCCATCATTTCCTGGGAAATAGATGGGGAAACAGTGGAAACAGTGTCAGACTTTATTTTGGGGGGCTCCAAAATCATTGCAGATGGTGACTGCAACCATGAAATTAAAGGACACTTACTCTTTGGAAGGAAAGTTAGGACCAACCTAGACATCATATTAAAGAGCAGAGACATTACTTTGCCAACAAAAGTCTGTCTAGTCAAGGCTATGGTTTTTCCAGTGGTCATGTATGGATGTGAGAGTTGGACTATAAAGAAAGTTGAGCAGCAAAGAATTGATGCTTTTGAACCGTGGTGTTGGAGAAGACTCTTGAGAGTCCCTTGGACTGCAAGGAGATCCAACCAGTCCATCCTAAAGAAAATCAGTCCTGGGTGTTCATTGGAAGGACTGATGTTGAAGTTGAAACTCCAATACTTTGGCCACATGATGTGAAGAGCTGTCTCACTTGAAAAGACCCTGATGTTTGGAAAGATTGAGGGCAGAAGGAGAAGGAGGTGACAGAGGGTGAGATGGTTGGAAGGCCTCACTGACTCAATGGACATGGATTTGGGTGGACTCCAGGAGTTGGTGATGGACTGGAGGCTTGGCGTGCTGTGGTTCATGGGGTCACAAAGAGTCAGACATGACTGAGCTACTGAACTGAACTGAACTGAATGAATCAGAAAATTCTCCTCTCTTTTATCACTGATGTTTAACCTCTCCTACTCAAAACAATTGCTTTGTCATACATGACTTTCAAGATCGAAAATATTAGTCACTCAGTCGTGCTCAGCTCTGTGACCCCATGGACAGTTGCCCACCAGGCTTCTCTGTCCATGGGGTTTTCCAGGAAAGAACACTGGAGTGGGTAGCCATTCTCTTCTTCAGTGGGTCTTCCTGACCCAGGAATCAAACACAGGTCTCCCACATTGCAGACAGATTCTTTACTGTCTGAGCCACCAGGGAAACCCCACTTTCAAGACTGCTGCTGCTGCTAAGTCTCTTCAGTTGTGTCCAACTCTGTACGACCCCATAGACGGCAGCCCACCAGGCTCTCTCATCCCTGGGATTCTCCAAGCAAGAACACTGGAGTGGGTTGTCATTTCCTTCTCCAATGCATGAAAGTGAAAAGTGAAAGTGAAGTCGCTCAGTCATGCCTGACTCTTAGCGACCCCATGGACTGCAGCCCACCAGGCTCCTCCATCCATGGGATTTTTCAGGCAAGAATACTGGAGTGGGTGGCCACTGCCTACTCTGACTTTCAAGATTAAGTGCCCGTAAAATTTATTTTGCCTAAAATGACTCAAAAATGAGGTTCAGGCATATAGTTCTAGTCTAGTCAGGATCTGAGTGAATTAATGACATCTCAATGACTCTAAAATCAAGAGATTGTCCTTGGGAAAAGACTCAGAAAAATTCAAATGTGTAACTAATGTTGATTATATCAAATCAATGGGAATTTTTTTTCCAGATTCTTAGCTCCTAAGTATACTATCATTCTTCCTCTGGAAACCAGCTCATGGAAATAGCTTTAGCAAGAAACCATAAGGAATTAATTTGTTCAAAAACTGTATATGAATGCTTCTTAAGAGAGGCATAGTGTTAAATGCTGGGAAGAAAATGAAAGAAAAGATCCTATTTTTCTCTAGTGAAGAAAGGAGAGAAATGAATAGATTCTTTTTATTCCACAAACACATCTGAATATTTACATGTGCTAAATATATGATAGTTTCTGAAATTGAAGAAATGGAGAAGACAGACCCAGACCTTGCTTAAAGAAGTTCAAATTTTAATCTGGGCACAGAATATAAAGAAGTGACTGGAGTATGGTTTAATAGACATTAAGGAGGTATAAACTGGATGCTATGAAAACTAGCTGATTATTGAAACCCAGGTCATTTGCAATTTAAAGTTAAGTACAATAACCAGGGTATGAATGTGTAATGTGGGAGCATAAAAGGCTTCAAAATACTTATTGGAAAAGTCAGTGAAGGCTTTCTGGAGAGGAGGATATTTGAGCTGTGGTAAAAAAGATGTGTAGGATATGCCAGATGAAAAAATTCAGGTGGGGATGCAGAAGAAACAACATATCAGAAACCATAAATCTGTTTAAAAAAGAGCCTGGCTTGGGCAGGAAACACTAAGTAGAAGAGCAGGGTACATATCAGGGAATGGTGTATGTGACACGAGAATCAGAGTTTATCTATGGAATGTGAAAGGTAGGACTTCCCTTGTGGCTCAGACAGTAAAGAAGCCACCTGCAATGTGGGAGACCTGGCTTCAGGTCCTGGGTTGGGAAGATCCCCTGGAGAAGGGAATGGTTACCCACTCCAGTATTCTGGCCTGGGGGACTCCATGGACAGAGGAGCCTGGCGAGCCACAGTCCATGGGGTCACAGAGTCAGACATGACTGAGTGACTTTCACTTCCATAGAATGTCAAAGGTGGCTTGGAATAAGCCAGACAAGAAAGCTTCACTTTTAGGAAAAAGGAAAAGGAAAAAGGCAAGGAGCCAAAAGAAGCAGAGGAGGAACATGATCAGCATTTTCTTTTCCCTTGTCTCTTTCTCTTCCTTCTTCTTTCCTTCATTCTTTTCTTCCTAATCTCGTAACTCCTTCTCTCCCTTCCTTGCTTCTTTCTTTCCACTGTTCTATAGAAAATGAACTGGAATAAAAGGAGAAATTGAGGAGAGAATACCCAGTTAGGAGATAGTTGCTGAAGTTCAGATGAGCAACAGTAAGCACCTGAGAAAAGGCAGTGATGGAAATGAAGAGGTGAAGACAAAATCAAAGAGTATTTCTGTGCTGGAAGTCATAGGGTTTAGCTACAATATGAGCAAGTTTACTGGAGGGAAACATAGCAAGAGATAAAGAATAAGATGTAAGAATCAAAAAGACTTAGAACATTTTCAGCTTGAAGTCTGAGCAACATCACTGACTTAGATGAATGATTAAGGAGACAAGTAGTTTTAGGAGCAAGGAAAGTTTTACGAAAGACAAAGACATGAACTTTGTGAATTTAAATTACAGGTATCTTTATGGGTATTAAATAAATGAAAGAGGACATTTCAAGAGATTGATTTTTCAATGCATGATCCAGTGTATGGCAAGAGGTTCTTCTGGCTCTGAAATTGAAAGTGGAACACATCATTGTCTAGAGGTGAAGAGTGAGGAAACTGAAGGAATCTTTCTAACGAACTTTCCTTCCTCTGATAAGGAAAGTCACTGTTACCTCTGAGTTCAGAGCAAAGTCAGGCTAAGGTTAAGAAGAGTGAACAGGAATAGGAGAGATGAATTGAATGTGGAGAATGAGAAGGAAAATTTACTAAATATAAGTGAAAGGTACACCATGTAGCTGAAGTCAAGATGAGAATAAAACACTTAAATTTATAGTTCCATGGTTCCCTGTAGCAAAAAAAGAGAACGTAATGGTTTGGTTTCAGCTTGAGCATCATTCCTTCCAAAGAAATCCCAGGGCTGATCTCCTTCAGAATGGGCTGGTTGGATCTCCTTGCAGTCCAAGGGACTCTCAAGAGTCTTCTCCAACACCACAGTTCAAAAGCATCACTTCTTCAGCACTCAGCTTTCTTCACAATCCAACTTTCACGTACATACATGACCACTGAAAAAACCATAGCCTTGACTAGATGGACCTTAGTTGACAAAGTAATGTCTCTGGTTGGTCATAACTTTCATTCCAAGGAGTAAGCATCTTTTTATTTCATGGCTACAATCACCATCTGCAGTGATGTTGGAGCCCCCCAAAATAAAGTCTGACACTGTTTCCACTGTTTCCCCATCTATTTCCCATGAAGTGATGGGACCAGATGCCATGATCTTAGTTTTCTTAATGTTGAGCTTTAAGCCAACTTTTTCACTCTCCTCTTTCACTTTCACCAAGAGGCTTTTTAGTTTCTCTTCACTTTCTGCCATAAGGGTGGTGTCATCTGCATGTCTGAGGTGATTGATATTTCTCCCAGCAATCTTGATTCCAGCTTGTGCTCTTTCCAGCCCAGCCTTTCTCATGATGTACTCTACATGTAAGTTAAATAAGCAGGGTGACAATATACAGCCTTGATGTACTCCTTTTCCTATTTGGAAGCAGTCTGTTGTTCCATATCCAGTTCTACCTGTTGCTTCCTGACCTGCATATAGGTTTCTCATATATAGGTCAGGTGGTCTGGTATTCCCATCTCTTTCAGAATTTTCCACAGTTTATTGTGATCCACATAGTCAAAGACTTTGGCATAGTCTATAAAGCAGAAATAGATATTTTTCTGGAACTCTCTTGCTTTTTTGATGATCCAGCAGATGTTGGCAATTTGATCTCTGGTTCCTCTGCCTTTTTAAAATCAGCCTGAATATCTGGAAGTTCATGATTCACGTATTGTTGAAGTGTGGCTTGGAGAATTTTGAGCATTACTTTAGTAGCATGTAATAGATTAGATTTGGTTAAACACAAATTTTTTGTATGGGAGAGAACTGGAAGGAATCAGGCAGACTAAAATCAGATAGACTATTGGTCATTAAAATCTCATTATTACAGAAAATTGCCATACTAGATTACTTTGTGTTATTTCAGACAGTTTCAAAACATGAAACTTATCTTCAAATATATCTCAATTAAAGATCAGTTCAGTTCAGTTGCTCAGTCTTGTCCGATTCTGAGATACCATGGACTGCAGCACACCAGCTTCCCTGTCCGTCACCAACACCCAGTGCTTGCTCAAACTCTGGGATTGAGTGGTTTGATTTCCATGCTTTCCAAGGGACTGTCAAGAGTCTTCATCAACACCACAGTTCAAAAGCTTTAATCTTCAGTGCTCAGCTCTCTTTATCATCTAACTCTTACATCTACACACAACTACTGGATAAACCATAGCTTTGACAAGACAGACTTTTGTTGGCAAAGTAATGTCTCACCTTTTTAATATGCTGTCTAGGTTTGTCTTAGCTTTTCTTCCAAGGAGCAAGCAAGAGTCTTCTAGTTTTATGGCTACAAATCACCATCTGCAGTGATTCTGGAGCCCCCCAAAATACAGTCTGTCACTGTTTCTATTGTTTCCCCATCTATTTGACAAGAAGTAATGGGACCAGAGGCCATGATCTTCATTTTTTGAATGTTGAGTTTTAAGCAAGCTTTTTACTCTCCTCTCATTTTCATCAGGAGGCTCTTTAGTTCCTCTTTGCTTTCTGCCATAAAGGTGGTGCCATTTGCATATCTGAGGTTATCGATATTTCTCTCGACAATCTTGATTCCAGCTTGTGCTTCATCCAGCCCAGAATTTCACATGATGTACTCTGCATATAAAAACAAACAGGGTGACAATATGTAGCCTTGACATACTCCTTTCCCAGTTTGGAACCAGTCCATTGTTCTATGTCTGGTTCTAACTGTTGCTTCTTGACCTGCATACAGATTTCTTAGGTGGCAGGAAAGGTAGTGTGGTATTCTCATCTCTTTAAAAATTTTCCACAGTTTGTTGTGATCCAAAAAGTCAAAGACTTTGACATAGTCAATACAGCAGCAGTAGATGTTTTTCTGGAACTCTCTTGCTTTTTCTGTGATCCAATGGATGTTGGCAACTTGATCTCTGAATCTCCTGCCTTTTATAAATCCAGCTTGAACATCTAGAAGTTTAGTTCAGGTACTGTTGAAGCCTCACTTGGAGAATTTTGAGCATTTCTTTACTAGCGTGTGAGATGAGTGCAATTATGCGATGGTTTGAACATTCTTTAGCATTGCCTTTCTTTGGGATTGGAATGAAAACTGACCCTTTCCAGTCCTGTGGCCACTGCTGAGTTTTCCAAATTTGCTAGCATATTGAGTGCAGCACTTTCATAGCATCATCCTTCAGGATTTGAAAAAGATCAGCTGGAATTCCATCATCTCCACTAACTTCACTTCACATTCCAAGATGTCTGCTTCTAGTTGAGTGATCACACCATTGTGGTTATCTGGGTCATGAAAATATTTTTTGTATAGTTCTTCTGTGTATTCTTGCTACCTCATCTTAATATCTTCTGCTTCTGTTAGGTCCATACTGTTTCTGTCCTTTATTGTATCCTTCTTTGCATGAAATGTTCCCTTGGTATCTCTAATTTTCTTGATGAAATTCTAGTCTTTCCCATTTTATTGCTTTCCTCTATTTCTTTACATTGATCACTTAGGAAGACTTTCTTGTGCCTCTTGCTATTCTTTGGAACTCTGCATTCAGATGGGTATATTTCCTTTTCTTCTTTGCCTATTGCTTCTCTTCTTTTCTTGGCTATTTGTAAGGCCTCCTCAACCATTTTGCTTTTTTGTGTTTCTTTTTCTTGGGGATGTTTTTGATCACAGACTCCTGTAAAATGTCACGAACCTCCATCCATAGTTCTCCAGGCACTCTATCTATCAGATCTAATCCCTTGAATCTATTGAATCAAATAGATTCAACTGTATAGTCATAACAGATTTGAATTAGGTCATACCTGAATGGTCTAGTGGTTTTCCCTACTTTCTTCAATTTCAGTCTGAATTTGGTGATGAGTTCATGATCTGAGCCACAATCAGTTCCCAGTCTTGTTTTTGCAGACTATATAGAGCTTCTCCATCTTCAGCTGCAAAGAATATGGTCAATCTGATTTTATTATTGACCATCTGGTGATGTCCATGTGTAGAGTTATCTCTTTTGTTGTTGGAAGTGGGTGTTTTCTATGACCAGTGTTTTTTCTTGGCAAAACTCTCTTAGCCTTTGTCCTGCTTCATTTTTCATGCCAAGGCCAAATTTGCCTATTACTCCAGGTATCTCTTGACTTCCTGCTTTTGCATTCCAGTCCCCTATGATGAAAGGATATCTTTTCTTGGTGTTAGTCCTTGTAAGTCATGTAGATCTTCATAGAACTGTTCAACTTCAGATTTTTCAGCCTTACTGGTCAGGGCACAGACCTGGATTACTGTGATACTGGTTTGTCTTGGGAATGAACACAGATCATTCTGTCATTTTTGAGATTTCACCTGCTATTGTTGCTGCTGCTGCTGCTAAGTCGCTTCAGTGGTGTCCGACTCTGTGTGACCCCATAGACAGGAGCCCAACAGGCTCCCACATCCCTGGGATTCTCCAAGCAAGAACACTGGAGTGGGTTGCAATATCCTTCTCCAATGCATGAAAGTGAAAAGTGAAAAGGAAGTCGTTCAGTCCTGACCGACTCTTTGAGTCCCCATGGATTGCAGCCTATGAGGCTCCATCCATGGGATTTTCCAGGCAAGAGTACTGGAGTGGGTTGCCATTGCCTTCTCCTAGATTTCACTTAAATATTGAATTTTCGACTTTTTTGTTGACTATGAAGGCTACTGCATTTCTTCTAAGGGATTCTTGTGCACAGGAGTAGATATAATGGTCATCTGAAATAAATTCAGCCCATCTGGTCCATTTTAGTCCACTGATTCCTAAAATATTGATGTTCACTCTTGTCATATCCTGTTTAACCAGTTCCGATTTACCATGATTTATGGATCTAACATTCAACACAAGAGAAGACTCTACACATGGACATCACCAGATGGTCAACACCGAAATCAGATTGATTATATTCTTTCCAACCAAAGATGGAGAAGCTCTATACAGTCAACAAAAACGAGACAAGGAGCTGACTGTGGCTCAGATCATGAACTCCTTATTGCCAAATTCAGACTTAAATTGAAGAATGTAGGGAAAACCGCTAGATCATTCAGGTATGACCTACATCAAATCCCTGATGATTATACAGTGGAAGTGAGAAATAGATTTAAGGGTCTAGATCTGATAGATAGAGTGCCTGATGAACTATGGAATGAGGTTCGTGACATTGTACAGGAGACAGGGATCAAGACCGTCCCCATGGAAAAGAAATGCAAAAGAGCAAAATGGCTGTCTGGGGAGGCCTAACAAATAGCTGTGAAAAGAAGAGAGGCAAAAAGCAAGGGAGAAAAGGAAAGATATAAGCATCTGAATGCAGAGTTTCAAAGAATAGCAAGAAGAGATAAGAAAGCCTTCTTCAGCGATCAATGCAAAGAAATAGAGGAAAAGAACAGAATGGGAAAGAGTAGAGATCTCTTCAAGAAAATTAGAGATACCAAGTGAACATTTTATACAAAGATAGGCTCGATAAAGGACAGAAATGGCTGGACCTAACAGAAACAGAAGATATTAAGAAGAGGTGGCAAGAATACACAGAAGAACTGTACAAAAAAGATCTTCACCACCCAGATAATCATGATGATGTGATCCCTAATTTAGAGCCAGACATCTTGGAATGTGAAGTCCAGTGGGCCTTAGAAAGCATCACTATGAACAAAGCTAGTGGAGGTAATGGAATTCCAGTGGAGCTTTTTCAAATCCTGAAAGATGATGCTGTGAAAGTGCTGCACTCAATATGCCAGTTAGAACTGGACATGGAACAACAGCCTGGTTCCAGATAGGAAAAGGAGTACGTCAAGGCTGTATATTGTCACCCTGCTTATTTAATTCATATGCAGAGTACATCATGAGAAACGCTGGACTGGAAGAAACACAAGCTGGAATCAAGATTGCCGGGAGAAATATCAATAACCTCAGATATGCAGATGACACCACCCTTATGGCAGAAAGGGAAGAGGAACTAAAAAGCCTCTTGATGAAAGTGAAAGAGGAGAGTGAAAAAGTTGGCTTAACGCTCAACATTCAGAAAACTAAGATCATGGCATCTGGTCCCATCACTTCATGGGAAATAGATGGGGAAACAGTAGAAACAGTGTCAGACTTTATTTTGGGGGGCTCCAAAATCACTGCAGATGGTGACTGCAGCCATGAAATTAAAAGACGCTTACTCCTTGGAAGAAAAGTTATGACCAACCTAGATAGTATATTCAAAAGCAGAGACATTACTTTACCGACTAAGGTCCGTCTAGTCAAGGTTATGGTTTTTCCTGGGGTCATGTATGAATGTGAGAGTTGGACTGTGAAGAAGGCAGAGCGCCAAAGAATTGATGATTTTGAACTGTGGTGTTGGAGAAGACTCTTGAGAGTCCCTTGGACTGCAAGGAGATCCAACCAGTCCATTCTGAAGGAGATCAGCCCTGGGATTTCTTTGGAAGGAATGATGCTAAAGCTGAAACTTCAGTACTTTGGCCACCTCATGTGAAGAGTTGACTCATTGGAAAAGACTCTGATGCTGGGAGGGATTGTGGGCAGAAGGAGAAGGGGACGACAGAGGATGAGATGGCTGGATGGCATCACGGACTCGACAGATGTGAGTCTGAGTGAACTCCGGGAGTTGGTGATGGACAGGGAGGCCTGGCGTGCTGCAATTCATGAGGTCTTAAAGAGTCGGACACAACTGAGCAACTGAACTGAACTGAACTGAACTGAACATTCCAGCTTCCTATGCAATATTCTTTACAGCATCAGACTTTACTTCTATCACCAGGGATACCCATAACTGGCATTGTTTTGCTTTAGCTCCATCTCTTTATTCTTTCTGGAGTTATTTCTCCACTCTTCTCCAATAGCATATTGGGCACCAATCGACCTGGGGAGTTCATCTCTCAGTATCATATCTTTTTGCCTTTTCATTCTTTTCTTGGAGTTCTACAAAACAGCTAATTATCTAATTAATTTATTATGTTTAAGTAGTTTTGCCTCTTAAACTGCATGATATCCTTAAAGAGTGTCCTATTTTCAGCCATTCTTTAAAAAAAAAAATTCAATTAGTACTTCTGAGTGAACGTAGCCAAAACTTTCTTTTGTTCCTCTTGGTCCTTGACCAAAATCCTGAGTTTACACAACATGATGCATACTGACTGGTGACTGGCCTTTTGCTGACTCAGCTCCAATTAATAGTAAATACAGTTGGAGAATCTGTAACAAATAGTGGAACACACAGACATTATTTTATTCCTTTGTCCCTTGACCCTTTAAGCTGAGAAAAGTGCCAACAGATATGTAGCAGAGCACAAGCATTCACTGCTTGATATGCATGGGCTTATCTTGTGTGTGACCTTTTCTGAATGGCACAAAGGGAATTGCTTGAGATATTTAGGCAAAATATGCATGCTCAAGCACTGGAGTCTCCTTGTATCCTGAAAATTATATTTTGTTTTGTTTTTAAAGATGATTAGCTCCTTAAAGGATAAAAGGACATCTTAAACATCATTAAGTGAAGTTTACAAGTTAAATATGTTAAAAGAATGTCTGGAAGCCAAGCACACAGGCTTGGAAAAGCACTCATCATATAGCTTAGGTCCATGTGAACATAAAACTAGTAAAGAAAATTCTCCTCTCTATTAAAAAAAAAATAATGAAACCAAAGTAGTGGATGACAGGCTAATGGTGGGAGTTGAGACAGGAAATGAGGTTAACTCTTAGGAATTAAGATCAAAGAATGAAGATGGAGCTTCTCTGGTTGAAACTCTCTCCAAGCAGAGGGAGCATCAACGGAAAATTAGAGAGGTCTCTCCAACATGGAACCCCAACTCCAAAGGAAGATAAAGCATTGCCTCCAGGAAATATGCAAGTGAGACTCAGGCCTCCCTGGGCCTGGCTCCTGGAATCTGTGGCAAGAGATGGTGGTGGTAATGACAACATTTTTTTAAATCAGTGGGACAGTTGGTAGCTGTGGAGGATTTCGAGTGGCACGTGATAGAATTACCAGTGGCAGGACCACCAGCCAATAGTTTTGAAAGATAAGGAGCATTGGAGTCTGGAAAAGTGCCCCTGGCCCCCCACAGTGCGTGGTAGCACTGACAACTTAATTTGAGATCACAGAGCTGTAACAGTGTTTATGAAGACTAACAATGATCAATTCTCTAAATGTTGCTTGATTCTGATGATTAATCTTAATCTAAAGTAAGTAGATAAAGTCTTTAATTTTTTTTTGATTGGAGTATAGTTGCTTTACAATGTTGTGTTGGTTTCTGCTGTACAACGAAAAATATATATATATACATATATATATATATCTCCCCACCCTCTTGAGCCTCATCCCACCACCCACATCCCACCCCTCTATGTCATCACAGAGCATGGAGCTGAGTTCCCCGTGTTATACAACAGCTCCCCACTGGTTATCTATTTTATACATGGTAGTGTATATATGTAAATGATATTCTCTCACTTCATCCCACTTCTCCTTGCCCTCCATATCTGTAAGTTTGCTCTCTACATCTGTGTCTCTATTCCTGCCCTGCAAATAGGTTTGTCAGTACCATTTTTTTAGATTCCATCTATATGAATTAATATATGATATTTGTTTTTTTCTTTTTTTGTCTATTTTTTTAAAACATTTATTTATTTATTATTTTACTTTACAGTACTCTATTGGTTTTGCCATACATTGACATGAATCCACCATGGGTGTACATGAGTTCCCAATCCTGAACCCCCTTCCCACCTCTCACCCCATATCATCTCTCTGGGTCATCCCAGTGCACCAGCCCTAAGCATCCTGTATCCTGCATCGAACCTAGACTGGCGATTCATTTCTTACATGATAGTATACATGTTTCAATGCCATTCTCCCAAATCATCCCACCCTCTCCCTCTCCCACAGAGTCCAAAAGTCTATTCTATACATCTGTGTCTCTTTTGCTGTCTTGCATACAGGGTTATCATTATCATCTTTCTAAATTCCATATATATGTGTTAGTATACTGTATTGGTGTTTTTCTTTCTGGCTTACTTCACTCTGTATAATCGGCTCCAGTTTCATCCACCTCATTAGAACTGATTCAAATGTATTCTTTTTAATGGCTGAGTAATACTCCATTGTGTATATGTACCACAGCTTTCTTATCCATTTGTCTGCTGATAGACATCTAGGTTGCTTCCATGTCCTGGCTATTGTAAACAGTGCTGCAATAAACATTGGGGTACACGTGTCTCTTTCAATTCTGGTTTCTTCAGTGTGTATGCCCAGCAGTGGGATTGCTGGGTCATAAGGCAGTTCAATTTCCAGTTTTTTAAGGAATCTCCACACTGTTCTCCATAGTGGCTGTACTAGTTTGCATTACTTACTTCACTCTGTATGATGGACTCTGGATTCATCCACATCACTACAATTGACTCAATTGCATTCCTTTTTATGGCTGAGTACTATTCCATTGTATATATATACCACATCTTTATCCATTCATCAGCTGATGGACAGCATATCCTGGCTATTGTAAATAAACTCTTAATCCAACTTAAACAGACAAGTTCCATCACAAGTTTAGATTCCTGGGCTGCTAAGCATGCATTTCACATAGTTAGTAGATAAAGCTATAGACAAAGCACACCAGATTGGTTGGGAGAAGAGGCTCTAAAATCAGACTGGGTTTGGATCTTATTCTGCCATTCATTAGCTGTTTGACTTTACTTGCTAAATTTCTCTGTGCCTCAATTTCCTTATCTATATCCTGCAAACAATAGTGATAATGTCTTCATGGGATTGGTAGAATGATTAACACCTATAAAAGACTTAAACCAATTCCTGGTACTAAGTAAAAATTAAATAAATACTGGTAATTATTATTACATGCCTTATCAAGGAGGGTTTATAAGGCCTTCCTTTCTGACCCTGTCCCCCTTAAACTAAGACCCTAATAAAAGTACTAAGGAATGGGAGACAGGACCATATGTGATTCAGTGATAAATTCTCAATACTTTTGCCTTTGTGTGGGCTTGTTTGACTGTGTGTGGGGGTAAGAGAGATACCTCTGTTCTTTCCTTCTCCTGGCTGTGGCCTGGGAAACGGGTAGATAAGAACGCTGTATTTCACATTGTAGAAGAAAAAGATAGATGATAGAATTACCTTGGTAATGCCCTGGCTCCTGGGTGAGTGGTATGTTTGCCTTTCCCTTTATTCTGACTTTCAGAGTTGCTGCTTTAATGAAACAGTTCAGATTGAATACATTTATTCTGGAATAAACATTACTAAATTTGGAAGGAAGGCAGTTTGAAACTAATGGAAAGTGACAAGAGCAAAATGCAGAATTCAAATTACCAGTACTTATTACATAGGGAAAAGAGGAAGTCTGAAATCAATGCTACTTCATAATATAATACTGATGTGTAATTATTTCTAATTTTATGCATACTTAATCAAATACTCATGGGCTAGATGAGTCTCTATTAATTATTAGGAGAGTACACACAAATGAAAATTTTATTAACAGAGATCAAATCTTGTAAAGAATCACAAGGTACCTGAATGAGATAATTTGATTTCCTAAAAACAAAAAGAATTCAATGAAAACTAAATGTGAGGGCTTGGTAAATAACTTACAGCATGAAATGACTATAATGCAACCACTAAAATATGCTATAGCTCAATATTTTTGAAATCTAAATATGTCCATGATATATATTCTGTGATTAAAGCTAATGGCTTTATAACATTAAACAACTTTAAATATTTAAATTTAAAGGATAGGGCAAGATTTTGTGTCTCCCTGTAATTCTATGTGTATGTCTACTAAACATTTTGGAAAGAAATATATAAAAAATGTTAATACTGTTCATCTTTGGATGACAGGATAAATAATAATATTTCTCTTTGAAATTATTTGTCATTATTACCATAATTTAGAGTTCTATAAACATATATTTGAATGCTTGGCAAAACCATCAAGCTCAATGGAATAATTTAAATATAATACCACAAAAAATAATAGGTAGAACAGTCGGGTTTGACTGGCTAAAAACTTCCTTTTGAAAGTTCCTGAAAACAGTGGGAAAACTGTTGAGTTCAGGGTAATGATCTTGTCCTTGGTCTGCCATGAACAGTTTATCAAGAGCCTGAAAAACTACTTTCATTCCACTCTAAGCTTTCTGCAGTGTAGGAGACCTGGGTTCGATCTCTGGGTTGGGAAGACACCCTAGAGAAGGGAATGGTAACCCACTCCAGTATTCTTGCCTGGAAAACCCCATGGAACAGAGGAGCCTGATGGGCTACAGACCATGGGGTTATAGAGAGTCAGACATGACTGAACGATTAACATAACATAAATATATATTTATTATGAGTTTAAAGAGACAAAGCTAGAAGGCAATTTTCATTTTTAAAGTAGTTTGGTTGAAAAAGTTCAGCTTACTCATATATTTAAAATCTGATTCTGCATTCATATAAATCATTTTTGAAGAGCAGTTGAAATAGTGACCAAAAGAGATGGCAAATCTTAGGGGAATAAGTTTGCTATTTTAATGTGTAAACTTGAATCAAATCAGACTTTCAAGAATAATGAGAATATGAGAACATTTTTGCATAGCACACTAACCAAAATAACAAGCACAACAGAAAATAAAAGAATCTCCATTTATAAGGAAGTTAGTTAATTACCAAAATCCTGTACTGTAGAAGCTATATTTGCTATTTACAAAGATATTTGATCTAAATAAGAGGAAGAGGCTCAGTTTTGACACATATTTTCCACAGTCAAAAGTGGATGCTTTGGGGGAAGAAAATAAAAAATCATTTCTTTGGAGATAGGGTCCCTTGTAATTTGGGTGTGTTGTAGAAACATGGGTCACCATTTTGGGTACCCTAGATCACAAGCTCTGTGAAGTCTGTAACTGTAATGTTTTTTGTTAACAGCCTTATCACCAGTTTCTGGAGTATAAGAAGGGATGAATAAATATTTGTAGGATAAATACCTGGCATGGTTTTCCTGCCCACATAATGGCAGTGCTAGAAAGAGAAACAAAATCGCAATGTCATTCAATTTAACCCAGCCTAGTTTCACAACCAGGAGTAAACAGAGGTTCAGTCACAAAGCAAAGTTAACCAGACAGATATTTAAAAATATTTATTAATCAAGTAAAAATTCTGTGAGCCTTATAGCATTATGCTGATATACAATGCATTACTCTAATATGGAAATCTTAGGATAACCCAAACCAGACTCTCTAAAATGGAGGAACAGCTGAAATCCAGGAGACTTAAGATTTGAAATAACTCAAAATATCATGCTTTTGATCATTGCATTGTACTGCTTCTTTTTCTGAGAAGAATGTAAGTAATCTTCCCAACGACTAAATTATAATAACAGATGTGGTAAGATAAAATTAGACTAAAACACTACCTTGCTCTTCTGTTCTTTTCTTTTTTTTTTCTGTCTAAGTCACTAAGTTGTGTCCTTGGGATCCCATGGACTGTGGCCCACCAGGCTCCATGTTGCTCTTCTAGATGGCCCTAAATTAATTAGAGTAATAAGAGAACTTCTCTGATGCATTTTTAATCAAAGACTTGATGATCCAAACCACCTCTTGATAGACTGCACAAAAGCTCTGTGAGACTCACAGGAAGTTAGCATGCAACCTAACCAGGATCTGGTCTCAAGCTGTGTCCTATGGCATCAAGAGGTCATAGAGTCCTGCTGGGTTTAGAATGGACTCAAGATTTTACGGCCTTGCCTTCTGAGAATATTTTCTATATTTTATTCTAAATATGTTGTAAAGGTACAAACTCATCAAAAGTGATAACTGCACCTTATTTTGGTTAGACATTTGTCAATGTCACTTTGACAATACATTTTTTTAAAACTGTGGTAAAAAATATACAAGCTAGTCTTTTAACAGATTTTTAAGTGTATAATACAGTACTGTTAACAATGAACACCATGGTGTACAGAGGATCTCTAGGACTTTTTCATCTTGCAGGACTGAAATTTTATACCTACTCAACAGCAACTTCCATTTCTTCTTCCCTCAGCTCCTGACAGCCACATTTTACTTCCTGCTTCTATGAGTCTGAGTACTTTAGATAATTCACGTAAGTGGAACCATGAAACATGTGTGTATAATTTATACCACATCATAATGATGTGTATATGTAAAATTATACCAGAATTCTGCCGGGGTCCAGCCCCCGTGGATACAGGGTAATTCGAAGGGGAGACGGAATAGGCGTCCTAGGAAAAAACTTATTTAATTACAGATATATAGAGAGATTAGAAATGGATAGTGTAGTAGGAAATATTAGTGGAGAAAAAGAGGCTGAATAACTTGGTTTATGTGGGATACCAATAAAATTCCAAGACAAGGAATTTGCACCATTTACATTGGGCCACCGGTGCCACTTGAATATCGGAAGGTGCCCCTCCTTGGGCTCCCTCTCACGTGGAACTTAAAAGCCAGGGCAAGTAAGTAGAGGTGGCAAGCACCCACTCTCCAGATGGGAATTCAGCCAGAAAAACAGGGAGCAAGAAAGAACGACACGGGGGAATTAGTCTTTCCAGAAACTGATCCGATTTCTTTATTTTTTAGGTTTGCTTATATACCTTTTGTTACACATAGAGACAAATGGAAATTTTAAAGTCACGCAGGGGTCAGCAGTCATGATCTTTATCAAAATCAGGTGCTTCATATAAATGTATAAAAAAAGGGCTTAGGAGTTTTACATCATCTTATGGCCATGAGGCCTGCTGACATTTTATGATCTTTTCCTTCTGATAACCAAAAAACTTATTTTCCAGGGGTGATTTTTCTTAAACCAGGCACCACCCTCTGAAGGTACCAGATAAAAGTTGCATTCCTATAGGGTGAGGGTGTAGTGAGTTACAACTAAGAAAGGAATTTATTTAATCTAAGGTTAACATGATTAATCTTAAAGGTTAATACTTATTTCTCCTATATGCTAGTTATAGTCATTATAAAAGCAGGGCATATGAAGATTTAGCAGCAAACATCAGCTCAGCAAATGAAAACCCTTCACCAGTGTTCCCCTTAAGATCTATTTAGTCTTAAGAAAGTGATAAAGTTACATTTTTGCATAGCAAGGACACAGTGATTTATAACAAAGTACAGTGATCTATAACAAAAGAGAAAATTCATTAACTCAAAAGGTCTAGTATTGTTAACATCAAAAACTACTATATTTCCTTTTCTATATTCCAAATACATTCATATATTCCCAGGTGCCTAAGGATATGGAGGCCTGGCTGCAATCATTGACTCAACAATGAGAAAAACCTTATGCTAATTAAGATTTTCAAAATACTCCAAACTCTCTGTGCTGTTTATGGTTGAGAGGTAGTAAACAATCATGTGTGTAGTGGCAGGAGTGTGGATAATCTTGTCACACAAGCTAGTCTGCCAGCAGAGAGGTTTGACCTGAGACATCCTTGTCACGCCCAGGAATTTTTATTGACTGGAGCTGCAAGTTTACTCCTTTTCTGAGAGAACTGGTGGGGAACAGCCCCCCATAAAGTCAGAGGTGTAGGTGAGAGCATGAAACAGTAAAGTAGGTAGACTCTGGTTTGGGGGGTAGATGCTTGGGAACAGGGGGTTTCCTGAGGCTCGATCCTGCCTTTGCGTATGCCGAAGCCTCCTTCCTCATGACCTTTGCCATGGGCAGAGTTCCTCACGCTCGCTCCCGGCAGAATTCAAATCAAAATAAATGAGAAAAGTGGGAGAAAAGTGTTAGCTGGGACTGTAGAAAAGCTAACCAACAAGATATCAAGTAGGAATGCCTTAATTACTCATCTGTATATCCCATAGAGCAGCTGAAGTGAAAAAACAGCACCCAGATGCTAGGAAAGCCAATGATAGTCATCATTCAAAAAGCCAGAAAAATGAAGATGTTCCAAACAAGTTGGATGTTCTAACGGATATGAATAAGGTTAAACTATGTGCTATTGAAAGGTCCCCTGGAGGCAGACCCATTCATAAAAGGAAAAGAGAAGACTCACCATGGGATCTAGTGTCTCTAATATCCTATGCACTTAAGCAGAAATTTGCATTCCGAGAGGAAGATTCCTTGAGAAAGAAAATAATTGTTGGGAGTCTTCTCCATTTTCTAGTCCAGAAACTTCAAGGGTGCGCTTATAATTTTGGACATCATATCTCAAGTCAGAAGTAAGTTGGACTAAAGGAAGAACCAACAAACCCAGCAGGTGTAGGCCAAGCCATGAGCAACAGGGCCTGTGTCTTTTCCTAGAAGGCAGGACTGCAGAAGTACACCTACATGCCTCTCCCTGTACATGAAAGGGTCACATCTCCTGTTAATGAAGTTAAATGTAGTCCATACACTGGGCTATGTTAGTGCAAAGGTCTGAAGGATCTTAACTGGCTCTGGTTTTATAAGATCCAACTGTTAATGGGCTACTGATGATGGCTAGGTGTATGGATCTTGTTCATTTTTTTCCACATATGTTGGGCTTCCCTTGTGGCTCAGCTGGTAAAGAATATGCCTGAAATGTGAGAGACCTGGGTTGGGAAGATCCCCTAGAGAAGGGAATGGCTACCCACTCCAGTATTCTGGCCTGGAGAATTCCATGGACCGTATAGCCCATGGGGTTGCAAAGAGTCGGACACAACTGAGTGACTTTCACTTCACTTCACTTCACTTCATATCCCATAAATCCCTGCTCTAGTCAATCTGTGACTATAATAAATGTATACTTATTTAGTTACTCAAAAAATCATAAATAATTTAGTTATAAAAGCAGTTCATTTGTTTTTTTTTACAACTCACCTGTGTGGAAGACTAATTCACAGATTTTAATGATCACAGTCTTAAAGCAGAAGTTTATTTATTACAGGTGATGTAGTGGATAAATACAGTAGGTCAAGGCATAACTATCAAACAACTGAAAATTATTATGACTAACTCAAGCAAGAAAATTAAATTTATTAAATTAACACAAAGATGTGCAAAACATATTAAACCATCATCCTGCCTTCACAAAGTCTGGGAATGAAGGCTCTTTTGGGTCTTCAGCATCAAAAACTTGAAATATTCTCTTGCCTAGTGATTTTAGCTACAGCAAGCACTCATAACCCTCAGTCTCTATGTGGCTCTCTTCAAGTGTCATACTTCAAGAAAAAGAATTGGATTTGCCTAACATAGATCAGACATTCCTGTCTTTGGTAAATCGGCCAAGTAAGGGCACAGGGTGGCGACATTGACACAACCATGAGGTAAAAACTGAGCCATTGGCCCAATCTGTATCACTGCAATGGCTTTTCCTCCTGGTCAGAGCATGTTCTCTTGGAGTAGAAGTGGATGGTGATACTTGAAGAGTCTTCTCAGAATATGGCTTGACCACAGTTGGGTTTGCTCTAAGACTAAACCAGGTGAATTTATATCTCTTAAATTGATTTGAATAAGCAGAATATAGTTTGCTAAATCCTACAGCCCTGACCTATGACTCAGATTTAAGGCTCATTGCTCATGCTAGCAATTATTAGCCCATACTGTGGCAAACATTTCCTAAAAAATGCGTGATTGTATCTATCTCTTTTAACCCCAAATGGTATATTTTAAACTTGAACACAGCCTAACAGCTCATAATTCTTAATTTTTTTAAGGTGAAATAGTCATAAAAAATATAATTGTAAAACTTCTATTAAATAGGAATATCAAAAAAGATATATGGCCAGATGTTTTAGTTATATGTTAGTTCATAGCATATTATTCCAAAAGTTAGCAGCATAAAAAACAAACATTATCTCACTCTCTCTGTGGCTTAAGAATTCAAGTGCAGCTTAGTTGGGTGCCTCTGGATCAAGGATTTTCACAATGTCATAGTTAGGGTGGCAGATAAGACTGTGATTCTACTTGATGGCTCCACTTGGAGAGGATCTGCTTCAAACCTGCCTCAGTATGATTACTGACCGAATTTAATTTCTCATGGGCTACTGAACTGATGGCCTCAGTTTTTTACTAGCTGATGGGTAGAGGCCTCCCTCTTTCTCTTGCCATATGAGACTCCCCATAGAGCAGCCCAAACATGCGATTTGGCTTCCGTCAGCAAGCAAGAGTGTAAGAAAGATTGCCAAGATAGGAACCATAATTTCTTTGCAACCTTATCTTATAAGTGACATCTCATCATCTTTATGAGAATCACTTAGATCTGATTTAAACTTAAGAGGAAATATTTATATAATTTGCAGATCCCAAGAAGCAAGAATCATTGGCATTGGAAGGTGAAGTGTTAACCACTGGAGCACTAGGGAAATTTCCCAGGAGCAAGAGTCATTGGGAGCTCTCTTAGAGTCTGCTTATGACACCAGGAAAACCAGATCTGTGATTCTTGAAATTTGAATTACAGGTACATTCTGACATTTAGCAAACAGAAGGAAAATCAGAAAATAGTGCACAACAAAGTAACATTAAAACTAAGGAGAGACTTCAGATAAAAATGAAAAGTATTTACTAATATGGTTCTACAAACCAGGAGAGAAAGGGGTTTGATTTCTGAGACATATTTTCAGTCACAAGCATGAGAAATTTTACACCAAACATTCACTAGGCCACAGATTTCTGTACAAGTGTTAAGAATGTGACTAGTTATCCTCTACAAGGGCTCTTCCCTGGTGGCTCAGATGGTAAAGCGTCTGCCTACAATGTGGGAGACCTGGATTCGATCCCTGGGTTGGGAAGATCTGGAGAAATGGCAACCCACTCCAGTACTTTTGCCTGGAAAATCTTATGGACAGAGGAGCCTGGTAGGCTACCGTCCATGGGGTCACAAAGAGTCAGACACGACTGAGTGACTTCACTCACTCACCCTCTACAAGAATAACTGCTCATCATGACTTGTGGTTACCAACACAAATAGTTAAGTAAAGATATTGACAATTCAGAAATGACCTTGGTCAACACAGGAAAAAATGTGAAAAAGTATTAAATAATTTTAACAAAAAAAAGCTCATAAGAAAGTGCAATAATTTTAAAAACTTAGAATAACACTAAAGCAAAATATTTTTTAGGCAAAGGAGTTTAAGACCTATAGCTCTAAAAGAGACTAGCTAATTATACCTCTTCATAATGGAAAAACAAGGAGGATAACCAAATTCCTTAACAATTAAGAATGTTATATTTAGATATACTAATATTAATTAGTGCGGGTGGCTGCGACCCGGTGCACTAAGCATGGCCGAGAGGAGTTACCCGACGTCCGAGGTCAGGGGCGGCAGCCAGGAGGAGCTACCTCGCATCCGAGGTCAGGGGTGGTGGCCGAGAGGAGCTACTCCCCGTCCAAGGCCGGGGTGGCCAGGGGAAGCCAACTCACGCCCTAGGCCACGGGCAGCAGCCAGGAGGAGCCACCCTGTGCTGGAGGCCAGGGACTGCAGCTAGGAGGAGCCACCCCACGCCCAAGGCCAGGGGCGGTGGCTGGGAGGAGCAACCTGAGGAGCGGTGGCTGCGCAGGCACAGGAGAGCCTAGAGGAGCTATCCGACATTGAAGGTCAGGAAAGGTGGTGGTAAGGAGATACCCCTCGTCCAAGGTAAGGAGCAGGGGCTGTGCTTTGCTGGAACAGCCATGAAGATACCCCATGCCCAAGGTAAGAGAAACCCAAGTAAGACAGTAGGTGTTGCACGAGGGCATCAGAGGGCAGACACACTGAAACCATACTCACAGAAAACTAGTCAATCCAATCACACTAGGACCACAGCCTTCTCTAACTCAATGAAACCAAGCCATGCCCACGGGGTAACCCAAGACAGGTGGGTCATGGTAGAGAGGTCTGACAGAATGTGGTCCACTAGAGAAGGGAATGGCAAACCACTTCAGTACTCTTGCCTTGAGAACCCCATGAACAGTATGAAAAGGCAAAATGATAGGATACTGAAAGAGGAACTCCCCAGGTCAGTAGGTGCCCAATATGCTACTGGAGATCAGTGGAGAAATAACTCCAGAAAGAATGAAGCAATGGAGCCAGAGCAAAAACAATACCCAGTTGTGGATGTGACTGGTGATAGAAGCAAGGTCTGATGCTGTAAAGAGCAGTATAGCATAGGAACCTGGAATGTCAGGTCCATGAATCAAGGCAAATTGGAAGTGGTCAAACAGGAGATGGCAAGAGTGAACATCGACATTCCAGGAATCAGGGAACTAAAATGGACTGGAATGGGTGAATTTAACTCAGATGACCATATATCTACTACTGAGGGCAGGAATCCCTCAGAAGAAACGGAGTAGCCATCATGGTCAACAAAAGAGTCTGAAATGCAGTACTTGGATGCAATCTCAAAAATGACAGAATGATCTCTGTTCATCTTGAAGGCAAACCATTCAATATCACAGTTATCCAAGTCTATGCCCCAACCAGTAATGCTGAAGAAGCTGAAGTTGAACAGTTCTATGAAGACCTACAAGATCTTTTAGAACTAACACCCAAAAAAGATGTCCTTTCCATTATAGGGGACTGAAATGAAAAAGTAGGAAGTCAAGAAACACCTGAAGTAACAGGCAAATTTGGCCTTGGAACGTGGAATTAAGCAGGGCAAAGACTAATAGATTTTGCCAAGAAAATGTACTGGTCATAGCAAACACCCTCTTCCAACAACACAAGAGAAAACTCTACACATGGACATCACCAGATGGTCAACACTGAAATAAGACTGATTACATTCTTTGCAGGCAAAGATGGAGAATCTCTATACAGTCAACAAAAACAAGGCCAGGAGCTGACTGTGGCTCAGATCATGAACTCCTTATTGCCAAATTCAGACTCAAATTGAACAAAGTAGGGAAAACCACTAGACCATTCAGGTATGACCTACATCAAATCCCTTATGATTATACAGTGGAAGTGAGAAATAGATTTAAGGGCCTAGATCTGATAGATAGAGTGCCTGATGAACTATGGAATGAGGTTCGTGACATTGTACAGGAGACAGGGATCAAGACCATCCCCATGGAAAAGAAATGCAAAAAAGCAAAATGGCTGTCTGGGGAGGTCTCACAAATAGCTGTGAAAAGAAGAGAGGCAAAAAGCAAAGGAGAAAAGTAAAGATATAAGCATCTGAATGCAGAGTTCCAAAGAATAGCAAGAAGAGATAAGAAAGCCTTCTTCAGCGATCAATGCAAAGAAATAGAGGAAAAGAACAGAATGGGAAAGAGTAGAGATCTCTTCAAGAAAATTAGAGATACCAAGGGAACATTTCATGCAAAGATGGGCTCAATGAAGGACAGAAATGGTCTGGACCTAACAGAAGCAGAAGATATTAAGAAGAGGTGGCAAGAATACACGGAAGAACTGTGCAAAAAAGATCTTCATGACCCAGATAATCATGATGGTGTGCTCACTCATCTAGAGTCAGATATCTTGGAATGTGAAGTCAAGTGGGCCTTAGAAAGCATCACTACGAACAGAGCTAGTGGAGGTGATGGAATTCCAGTTGAGCTGTTTCAAATCCTGAAAGATGATGCTGTGAAAGTGCTGCACTCAATATGCCAGCAAATTTGGAAAACTCAGCAGTGGCCACAGGACTGGAAAAGGTCAGTTTTCATTCCAATCCCAAAGAAAGGCAATACCAAAGAATGCTCAAACTACTGCACAATTGCACTCATCTCACATGCTAGTAAAGTAATGCTCAAAATTCTCCAAGCCAGGCTTCAGCAATACATGAACCATGAACTTCCCGATGTTCAAGCTGGTTTTAGAAAAGGCAGAGGAACCAGAGATCAAATTGCCAACATCCACTGGATCATGGAAGAGAGAGTTCCAGAAAAACATCTATTTCTGCTTTATTGACTATGCCAAAGCCTTTGACTGTGTGGATCACAATAAACTACGGCAAATTCTGAGAGAGTTGGGAATACCAGACCACTTGACCTGCCTCTTGAGAAATCTGTATGCAGTTAAGGAAGCAACAGTTAGAACTGGACATGGAACAACAGCCTAGTTCCAAATAGGAAAAGGAGTACATCAAGGCTGTATATTGTCACCCTGCTTATTTAACTTACATACAGAGTACATCATGAGAAATGCTGGACTGGAAGAAGCACAAGCTGGAATCAAGGTTGCTGGGAGAAATATCAATCACCTCAGATATGCAGATGACACCACCCTTATGGCAGAAAGTGAAGAGGAGCTAAAAAGCCTCTTGATGAAACTGAAAGAGGAGAGCGAAAAATTTGGCTTAACGCTCAACATTCAGAAAAGGAAGATCATGGCATCCGGTCCCATCACTTCATGGGAAATAGATGGGGAAACAGTGGAAACAGTGTCAGACTTTATTTTTGGGGGCTCCAAAATCACTGCAGACGGTGACTGCAGCCATGAAATTAAAAGATGCTTACTCCTTGGAAGAAAAGTTATGACCAACCTAGATAGTATGTTAAAAAGCAGAGACATTACTTTGCCGACTGCAAGGAGATCCAACCAGTCCATTCTAAAGGAGATCAGCCCTGGGATTTCTTTGGAAGGAATGATGCTAAATCTGAAACTAGTACTTCGGCCACCTCATGTGAAGAGCTGACTCATTGGAAAATACTCTGATGCTGGGAGGGATTGGGGCAGGAGGAGAAGGGGACGACCGAGGCTGAGATGGCTGGATGGCATCACTGAATCGATGGACGTGAGTCTGAGTGACGTCCGGGAGTTGGTGATGGACAGGGAAGCCTGGTGTGCTGCGATTCATGAGGTCGCAAAGAGTCGGAGATGACTGAGCGACTGAACTGAACTGAACTCAATCTTCTTAATTAAACACTCTGATATACATACTCAGAAGGAATGCTATTTTGGGTGGGGGAGTAGTTGAAAAGTAAATAGAGAAAGAAAATTAATAGACATTGGTAGAACAACTTAATACATCCAATTTGGAGATGTTGAAATCAACACATTTTATTTAAGAATTGGCAGATACTCTATACCACTAGCTACTCTGAAGATTCATGCCCCTGCACCCAAATGGCAGGAAATTCTCTTAAATGTTTTATTTCAAGGGGAAGAATGGATAGGTGAAGTAATACATTGGTACCCTATTTGGAAATGTGGGGAAAATTTTTTTAAATAAACACTTTCGAATCAACTTATCACAAAGTTTATAGGAACATAATGATTACAAGATTTTATGCCCACCCTCACTGCTACTATTCAACATAGTTCTGGAAGTTTGGGCCACAGCAATCAGAGCAGAAAAAGAAATAAAAGGAATCCAAATTGGAAAAGAAGAAGTAAAACTCTCACTGTTTGCAGATGACATGATCCTCTACATAGAAAACCCTAAAGACTCCACTAGAAAATTACTAGAACTAATCGATGAATATAGTAAAGTTGCGGGATATAAAATCAACACACAGAAATCCCTTGCATTCCTATACACTAATAATGAGAAAGCAGAAAAAGAAATTAAGGAAACAATTCCATTCACCATTGCAACAAAAAGAATAAAATACTGGGGAATATATCTACCTAAAGAAACTAAAGACCTATATATAGAAAACTATAAAACACTGATGAAAGAAATCAAAGAGGACACTAATAGATGGAGAAATATACCATGTTCATGGATCGGAAGAATCAATATAGTGAAAATGAGTATACTACCCCCAAAGCAATCTACAGATTCAATGCAATCCCTATCAAGCTACCAGCGATATTTTTCACAGAGCTAGAACAAATAATTTCACAATTTGTATGGAAATACAAAAAAACTGCGAATAGCCAAAGCAATCTTGAGAAAGAAGAATGGAACTGGAGGAATCAACCTGCCTGACTTCAGGCTCTACTACAAAGCCACAGTCATCAAGACAGTATGGTATTGGCACAAAGACAGAAATATAGATCAATGGAACAAAATAGAAAGCCCAGAGATAAATCCACACACCTATGGATACCTTATCTTTGACAAAGGAGGCAAGAATATATAATGGATTAAAGACAATCTCT
The DNA here is from genome assembly GCF_014754425.2 of Oryx dammah. Taxonomy (NCBI): domain Eukaryota; kingdom Metazoa; phylum Chordata; class Mammalia; order Artiodactyla; family Bovidae; genus Oryx; species Oryx dammah. Next base: position 98,984,639 of record NW_024070213.1, read on the forward strand.
TTAACAAGTGGTGCTGGGAAAACTGGTCAACCACTTGTAAAAGAATGAAACTAGATCACTTTCTAACACCATTCACAAAAATAAACTCAAAATGGATTGAAGGTCTAAATGTAAGACCAGAAACTATAAAACTCCTAGAAGAGAACATAGGCAAAACACTCTCTGACATAAATCACAGCAGGATCCTCTATGATCTACCTCCCAGAATACTGGAAATAAAAGCAAAAATAAACAAATGGGATCTAATTAAAATTAAAAGCTTCTGCACAACAAAGGAAACTATAAGCAAGGTGAAAAGACAGCCTTCAGAATGGGAGAAAATAATAGCAAATGAAGCGACTGACAAACAACTAATCTCAAAAATGTACAAGCAACTTATGCAGCTCAATTCCAGAAAAATAAATGACCCAATCAAAAAATGGGCCAAAGAACTAAATAGACATTTCTCCAAAGGAGACATACGGATGGCTAACAAACACATGAAAGGATGCTCAACATCACTCATTATCAGAGAAATGCAAATCAAGACCACAGTGAGGTACCATTTCACACCAGTCAGAATGGCTGCAATGCAAAAGTCTACAAGCAATGAATGCTGGAGAGAGTGTGGAGAAAAGGGAACCCTCTTACATTGTTGGTGGGAATGCAAACTAGTATAGCCACTATGGAGAACAGTGTGGAGATTCCTTAAAAAACTACAAATAGAACTGCCTTATGACCCAGCAATCTCACTGCTGGGCATACACACCGAGGAAACCAGAATAGAAAGAGGCACGTGTACCCCAATGTTCATCGCAGCACTGTTTATAATAGCCAGGACATGGAAACAACCTAGATGTCCATCAGCAGATGAATGGATAAGAAAGCTGTGGTACATATACACAATGGAGTATTACTCAGCCATTAAAAAGAATACATTTGAATCAGTGGAGCCGATTATACAGAGTGAAGTAATCCAGAAGGAAAAACACCAATACAGTATACTAACACGTATATATGGAATTTAGGAAGATGGTAATGATGACCCTGTATGCAAGACAGCAAAAGAGACACAGATGTGTAGAGCAGACTTTTGGACTCTGTGGGAGAGGGAGAGGGTGGGATGATTTGGGAGAATGGTATTGAAACATGTATACTGTCATGTAAGAAACGAATCACTAGTCTAGGTTCGATATAGGATACAGGATGCTTGGGGCTGGTGCACTGGGATGACCCAGAGAGATGATATGGGGAGGGTGGTGGGAGGTAGGTTTAGGATTGGGAACTCATGTACACCTGTGGTGGATTCATGTCAATATGGCAAAAATAAATAAATAAATAAAAGATTTTTTAAAATGTCAACAAACCAGTCGCCCCAATATACCTAGCAATTCACCACAGTTTATAGAAGGTCGACAATGGGAAGAGCATTGTGCACCACAGGCAGCCAGTGAACCAGAGTTTACATAATTATTTTGTTTTACAATAGTATTTTTCTAGTTATTATTTGGAAAAAAGTTGGGTATAAACAAGAAAATATAAAATCACAAAAACATAGTTAACATTTTGGTATGTTTTCTATTAAAATTTATATGTGTTTTTACATATGAATATGTGTATGTAAATTTTAAATATTGGTATGTAATTTTTAAAAATTACTTTTCACCTTTCTTTTTTCCCACCTATGATGTCAGGGTTTTTTTTCTTATGTTACTACAATTTTATCCTTATAAAAACATCCTTTCAGTCTTTATTCTAAAGACTTTTAGAATATATTTAGTATTCTATTTGTCATTGTAACAAATTAATTAGTTGATTTAATTATATTGTTAACAAAATTTAATATAGTAATGTAATTATAAATATATATTATATTCTTAATTTACATAACAATATAATTCATTAAATCTCCTCATATAATAGATATTAAGCTATTTCCAACCTAAATATTTATTTTGTCTGTTTTTGACATTCGTGTACTGGTAAATAAAGCAAAAATGTGCTGGTTGTTTACAATGACACACACAACCTGTGCTTTTAGAATTCTTTATTTAGTGAGAACAAAAAGCAGTATAAATAATTGTTTTGATGTGGTAAAAGGTAAAGGATAAATATAAATTTCAATGCAAGCATAGGTGATACAGAACTAACTGCCTTCTGCCTACCTGTCAAGGTCTCACAGAGATCTCACTTGCTTGAGTCTTCAAGGAGAAATATAAGCTTGTTAGCAGGAGACATAAGAGATGTGGATTTGATCCCTGGGTTGGGAAGATCCTCTGGAGGAGGGCACAGCAACCCACTCCAGTATTCTTGACTGAAGAATCTCCATGGACAGAGGAGCCTGGCTGTGGGTGTGCTATAGTCCATGGGGTCGCACAGAGTCTGGCATGACTGAAGTGACTTAGCACGCACACGCAGACAGACCATGAGCTTAAAGAAAGGTGCAAGCATGGCATTTGAACAGTGATTAACTGTTTTCTTCTTGAAACATTCTCCTCTCTTGATTTCCATGACTCTAAATTCTTCCTCTTTTCCTCCTGTCTCTTGTTGGAGGAGGAGTACATGTAATATCCGTTTCTCTTGCTTCCAGTGGATGGGCTTCACTAACATAAACTCCTGGCCGCTTGCCCCACCCCTTAACCACTCCTCCCTGTGAAGACTGCAGATTGTGTTATGGTTAAAAGTCACTGGTCTACATTTTATGTCAATCATCTGCTATCACTGAGGATTTGAATGTCTTTTCTTTTCTTTAGCAGACTAGTAGGAGGCAGAGAAGCTTAAGTTACTTTTTTAATACCAAATTAACTCCCAGAAGAACTTTCCGAAGACATAGATGGGAGGTAGGAGAGGAGCTAGGGGATACCAGGACTTTCTAGTCAGTCCATTTAGCTCTCATCTGACTTCAGGAGTTCAAGAGCAATCCAGATAGTATTTAATTTGGTACAGCCATTATGGAAAACAGTGTGGAGATTCCTCAAATAACTGAAAATAGAACTACCATATGAAGCAATCCCACTGTTTGGAATATATCTGAGGAAAACAAAATCACTAATTTGAAAAGATACATGCACTCTAATGTTTGTAGCCATGTTACTTACAATAGCCAAGATATGGAAGCAACGTCAGTGTCCATTAACCAGACAAATGGATAAAGAAGATGTGGTATATATATAGCTTAGCTGTAAAAAAAGAATAAAATTTTGCCATTTGCCACAACATGATGGACCTGAAGGGGATTATGTTTAGTGAAATAAGTCACAGAAAAAGATAAATTCTGTATGTTATCATTTATGTGTGGAATCTAAAAACATAAAACAAATTAATAAAGATAACAAAAAAGAAACAGACTTACAGATACAGAGAATAAACTAGTGGGGAGAAGGAAGATATGAGGGGCAAGATAGGGGTATGGGGTTAAGAGGTACAAACTACTAGATATTTTTTAAAAAGCCAATATTATGATCTCCACTTTCTAACACTCTTCTCAATTGCTTCGGAAGTGGACAAACAAAAGGGGGTACTGCATTATTGACCACCTGAAATCCCAGCAATTTGTATCCCATTTGTAATTATTTTCTGTGTGCCATGAGAATTGGTGGTTGGTTAGATATGGAAGGTGAGAGAGAACTAGAATGATTCCCCAGATGCTAAGAGAACCTTTGCAGGAGAAGTGGCAGAAGCGGTGAATATTATAATTCTGTTCTCTGAGCTTAGGGCATCTGTGGGACTTCAAATGGAGACATCAAGTAAGAAGTTAAAAGAAGAGTTACAGCCTTGTTATGCAAGGTGCCAAAAATTCATTCCAGAATACACATTTCACAAGTTAAGAGAAGAAAGTTGATTTACAGATTACTAAAGGCAACACAAATAGCCATAGTCTCATAAAAAGACCACCATATCCTAGAAGAAAAATTTAGGAATTAGAAATATTTAAAGCATTTCATTAATTTGAAAATCTGTGTGATGTGAGGAAAACCAGCAGTGACAATGTTTGCTGATATCTGTTTCTTTAAAATGAGACTGATATTCAGTCCCATTTCCCTCCTCTGCCCTAATCTCCACAGCAGTACTGAAAATGTCAGTGACTTGGAAGCCTACATAAAATCTTACCAGGCGAGGTAAAGGAAATGTTCAAGATTATAATTTAATGTGTGAACTCTGACAGTGGGATACATGCCAACTTTTAAAGGATAATTTATGAGTCAAAAGCAAGCAGGAAAGTACCAAACAAGTATGTGAAAGTATTAGCTACTAAGATAAAATATATCTTCCAAGAGAAGTGTATTTGCAGTGACAACCTTCCTTATCATTTTTATCTTAATAAATATGTATATGTTCGTAGCACTTTGTCATGTAGCTAGTTCAATAAAAGCTACAACAGTGTGTCACATAAAACAGTTATGTCAACCCAGGCTTCTGTAAGTTTTCAAACCTTAAAGGCCAGTTTGCTATTTCACTGTGCTGACAAACTTGTGTTCTTTACAAATAGTATAAAGAAAATCTGCAGGATTTTAAAGGAGGGAATGAGAAGTCACATCCAATTGGGGGACCAAAGAAGATTTTAGAGAGGAGGTGGAACTTGAACTAGACCATCAAGAATTCTGACAGATGAGTCTGTGGCAGAAAGAAGGGGACTGGAAATATAAATGTTTCTCAAAGTACATTAAACACTGTAATGCAAAACTGATATTTTAAAATTAGTTATTTCTTTTTTCTTGCTACCTTAACACAAGGCATTTAAAGCAGCCTGAACTCTTTGGAACCAGTAACCCAAATGAAAATGAGCCCCAGACCCATCTGGGGAATTCATGGCAATCAAGGGCCCCATCAGTTCCTCTGTATCATGCTCCTATTCTCATCCTTATTTTCAATATGGTTCTGACTCAGCCCTGGTTCTTATTTAAAGCTACATATTTCACCTATTGGATCTGGGAATCTATATTCCATCTCCCTGACTTTAGTTATTGATTCTCTTTAATCGGTTTTTGACATTTCAGTTCAGTTCACCCATGGATTGCAGCACACCAGGCTTCCCTGTCCATTACCAACTCCCAGAGCTTGCTCAAACCCATGTACATATTTTGACATATACGCCAATGGTAAAGAAACTGCCTGCCAATGCAAGAGATGTAAGAAACATGGTTTCAATCCCTGAATCAGAAAGATCCCCTGGAGGAGGGCATGGTAACCCACTCCAGTATTCTTGCCTGGAGAACCCCATGGACAGAGGAGCCTGGCAGGATGCAGTCCATAGGGTCACAAAGAGTCGGACATGACTGAAGCGACTTAGTAGCAGTAGCAACTCTGTTACACTTCCACTCTAAACTGTCTCAGGTAGGATGGTTCACCTTTGTTTTGGGATCCATTCCCAGGGCCAAGATTGGTTGGTAGCCATGGGATCCACTCCCAGTGCTAAGACTGGTTGGTAGCCAGAGTAGCTTAACACAAATCCACGTGAAGGATTTGGATAGAGTCAACTGTCACATGGAAGTGACTTTTGTTTCATTGTTATTTTTTTTCTGGTAACATAAAAAACACATGTTAATTGGAGGAAAGTATAAAAAAATAAGAGAAAAATTAGCTGCAGTTCTACTATTCAAGATAAACACTATTAACCTGTTGATCTATTTCTTTCTAGTACTTTTTCTATATGTTTGTTTATATACATATTTTTAAAACTAAATTTGTTTCATAACACATACACAGTTTGTATGTTTGCCTTTACATACTTACCATTTTATCATGATCATTTCCCAGTATCATTAGATAGTTTTGGCTCAAAAAAATGTTTTTTCATGGCTGTGTATTTCAACATAAAACTATAACAAGATGAAACTCTATTATTAGGCATTTATGTTGTTTTGTTTTTTTAATGAGAAACACTGCTATCCAGTGGGCTATGTAGTGCAAGTCACAATCAAGGGAGTAAAGGTATAAAACTAAATGTACTAAAAATAACACAAATTCTATACTTGAATCTTGGAACACATCCTTAGGGAATCAATACAGAAGTCACTGAAAATTTCTGTAACATTCCTTAATCATTTCAGTCTATGCAAATATCCTGTTTTTTCTTAAAGTTTTGCCCACTAAATACATACAGCAGAAGTATTACTGTGATATTCTAATGGTGATTTTCTATTTAGCTCATTTTTACTTCATCTATTATTTGGAATTTTTCCAAATAGGAAATCAAATGCAAAGTTTAAAAGCCTCTTGTAGAAATTTCAGATTATAACATAAATAAGTACTATAAATGTAATGTACAACATAATAAATATAATTAACTCTGTTTGCATGTTATATAGGAAACTTATTAAAAGAGTAAGTCCTAAGAGTTCACATCATCACAAAGAAATAGTTTTTCTCTGTTTCTTTCAAAAAAAAGCTGTCTACAGCCCAATATTCATAACGTTATTTACAATAACCAACATATGAAAACAATCTTAGTGTCTATTGGTGAATGACTGGAAAAAGAAGTTGTGATAAACATTATTGCAATGGAATATTACTTAGCAATATAGTCAGGAAATCCTACCACTTGCAAAAACATGGATGAAACTTGAAGGCATTATGCTAGTGAAATAAGTCAGACAGAGAAGGACAAATAGTGTACAATTTCACTTATACATGGAATCTAAAAAAAATTAAAAACAAACCCAAACTCATAGGAAAAGAGATCAAACTTGAGGTTATTGGAGGCAGAGAGTATGAGGCTGGGGAACTGGAGGAAGGTGATCAAAAGGCACAGACTTCCAGTTGCAGATACAATGAACAACGTGATGACTATAGCTAGCACTTCTGTATGATACGAAAGTTTTTAAGTGAGAAAATCCTAAGAAGGAAATTTTCTCATCACAAAAGGAAAATGTTTGCCTCTTTTCTTTTGATTCTATGTATATAAGAAGTTAAATGTTAGCTGAACCTATTGTAATCATTTCACAATATATGTAAATCAAACCACCATGCCCAACACCTTAAAATTATACAGTGATATATGTCTATTTCTCAATAAGTTGAAAAAATTACATAAAATTACATTTGGTTAGTAGCATACTCTGGAATTTCTGGAGTCAGATAGGGTAAAAGAAAAAGATTTTCAGAGATGTCAAAACTTAGAATTGGCTCACTAGTCCTCCTCAGGGACTGAAATACTAAACACAAAATGTTTTAGTATGTTAAGATGAGAGTTTACTGGATGAGCCAATTTTCATACCAAAATAAAGATCAAGTTAAGCAATCAAACACAAAGAAACTTGAATCCTGAGTCCTGACACTTTTGAAATCTAAGAAAATAAATCAGCAAATACTAAGTATGGTTGACATGATAAAATCAACCATGTAGGATTTAAGAAGAAATATCTATATATGTGTGTGTATATACATACATATATATATTTCAAAGACACCCAACTACTATTAAAAAAGGAATAAGAGGGAGAAGGAAACATTTGTTATTAATTATTCTAATTAGGGCTCTTATACCAAAAAATCTAGGCAATAGATTTCAGTTAGCTCTGCCCCTTAGGAAAAGGGAACTTAAACCCTTCAAACCTCAGATATATCCTTCACAAGGCTGGAATAATGATAGTAACCTACCTTATGGAGTGCTTGTGAGGACTAAATGATGTAATAAAAATTATGCTCTGAGATCTAAGATTGAGGATTGACTTAAGTTCTCAAGAAAAGGTTGATAATGATAATGATTCATTTCTTCAGTCCAGTTTCATAATTCGTCCAATACAATGCAGTGAAGGGCAGGGAATCTAGGAGTTAAGAGCTCTCAAGTTTGTATCATTTTTTAACTAGCAGAGTTGCATCAGTGAAGTCATTTGGACTGAATTTTCTCATTTTAGTACATTTTTAATCCCTCAATGTTCAGATATACTGCGCCTCTTTATGCAGTATAAAATTAATGAATAGTCAGTTATCTCTGGAACATGACAACAATCTCACTTTTTCCCATAAGTAACAGAAAAAGTTTAGTTGGAAAAAAACCATCGGTAAACTATTAAGAAAAAAAAATGTCATTTTTCAAGTATTTGAACATTACTTGTCACACTTAGGTTGATTGAGTCATACAGATTTGAACAGTTTACATGTATGGTAGAAGTTAAAGTCTGTTTTGACATTTTATTGGCCTACTGTTTGAGAATTTTTAGAGTAATTCTTCATAAAATCTGATAGGAAACAATTGTTTTAAAGAACTGCCTCTTGAAACCTTGCCCTTTTTTATCCTGATGAAAACACTGTACCTCCCTGATTGTTTAGTTTTCACCAAGTTACTTGAACAGGCACACTTGCTTCCAGAAAAACTGGAAAATATTGACTTTAATCATACATTAATTGAGGAAAAATTCAACTGAGAAAGTGACTCAAGAAAACGAACAAAATGTAGAGAATTATCTCAAACAATCCTAGAGAAAAAAAAATTTTTTAATACAAATTAAATTAATTTTGAAAGTTGTGTATATGTGTATGCTCAGCTGTGTCCAACTCTCTGCAGCCTCATGGACTGTACCCCTCCAGGTTCCTCTGTCCATGGAACTCTCCAGAAAAGAACACAGCGGCAGGTTGCCATTTGCTCCAGGGGCTCTTTCTGACTCAGGGAACAAACCCACGTCTCTTGCATTTCCTGCATTGGCAGATGGATTCTTTACCACTTCCCTGGTGACTCAGACAGTAAAGCATCTGCCAGCAATGCAGGAGACCTGAGTTCAATCCCTGGGTCAGGAAGATCTCTTCCAGAAGGGGATGGCTACCCACTCTGGTGTTCTTGCCTGGAGAATTCTATGGACCAGAGGAACCTGGCAGGTCAGCCCATGGGGTTGCAAAAAGTCAGATTAGATTGAGCAACTAACACTTTTCACTTTTTCTTTACTACTAGGGCTACCTGAAAAGATTGAAAGTTAGTAGACAATAAATGGAAGACACACCACAGTTTTTGGTTTGAGATTTTTAAAATGTACATTTAGTTGGAGATGGCGGTGGTGGTTTAGTTGCCAAGTTGTGTCCGACTCTTGTGACCCCATGGACTGTAGCCTGCCAGGCTCCTCTGTCCATGGGATTATCCAGGCAAGAATACTGGAGTGGGTTGTCATTTCCTTCTCCAGGGGATCTTCTTGACCCAGGAATCAAACCCAGATTTCCTGCACTGCAGGCAGATTCTTTACCAACTGAGCTACAAGGGAGGCCCAGCTGGGGATATAGAATAAGATATATAGGCAAAAGATCATCTAATTTCTTAGGAAAATATTTAAAGAAACATGCAAATCTTATGGTATTTCCCCTTCAAGTTTGAATTACCTTCCATGGGAAAGCAGTGTGAGTTTATTTTTATTTGGGAAATTTTAAGTTACTCTGGTACTACTAGAGTCAAAGTAAAAGAAAACTGAAAAGTAGAAAGTAATCATTCTCATCATAAAACACTTATATTTTGTATCATTTTTAAAATTATGCTATACCTGTAAATATTATTTTACAGAGTTGGGTGAATGTTTCTGTTAACACTTCTAATTTTCTGATTTTTATGTCAGTGAGGCTATATTATTTTTAATTAAAATTTATGTGTAAGTAACTAAGGAATAACATAATTATTTCATTAAGTGAGATACACACCAAATTGTGGATGAAAAAAAGTAATTCATCTTACATGAAAAATTTTCTAAGTTACACAGGAAAATTTTCTTGTTGAGAGAAGGCTGGCATTAGAATAAATTACTGAGGTTGGCTAGAGATTATAAATCTTTGGAAATATTTATATGTCAAATAAACAATGATGTAATGTGCATATTCTTCACTTTGCATATATGTCAATATAGATAAATAAATAAACATTTACTTATTTATTATTTATATGTTTCTCACTTCATTTAAGCTTTTGCTCAGAAACGAGCATCTTGAAAAGATTTACCCAAATCGTTCTATTTAAAATAGTCCCATTACTTTACATTACTTTTGTTTGCAGCACTTTATGGCTATCTAATATAAATATTTTATATTTATATAAATATATATTTATTTTGTATAAATATATATTTTATATTTATTTATACACTTATTTTGGAGAAGGAAATGGCAACACACTCCAGTATTCTTGCCTGGGAATTCCATGGATGGAGGAACCTGGAGGCCACAGCCCATGGATTCGCAAAGAGTCGGACACGACTGAGCAACTAGCACACAAATACACTTATTTTTTTCCCCCTTTCAATAATATAAGTTCCATGTTAGCAGGGACTTTGTTTGGGGCTTCTCTAGTGGCTCATCTGTAAAAAATCTGCCTGTGATGCAGGAGCCGCTGGAGATGAAGTTTCTTTTGCTAGGTAAGAGAGATCCCCTGGAGGAGGGCATGGCAACCCACTCCAGTATTCTTGCCTGGAGGATCCCATGGACTGAGGAGCCTGATGGGCTACAGTCCACAGGGTAGCAAAGAGTCAGAGGCAACTGAAGCATCTTAGCATGCAGGCACAGGGACTTTATTTACTAGTGTATCCCAGAATCTATTAAAGTGACTCGAATACAAACATGATCAGTAAAAATATATTTGACTAAATGAATGAAAAACTGTCTTCCCTAGTAAAGGTTGTTGTTGAGAGCCAGGATACTCACATTCTCCAGCAAAATATTTTGCCTTGTAAATAGCTGGCTTATAATAGATAACTAATGAATTTTATTTTAATGCTATAAAAATCCTTAGAGGAGAAAGATAATATGGCATTATGTGGGAAATATTTAGAGTTCTCTTTTCCTAAGATGTCACTTATCTAATATAGGCATGTCATATAACCTAATGTAATGTTCAGATTTCTCCTATGAGGTCAGATAAATTCATTTTCCAAATGATGAACTACATGAGCAAAACTATACATATTGATATTTCTTGGTGCTTGGCTTTGCCTCTTATTGAAATTCCTTTTCAGTGGAATTATCTGCCTCTGGTCCCTATCCACTCCTCAACAACACCACTACTTCGAGAGCTCGGGAAGGCTGAATAACATTTCATGATCTAACTTGGATTATCAAATTTTAATCTCTGTGCAACCCTCTTTTTAATTTCCATTTTATATTATGGATCTGATCAATTCCTTAGCTTACCTTTCTCTCTCTCTCTAAACTTAGAGGTTAATATTAACTATATTAATAGGCATCAATATGAACTTATTAACTATTAATAGATAGGCATGAAGTTCCCTTTCATGTCTTACTTCTTATATTTTATATGATATATTATCTCTTCAAATTCTAACTAGCATAATTAGATAATTGGGGATAATACATTCCAATTACTTTTATTTAAAATATATGTTTCTAAAAATAATTTTAACTTTAAAACAGAAGTCATTTGATCATATATTAAACTCAGAACATGATCTGCTCATTAAGAGCCAAAGTTTATTTACACATAAACACTTTCTAAATTAAATAATTACTCGGTTATTATAGCAAAGCTAAATTAGAATTGATTTTACTTACAATTGGGTTGGGCTTCCCTGGTGGTTCAGTGGTAAAGAATCCACCTGCCAACACAGGAGACCCGGGTGCGATCCTCGGTTCGGGAAGATTCCCTGGAGAAAAAATGGCAGTCTACTCCAATATTCTTGCTTGGGAAATCCCTTGGACAGAGGAGCCTCATGGCTACAGTCCATAGGGTTGCAAAAGAGTTGGACTCAATTTAGCAACTAAACAACAATTGGATTACTCTTCTAATAATTTTTATTTGTCTAAATGATATTACAGCATCACATGTTCTAGTAGTCTAAATTTTTCTTTCAAGTGGAGACCTAATTACTATCATATACACTACTTTTTTTCATACTACTAGATTTATTATCTGTTGTTAATGTGTTGCAACTAGTATTACCTGCCAAATGAAAAAAAATAAATAATAAAAAAACAGAGATTCAGGGAAATAAATTATTCAAACACTGGTAACATCTTTTATTTTCCTCTTAGTTACACAACTGTGAAAAACAGATCCTATATGTATAAATGAAGTACTAAATTATGTTATCTTTACATTTTTAAACAATATCAATCACACCTTGTCTCTTTTTGCATCTGTTTTAACACTAAAATCGACATTTTCTCACATCATTACAGTCTGTTTTTTTAATAGCTTTAATTTTCCAACAGTTTTTCCAGTTATCTACCACTGCATACCAGAAAAACTTAAAGCTTGTGGCTTAAAGCAACAACTGCTTTATTGTATCTCAAAATTCTGTAGGTTGACTGGGCTCAGCTGAGAAGTTCTAATGTACTATATCGTGTTGACTGGGGCCACAGTCATGCTGAAACTGCACATCTCATATTGGACTTGAACACATGTACCAGGACTCAAATCCAGGGAAAACTCAGTCTAAGACTTGAACCCATGAGCTGGGACTCAAACCAGCCAGAACCATTGTCTTTTATTTGAGATCACACACCTGGTCTCAGAACATAATAAATGTTCTTTATGTCTAAAGATGTTCTTTATGTCTTGGGCTTCCCTTATGGCTCAGCTGGTAAAGAATATGCCTGCAATGTGAGAGACCTGGGTTCGATCCCTGAGTTGGGAACATCCCCTGGAGAAGGGAAAGGCTGTCCACTCCAGTATTCTGACCTGGAGAATTCCGTGGACTGTATAGACCATGTGGTCACAAAGAGTTGGATACAACTGAGGGACTTTCATTTTCACTTTCTTTTATGTCTCATTGAAGAATGAATTCAGTGAGAGGCAAAGTGACAGATGAGTAGAGGATTTATTTAGAGAGAAACACACTCCACAAACACTGTGTGGGCCATCTCAGAAGACAAAAGGCCCCCAAATATATTAGTTTTTATGGGCTGGATAATTTCATAGGCTAATGACTGGGAGGATTATTCCAACTGTATTGGGGAAAGGGAGGAAATTTCTAGGAACTGGGCCACTGCCAGTTTTAGGCCTTTTATGGTTGGCTTAAGAACTGTCATGGCACTGGTGTGTCACTTAGGGTACTAAGTGACATTACAATGACGGTATAAGGAGCCTCAAGTTCTACTGGAAGTTGACTCTTCCACCATCTTGGGTCTAGTTAGCTCTAACCAGTTCTTGTCATGCCCTATGGCTATGTCATTCTTTTAAGGTTGTGTCCTGTCCCCTTCTCTCCTGTTTCAATCTGGGGGCTCACTTGGGCTGCAGTGTGCCAGGAGGCTCACTCACATGGCTGACAATTGATCCAGGTTATCAGAAACATCATTTTTAACAGTGAAGCTTAATACTCCACTATAACAGAAAAATCTCTAGATGGTGGAATTGCATGTAATTTTTCTTTTCTTTTCTTTCCCCTTATCTGTAATGTCTAATTACCTTGTGCACATATATTGCTTTTGTGGCAGGACATTACTCAGTAATTATTCTTCATAATAGTAAAAAGTATCTTTCTAAATCAGATTAGCATTGTATATACCAGCAAAAAGTAAATAGTACAGTATTTAAAGAGGTAAATCACAGGAACTTTATATGTAGTTTAGAAGATTTAACAGAAGTTTTTAAAGAGTGCTCTGTCCTTTAAGTAGCATTAACTCTGTAAAAGTTAAAATGTTAATTCCTATCTTATAATTAAATAATATTTAAAGCATATCTTTTTTTTCTTCCTTTTCCTTCTCTTTCCCTTCCACCCACCTAAGTATAGAGTAGGAAGACATTTCAGTGCTTTAAAAATTTTTCTGCTAATTTTTACATTGAAAAGAACAAAGTTAAGAATATCCTTAATAATCAGGTTTAGGGACAGATGGCCATACAAAAATAACCAAGTTTGCCAAAATGATGGCAAAAATGCCATATTTCTCTGAACATTGTCACTGAGCAACAGGAATAAAATTCAAGGTTTTTATGCCCCCTTCCTCAGAGCTGAAGAGTGTGGTGAAATAACAGTATGACATCAGTTAATATTTTCCCTATTTATTTCATTTGGATTAGTTAAACTAGAGACTTACATGAATAATTTGACCTCTCTCTTAGTAATCTGGTCTTTAAAAACCCACCAGAGCAGTTCCCTGGCGGTTCAGTGGCTAAGACTGCACTCTCCCAATGCAAGGGGCCTGGGTTTCAACTAGATCCCCACATGCTGCAACTAAGGGTTCACAAGCCACAACTAAAAGATCCTGCCTGCGCAACTACGACCTGGCATAGTCAAACAAAGACATTTTTTTTCCAAAAACAAAAACCAACCCCAGTCCCACTAGGCTGTTACACGCTTTTCCTCAGTGCTATCAAAATTGTTGTTGCTATTGTTATTCACTACCTTTGTTTGTAGTGATGCTTCCTAAGGCCCACTTGACTTTGTGTTCCAGGATGTCTGGCTCTAGCTGAGTGATCACACCATCGTGGTTATCTGGGTCATGAAGATCTTTTTTGTATAGTTCTTTTGTGTATTCTTGCCACCTCTTCTTAACATCTTCTGCTTCTGTTAAGTGAAGTCGCTCAGTCGTGTCCGACTCTTTGCGACCCCATGGACCGTAACCTACCAGGCTCTTCTGTCCATGGGATTTTCCAGGCAAGAGTACTGGAGTGGGTTGCCATTTCCTTCTCCAGGGGATCTTGCCAACCCAGTGATCAAACCAGGTCTCCAGAGGTTTTACCATCTGAGCCACCAGGGAAGCCTGCTGCTTCCTTCTGTTAGGTCCATACCATTTCTGTCCTTTACTGTGCTCATCTTTGCATGAAATGTTCCCTTGGTATCTCTAATTTTCTTGAAGAGATCTCTAGTCTTTCCCATTCTATTGTTTTCCTCTATTTCTTTGCACTGATCACTTAGGAAGGCTTTCTTATCTCTTCTTGCTATTCTTTGGAACTCTGCATTCAAATGAGTATATCTTTCCTTTTCTCTATATCCTAGAATGTGAAGTCAAGTGGCCTTTAGGAAGCATCACTATGAACAAAGCTAGTGGAAGTGATGGAATTCCAGTGGAGCTATTCAAATTCTAAAAGATGATGCTGTGAAAGTGCTGCACTCAATATGCCAGCAAATTTGTAAAACTCAGCAGTGGCCACAGGACTGGAAAAGGTCAGTTTTCATTCCAATCCCAAAGAAAGGCAATGCCAAAGAATGTTCAAACTACCACACAATTGCACGCATCTCACAGGCTAGTAAAGTAATGTTCAAAATTCTCCAAGCCAGGCTTCAACAGTATGTGAACCATGAAATTCCAGATGTTCAATCTGGTTTTAGAAAAGGCAGAGGAGCCAGAGATCAAATTGCCAACATCTGTTGAATCATAGAAAAAGCAAGAGAGTTCCAGAAAAAAACATATACTTCTGCTTTGTTGACTATGCCAAAGCCTTTGACTGTATGGATCACAACAATCTGTGGAAAATTCTTCAAGAGATGGGAATACCAGACCACATTACCCACCTCCTGTGAAATATTTATGCAGGTCAAGAAGCAACAGTTAGAACTGCACATGGAACAATAGACTGGTTCCAAATCAGGAAAGGAGTACATCAAAGCTGTATATTGTCACCCTGCTTATTTAACTTATATGTAGAGTACATCATGTGAAATCCTGGGCTGGATGAAGTACAAGCTGGAATCAAGATCGCAGGGAGAAATATCAATAACCTCAGATATGCAGATGACACCACTCTTATGACAGAAAGTGAAGAACTAAAGAGCCTCTTGATGAAAGTGAAAGAGGAGAGTGAAAAAGTTGGCTTAAAGTTCAACATTCAGAAAACTAAGATCATGGCATCTGGTCACATCACTTCGTGTCAATAGATGGGGAAACAATGGAAACAGTGACAGACTACTTCTTTGGGCTCCAAAATCACTGCAGATGGTGACTGCAGCCATGAAATTTAAAGATGCTTATTCCTTGGAAGGAAAGTTACTACCAACCTAAACAGCATATTAAAAAGCAGAGACATTGCTTTGCCTACAAAGGTCCATCTAATTAAAGCTATGGTTTTCCCAGTAGTCATGTATGGCTGTGAGAGTTGGATTATAAAGAAAGCTGAGTGCCAAAGAACTGATGCTTTTGAAATGTGGTGTTGGAGAAGACTCTTGAGAGTCCCTTGGACTGCAAAGAGATCAAACCAGTCAATCTTGCAGGAAATCAATCCTAAATATTCATTGGAAGGACTAAAGCTCCAGTACATTGGCTACCTGATGTAAAGAGCTGACTCATTGGAAAAGACCCTGATGCTGGGAAAGATTGAAGGCAGGAGGAAGAGGGGATGACAGAGGATCAGATGGTTGGATGGCATCACTGATTTGATGGACATGAATTTGAGCAAGCTCTGGGGAGCCTGGCATGCTGCTGTTGATGGGGTCACCAAGAGTCAGACATGACTGAGCAACTGAATGGAACTGATTGTTTTTCAGTCGCTAAGTCAAGACCAACTATTTGTGACCCCAGGGACTGCAGCACATGAGGCTTCTCTGTCCTCCACGAGTTCCTGGAGTTTGCTTAAATTCATGTCCATTGAGTCAGTGATGCTATCTAACCATCTCATCTTCTATTGCCCTCTTCTAATTTTGCCATCAATCTTTCCCAGCATCAGGGTCTTTTCTAATGAGTCAGCTCTTCGCATCAGGTGGCTAAAATATTGAAACTTCAGCTTCAGCCTCAGTCCGTCCAAAGAAATCCCAGGGCTGATCTTCTTCAGAATGGACTGGTTGGATCTCCTTGCAGTATTTAGAATTCTTTATATTTAGAATATGGAAGTAAGACGTCCTCATTACATATGTGAATCTTAAAACTTCTTCATTTATAGAAGGGGAGCATCTTCAGAAAAGATCAATTAGCAACTTGTCTGTTTCTATAATGAAAACATCTCCAAAATGTGCTAATAGACTTACAAAGCCATTTAAAAAGTGTGTTAGTGAAAAAAAGGTAGAGATGAGAGCCATCTAGCTTGTCCTGAGGAGGTATTTTCTATATTTAGAGTTTTGTCAATGAATACAGACAATGTATTCGTTGTCTGTAAAAATGATCTTTGGAGGGGTAAAGGTGAAGGGAGAGAGTTTATGTAGACAAGCTGACAAAGGAACGTTTCTTTGCAATTCTGTATTAAATTTCAGTTTCTCTATTGAACTAACTGCCTTTATTAGTGAGGTCTCCAGTTCCTTCACTGCATCTGTACTTTGTTATGTGACTTGATTGCTAAAGATGGCTAAGCTTTATGACACCAGCTACACCTCAGCAAAGTGTGTGTACATTATTCCTTGACAGGGCTCCTTCCCCAAATCCCTGCCATAACGTTTGGTTGGATAAGTCATAGACATCAAAGATCCCTACCCCCACTTTTTAAAATCTCTTCCTCAAAGTTTAGTTCACAGGTAGTCCATCTCCCCTTGATCCTTTTCCTTTGATCCTTGCTGGCTCCGAATAGCCATCCAAAGCTGAGGATCTCCCAGACTGCTTTATAGTCCTATAGGGAGGTATTAGTCTCTTATCACAGAATCTTTCCCAGAGACGTTGCCAATCCAATCATAACATTCTTTCCTTCCCCTCAACATCTCCACCCTAGTATAGAGATCACATTGTGTGTCCATTAAGAAAGTATTACATAGCTCTCACTGAAGCTAAAGTGATGAGAGTGTGGGAAGTAATCTTAACTGAAAATAACAAGATTATAGGAAATCCAGTATTTGAGAAAATCTTAGCCGTTGCCTTGTTGAACCAAACAGAGGAAAAGACAGATGCAGAGTACCCAACTTGGGTAATAAAAAGCTGCTGTCAAACTTTTACAGAAAGAAGACAATGTTAATTTTATCTTTGTCTATATCTCTGAGATAAATATTGCTGAGCAGCAAATGATGCTAACTCTCTGTTATAAAGTCTGAATGATAAACAGGGACATGGAGAGTACTGGGCAATTTTATTTAAAGCCCTGATACACCTCTCTGATATAAAGGAAGTGGCTATTCCAATTCAAACAAGATTCAACACAGATATGAAAGATGGAGAAATGAATGGAATAATTGAGTAATTTTAAAAGAGATTTGATCTCTTTAATCTATTTTAATCTCTTTAGAGATCTTCTTTGGCCACATATGCCTAAGGATTTTACCAGAGAATTAAGAATGGAGGTTCTAAAGGACTTCATTGTTTAGAGCAGGTTGTATTTATAGTTATTCCAGAGAATGAGATGGTTGGATGGTATCGCCAGTTCAATGGACATGAATTTGGGCAAATTCCACCAGATGGTGAGGGACAAGGAAGCCTGGTATGCTGCAGTCCATGGAATCTCAAAGAGTTGGACACGACTTGGGGACTGACCAACAACAACATAGTGATTTACATACTTTTTCAAGTCTTAGTGTATATTTGTTTAGTTTCAAGATATTCTTACTTTTTAAAATAAAATCCCAAGTAAAATAACTCTACACAAAAGGCAATTAGGTAATCTGATAAAAACAAAAGAATGACTAACATTCACAAGTCCTGGAGAAGCAGAGCCCTCTAAGAATAGTATTTTAATACAACTGATTCTTGCTGAGTTGTGCAGCAACCTTTCATGCATCCTGCTATCAGCTGGCCAATAGGAGTAAATTTTGTACAGTAATTTCGGTTGTTAGTGAGCTAAAATGTTTATGTAACTCCATTGTCACTGAGAGGATTTCTAGACTTCCCTGGTGGCTCAGACGGTAAAGCGTCTGTTTACAATGCGGGAGACCTGGCTTCGATCCCTGGGTCGGGAAGATCCGCTGGAGAAGGAAATGGCAATCCACTCCAGTACTATTGCCTGGAAAATCCCATGGACAGAGGAGCCTGGTAGGCTACAGTCCATGGGGTCGCAAAGAGTCGGACACGACTGAGCGACTTCATATTCACTTTCAAACAAAACTGTAGGACAGGAATTATAAGTAGCAATAAAAATTAGCACCACTTAATATAATCCTAAATTGGAGAAGGAAACAGCAACCCACTCCAGTGTTCTTGCCTGGAGAATCCCAGGGGCGGGGGAGCCTGGTGGGCTGCCGTCTATGGGGTCGCAAAGAGTCAGACAGGACTGAAGCGACTTAGCAGCAGCAATATAATCCTAAAAGAAATAGATTCAGAATACAGATTTTAAAAGTGCCTTAGTTAAAATATTAACTAAATCAATAGTGGAACTGAGAACTTAATGCATCCTAAAAGTTATTCTAGACTTAAGGTGTATTTGTTTTCTCCTGATTTCAGATGTATGAGCCACTCTTACTCAACTCTTTAAGACCCACTTCAAATATCACCTCTTTGCTGAAGCTGTCTTTGTCCTCTCTCTGCAAATACATGCGCTTGCTCCAGCTGTACTCACTGTTCTCTACATGGACTCTTAGAACACTTTGTACATAGCTCTGTCATAATTTATTATTAGAGTGAGTTGTTGTTACATATTCCTTTCCCACTAGCTGTGAAATTATCTAAGGCATGGACAGCATTTTATTAGTATGTTTATCTCAGTGCTTAATACAGTGCCTAAAACTGAGTGGTCACTAATTAAATATGAAGTTTGGTGGAATGGTGGATCTGCAGCCAGTTACACTAAAAAGTGACCATGGATAACACTAGCAGCTGCCACAGATAACATTTGTTAGCCATAAAAATTCTACATTGTTTATTTATCTTTGGTCCCATAGATCATTCTCCACGTGCATCTGTATCTTCAAAATTCTCTGTGGATTATATTCAGCCAAAAGACAAAATGCCTACTGACTTAAATTAAACAGACATCTCTTCTGCTAAGGGCTCTTTAAGCAAGTCGCAGAATTTGATGCCTCTATACAGCTATGGAAATAAATTATAAAATGTAATATTAAATGGATGGTATGTCTGGATCAAGCTTTTAAATTGTATTTTATTTAAAAGTGCTATGATTCATCAGGAAACAGATCAACCACTAAGAAACAAACAAATGGAAAAGAAATGTGAGCAGCTACTGAAGCACCTTATATGATGGTCATGTCCTTCAGAGTACCTGATGAAGGGTTTTAAAGGGCTGCTGACTGATGACTAAAGGAGTTCATCTTTATTACCCTTGTAAGACTAAAAGAATGTATTGCTGTTAAATAGTGGCCAGCTGACAACAGGGAGTCTTGAAGTCTTCTACTGACTTTATTTTGAAGTACCCTAACTAAAGTTGCTTACAAAAACCTAGCTCACTTGTGGTAAAGTTCCAATAATCATGAACACATGGTGATCATTAGACTCACTAGAAATAAAGTTTTCCTTTTTGTGCATGTGTTTATAACCATTTGTTTATAGCACTATTAATGTAGTGTTTTTATTGGTGTTTGTTTAGATGGAAACTATGAACATTTTGGTTAGGTACAAAAGATAAAGAATTACTTTGGAATTTGACTGATCTTTTCAGTCTAGCCCACACACAAGAGGGAACACTATCACAGATATCCTCAGCTAATGAAAGGATTACAGTGTAGAGGAGGTACTGGCTTAATACTGAAGTCTAATTTTAAATATCCTGTCATGTTTGGTAATTAAACAATTATTCCTACTAGGAAAACAAGGGCATCCCTCATTCACCAGCAAGACATTAAGGATAACATCAATATCAATCAATACCAGAAGGCTTTTTCCTTTTTTTGTAACAATTGAGAAGCAGATTTTAAAATGTCTACAGAAATATAAGAACTCAGCATATCCGACACAGTGATGAGAAAGGAGACTAAAGTTGGAAAGCTTATATTACCTTATCTCAAAACAAAATATAAAACTACAGTTATTTGAGGGCTTCTCTGGAAGCTCAGTGGCAAAGAATCTGCCTGCCAATGCAGGAGACTCAGGTTCGATCCTTTGGTCAGGAAGATCTTCTGGAGAAGGAAATGGCAACCCACTCCAGTATTATTGCCTGGGAAATCCCATGGACAGAGGAACCTGGTGGGCCACAGTTCATGGCACTGAAAAAGAGTTGGATACAACCTAGACACTAAACAGCAACAACAATCATTTGAATAGTTTTGTACTGGCATATGGATCGACAGATAGATAAATGGCAAAACAGAGACTGCAGAAACTGACTTACACTTTCAGTCAGTTTTTTGGTTTTTGACAAAGGCTCCAAAGCAATCTGTAAGAAATGAAAATCTTTTCAGCAAATGGTGTTAGAAAAAATAGATATCCATATGAAAAGAATATACAAAACTTTAACTCACACTGTTTGCAAAAATTACTTTGAGATGGATCATAGACCTAAAATGTAAAAGAAAACATTATAAAAATTTTATAAGGAAATATAACAAAATACATTTGTGACCTGGGGGTAGACAAAGATTTCTCAGAAAAGGCAATAATAACCATAAAACAAAAAATGACAGCTTAGAACTAATCAAGACAATAATCTCTACTCATAAAAACATATCATGAAGAAAATAGACAAGATGCAGAATGTTAAAAAGTATTTGTAAAACTTACATCTCCTAAAGAACGGGTAGCCTTTTATAACTATATCAAGAGTGTGGTGGTTTTCTTTGCAGTTAATTGATAGGAATTTAATGAGAAACAGTAGCCAGGCCAGCCTTGGTCCAAGGAAGTCCAGGTGGTTGAGCCCATGCATAGCCTCTATCCTTGTCATCATGGCCACTTTTTCTCTGAGTTCATTGAGGAACCACTGAGGTGGTTGGGGAAAGAGGCATCTAGCCAAGAAGCAAGACTACAGTGGAGAGAGCAAGTCAAGAGACTGAACTGTTTAGATTGCTTCATTTCCTCCATTAGAATATTAAGAGCTCGAAGCACTTGTCTCACAGAGCCCTCCTGTAGTACAGAAACACTCCCTCCCCAATAACATAAAAGCAGCCAAGCCTGCTGCTCTTCAAAGGCAGAAGGGAGAAATGACACACGGAAAGGAAAACAAACAAAAAGTCATTTTTTCTGGTCCCAGGGGAGAAAAGGAGGAGACAAAAAGAAAGAAAGTTAAGCATGAACTGAGTGTAAACAACATCCTCTGGTCCTCATCTTCTGACTTAGTTTAAGAAAGAAGACTATGTGATTTAGAAAAGTGAAGGCAACATGGGGGTGGGGAAAGGATAGGGGGGCTATTCCTCAATCTCTTAAGTTATAGAAAGACTTTACCTTGTGTATGCCAAAGATGGAGAAGATCTATACAGTCAGCAAAAATAAGACCAGGAGCTGACCGTGGTTCAGATCATGAACTCCTTATTGCCAAATTCAGACTGAAACTGAAGAAAGTGGGGAAAACCATTCGACCCATTCAGGTATGACCTAAATCAAATCCCTTATACAGTGGAAGTGAGAAATAGATTTAAGGGACTAGATCTCATAGATAGAGTGCCTGATGAACTATGGATGGAGGTTGATGACATTGTACAGGAGACAGGGATCAAGACCATCCCCATGGAAAAGAAATACAAAAAAGCAAAATGACTGTCTGAGGATGCCTTACAAATAGCTGTGAAAAGAAGAGAAGCGAAAAGCAAAGGAGAAAAGGAAAGATATAAGCATCTGAATGCAGAGTTCCAAAGAATAACAAGGAGAGATAAGAAAGCCTTCTTCAGCGATCAGTGCAAAGAAATAGAGGAAAACAACAGAATGGAAAACTAAAGATCTCTTCAAGAAAATTAGAGATATCAAGGGAACATTTCATGCAAAGACTGGCTTGATAAAGGACAGAAATGGTCTGGACCTAACAGAAGCAGAAGATATTAAGAAGAGGTGGCAAGAATACACAGAAGAACTGTACAAAAAAGATCTTCACAACCAAGATAATCACGATATGATCACGTGATCATGGTGTGATCACTCACCTAGAGCCAGACATCCTAGAATGTGAAGTCAAGTGGGCCTTAGAAAGCATCACTATGAACAAAGCTAGTGGAAGTGATGGAATTCCAGTTGAGCTATTTCAAATCCTGGAATATGATGCTATGAAAGTGCTGCACTCAATATGCCACCAAATTTGGAAAACTCAGCAGCGGCCGCAGGACTGGAAAAGGTCAGTTTTCATTCCAATCCCAAGAAAGGCAATGCCAAAGAATGCTCAAACTACCACACAATTGTACTCATCTCACATGCTAGTAAAGTAATGCTCAAAATTCTGCAAGCCAGGCTTCAGCAATACGTGAACCATGAACTTCCAGATGTTCAAGCTGGTTTTAGAAAAGGCAGAGGAACCAGAGATCAAATTGCCAACATGTGCTGGATCATGGAAAAAGCAAGAGAGTTCCAGGAAAACATCTATTTCTGCTTTTTTAACTATGCCAAAGCCTTGACTGTGTGGATCATAATAAACTGTGGAAAATTCTGAAAGAGATGGGAGTACTAGACCGCTTGACCTGCCTCTTGAGAAATCTGTATGCAGTTAAGGAAGCAACAGTTAGAACTGGACATGGAACAACAGACTGGTTCCAAATAGGAAAAGGAGTGCGTCAAGGCTGTATATTGTCACCCTGCTTATTTAACTTATATGCAGAGTACATCATGAGAAATGCTGTACTGGAAGAAGCACAAACTGGAATCAAGATTGCCGGGAGAAGTATCAATAACCTCAGATATGCAGATAACACCACCCTTATGGCAGAAAGTGAAGAGGAACTAAAAGAATCTCTTGATGAAAGTGAAAGAGGAGAGTGAAAAAGATGGCTTAAAGCTCAACATTCAGAAAAGGAAGATCATGGCATCTTGTCCCATCACTTCATGGGAAATAGATGGGGAAACAGTGGATACAGTAGCAGACTTTATTTTGGGGGGCTCCAAACTCACTGCAGATGGTGATTGCAGCCATGAAATTAAAAGACACTTACTCCTTGGAAGGAAAGTTATGACCAACCTAGATAGCATGTTGAAAAGCAGAGACATTACTTTGCCAACAAAGGTCCATCTAGTCAAGGCTATGGTTTTTACTGTGGTTATGTATGGATGTGAGAGTTGGACTATAAAGAAAGCTGAGAGCCAAAGAATTGATGCTTTTGAAGTGTGGCATTGGAGAAGACTCTTGAGAGTCCCTTGGACTGCAAGGAGGTACAACCACTCCATCCTAAAGGAGATCAGTCCTGGGTGTTCTTTGGAAGGACTGATGCTAAAGCTGAAACTCCAATCCTTTGGCCACTGTGTGCGAAGAGTTGACTCACTGGAAAAATCCTGATGCTGGGAGGGATTTGGGACAGAAGGAGAAGGGGATGACAGAGGATGAGATGGCTGGATGGCATCACTGACTTGATGGACATGAGTTTGGGTGAACTCTGGGAGTTGGTGATGGACAGGGACACCTGGCGTGCTGCAGTTCATGGGGTCACAAAGAGTCAGACATGACTGAGCGACTGAACTGAACTGAACTGAATGCTCTTGTGGGAAATGGCAACCCACTCTGGTGTTCTTGCCTAGAGAATTCCATGGGCAAAGGATGGTGGGCTACAGTTCATGGGGTTGCAAAGTGTCAGACACGACTGAGCAACTAACACTTTTATAGGCTTCTCTGGCTCAGTGGTAAAGAATCCGCCTGCAATGCAGGAGACTCAGGAGATGCAAATTCGATCCCTGGGTCGGGAAAATCCTCTGGAGGAAGGCATGGCAACCCATTCCAGTATTCTTCCCTGGAGAATTCCATAGAGAAACCATAAAGCTACAGTTCAGAGGGCCACAAAGTGTCCGACATGAAGCGACTTAGCCCAGTCCTCTTGTACTACTCTGGGGTTGGGCCATACTTACTTGATGTTCTATGAGATAGGTGAGATAGGGGTCTTAGAAACCAACTTTCTCAAACCTTTCCACCTTGAGTGACATGGGTGAGCATTGACAGAGGGCTTGCCATGGAGCCAGTTGGAAGGAGCACAGTGATTCCTGGCAGAGGCTTAGGGTTGAGAGAGAGAGGACATGGAAGCACCTCTTAATTCTGCAGCCAGGAGATGAAGTCGCTAGGCAATGCCATTCAAAATCTGGCCAAGACAAGAGGTGCCAGTTTACAAGTTATAATACATTAGTTACAGACCAGAATTGGAGACTGCTCTGAGACCAAAGGTAGCCAGGCATGCCCCACAGTTATTCTAAGTCTTCTTTTTCAACACAATCTTGGGAATTCCTTACACTTCTCCTTGGTTAGAACATTTGTTTCCTAAATCCCATATTTCTTTGTTTCAATCCTCAAAATTTTTTGAAGCCTAGTAGTTTCCAGAAGAGGCATGTTTGGGAGGAAAAGTTTCTGAGAAATTGGGCACCAGAAAATGTCTTTGTTTATTATATACTTATCCCTCAATTAACAGTTTTCGTTTATTTCTGAAGACCCTGTTGCTAAGTAAACAGTTATTAAATGAAAAACTAGTCCCATTAATTTAATGGGGAAAGCAATGATACATTCCTTCCCAATACAAAATACACATATTTTTTTCACATATAGAAAAATATATCAATTGACCAATAAAAGTGTTTCAATTCAGTTCAGTTCGGTTGCTCAGTTGTGTTCGACTCTGTGACCCTATGGACTGCAGCATGCCAGGCCTCTCTGTCTATCACCAACTCCCAGAGTTTACCCAAACTCATATCCATTGAGTTGGTGATGCCATCCAACCAACTCATCCTCTGTCATCCCCTTCTCCTCCCAGCTTCAATCCTTCCCAGCATCAGGGTCTTTTCCAATGAGTCAGTTCTTCACATCAGGTGGCCAAAGTATTGGAATTTCAGCTTCAACATTAGTCCTTCCAATGAACACTCAGGACTGATTTCCTTTAGGATGGACTGTTTGGATTTCCTGACAATCCAAGGGATTCTCAAAAGTCTTATCCAACACCACAGTTCAAAAGCATCAATTCTTCGGCGCTCAGCTTTCTTTATAGTTCAACCCTCACATCCATACATGACTGCTGGAAAAACCATAGCTTTGACTAGACAGATGTTTGTTGGCAAAGTAATGTCTCTGCTTTTTAATATGCTTTCTAGGTTAGTCATAACTTTCCTTTCAAGGAGTAAGTGTCTTTTAATTTCATGGCTGAAATCACCATCTGCAGTGATTTTGGAGCCCGAAAAATAAAGTCAGCTACTGTTTCCACTGTTTCCCCATCTATTTCTCATGAAGTAATGGGACCGGATGCCATGATCTTAGTTTTCTGAATATTGAGCTTTAAGCCAACTTTTTCACTCTCTTTCACTTTCTTCAAGCGGCTCTTTAGTTCTTCTTCACTTTATGCCATGAGGTTGGTGTCATCTGCATATCTGAGGTTATTGATATTTCTCCTGGCAGTCTTGATTCCAGCTTGTTCTTCATCCAGCCCAGCATTTCTCATGATGTACTCTGCGTATAAATTAAATAAGCAGGGTGACAATATCAAATGTTTGTATAAAAATATTAAAATGTTTATATAACTAAATATAATAACTTGAAAGTGAATAAATGCAAAATGTAGTATAATAAACATTTATTGTATTCACCAAGGCAGGAAAAGTAGATTTGACAGTGGTTGGTAGCTGGTGGAAGAAAGTACAAGGAAGCAATTCTTCAAGACTTTGGTAAAATAAAGCTATGTATAAGAGCACTTTGAAATACATAAACATAATATAACATAATATACATGCTCTGAAGGGTCATAGAAAATCTCTTCTTTGTCCTTCTTGGTTGTTTATTTATATTTAAGAATGAAGCCCTAAAATGCTGACAGGGGTGAGATGTGTTGATTGGGGGATTATGGCCATGTGGTAATTGCAGATGCTTCTTTCAGGATCCTCAAACTATAGAATCTGTGGCACTTTTAGACTGGTTTGTTTCCTCAGAAAGTACTCCTCCAATCTTTGACTAAAGAATGCATATGATAAATGGCATAGGCTTAGCTGTCAGGATTATTTGAGTTAAATATAGGAAGAGGGTTGGGATGTGATAGTTCATTCTGTATGCTTTCAATCAATCATCAGGTCTTTAGTATATGTCTCTAAGTATAGTGCCAGTTGGTTTCAATTTCTCCAGAAAACACATTTCTTTTCAAATACCAGGATGCAGGAAAGTAGACACTAGCCAAAGGTAAGGATGGGATCAAGATGCCTAAGTACCTCTTACAGAGACTTTCAGCCTTTCTATTTTCCTGGGTAACTAATGTCTATGATTCCTGACTCCTTATGATACTATAACACTTCTGTTGTATCATGTGACATCTCTCTTGAAAAAAAAATTCTGTTTTTTCTTCTTTGATTAAATCAGTTATCAATTCATCCATCAGATTTCCATCTTCAAAACTTTGTTGATGTATAATATTTTATGTTCCATTATCTTCCATTCCTTTTTCCCATTCTAATTCATACATTGTTATTCCTTTACAGTAGTTTTGGAAACAGAGAGGGCAAACATGAATTCATCTGTAATCTTTAAGAAGAAATTTCCTTCTCACTCTTTTTCGCAGACTCGGTAAAAATTTGCTCATATCAAATGACTTTGAGTTAAAACTTCAGTAGAGACTGAAGAGTAAATGTGACGGACTACAGTGACAAAAAATTAGGACCTATGACGTGTTCTAGTTGACCTGAAAGTGAAATTTGGGAGAACATGTTATTAGGAGTTCCGTTATTAGTAAATGATACCACACTGATTAACATGTAGAAAGAAAAACTTCAGATGCATGTAGGTAAAAAAAGAGTGAAAGTCACTCAATCATGTCTGACTCTTTGCAACCCCATGGACTGTAGCCCACCAGGCTCCATTGTCCATGGAATTCTTCAGGCAAGAATACTGGAGTGGGTAGCCATTCTCTTCTCCAGGGGGTCGCCCCAACCCAAGGACTGTACCTGGGTATCCTGCATTCAATTTGGGCCTGCCATTTATTAGCTGTGGGACCTCGAGAAAGTTGCCCTGGTTTCCTCCTTTATAAAGTAAGGATAACTAATGCCTTCCTGATTTTTTTTTTTTTAATAATACCAAATGCTTAACTGAATACCTCACTCAAACACAGTGCTCTATGGTAGTTATTAAATTTGGCTACCCATCATAATATTTTGTACTCCTGAAGAATTTTACATTTTATAGTACCATTATTCTTATTGTTTTATAGAGGCTGTATATGGTACATACAGTATATACACACTATATAGTATGAGTATATTATGTAGTATACAGTACCGGTGACCAATTTGAAGAGGCACTAGCAACAAGAAACATAAAGAAGGACTGGAATCTAAAGTTTCATCTTTGAAGCCACCTTTTCCTATCCTCTTCTACATGCCAACCACATTGTAAAGATATTTCTATAGTGCTAGCTGATCTATGCCAAAAGAAAAAACACAATAAAATTCATAGCTGAGATAAACTTTTGAGTGCTATGAAGTGCTGATGTTATAAACAGACACTTCACCTGGCTTTTCCATTGACTGTATTCTCTTCGTCTCTGTGATCTTCTTTGGGCTTTTAGCCTAAGGGTATCTTCATAACTACAGGCAAACTTCCACAAGAATCCTTGACCAGGAATAACATGTGTAGTATCATGTTCAGGTATTTTCTTGAGGTCCCTCTGGGTGTCAAATCTAGCAAAGAAACCCTGAAACAAGAAACCTGCTGGCCTTTCGTTAAAATCAACTATGCTGAAGTTCTAAATCTAAAACTTGAACACCAAAAGGAAAATTATAAATATTAAAAGCACTTTTCATCAATATCCAAACTAGTTAAATTCCCTTTAATCCAGGGAATAGAACTGTAGTGTCTATGCCTGACATCTATCTATACCATCATGGAGTTCCTAAAATAATTCTCTTATGCAAAACCCTCTTTTAAAAATAGGTTTCTCTTTTTTATTTTAATTAAATTAAATAAATCAATGATTTGGGGCTGTGCTCAGTCTTTGTGGCTGCATGGGCTTTTCTCTAGTTGAAGTGAGTCCAGTCTCCTTTGTAGTTGTGCTACTCTCTAGTGCAGGCTTCTCACTGCGGTGGCTTCTCGTATTTCACGCTTCGAGGGTGAAGCCTTGTTTCCGGGCTTCACCCTGAAATCTAGGGTGCTCAGGCTTCAGTAGTTGTGGTGTGTGGGCTCAGCAGTTGCAGTTCCTGGACTCTAAAATGCTGGTTCAATACTAATAGCTGTGGCACACGAGCTTAGTTGCTCCGTAGCATAGCATCTTTCAGGACGAGGGATCAAACCTGTGTCTCCTGCATTAGTACACAGATTCTTTGCCACTGAGCCACGAGGGAGACACCCTCAAAACCTTAAAAAAAAAAAAAAAAAAAAACTCTAGGTTTAGCATGACAACAGACAGGATTAAAATGTTAAAATAATTTTTTTCAAATAAATTATATTGAAATTTTCAGTGAGAGGAAGAGAGAGGAGCTCTGAACATGCATGAATGCTACCTAAATTAATAATATTGCATGTAAACACAAGCACTTTTTGTCCTATTTTAACAACTTTCAATAGTTTGATTCATCCGTACTGATTTTGACACCTTCAATTAATATCCAGATTTATAGCCTGAAATTTTCTTCTGGGCATAGAGAAAACTTCTTTTGTCTATTTGAAGACAGGGTAATAGATTTCCCACCTCATTATCTTTAATTATATAGTTTGTCTTCTCAGTTATTTGCAGGAAGAAAATGATTACAAGGCAGTTACTTATAAGAGAGTCTTTAAAGACTTCAAGGAAAGGGATCAGGTTTGAGACTGAGTTTAGTATCTTTTAAGGCCAGAAATAGACTGAAGATTTTTTTTCTAGCACATTAAACTATAATTTTTTAAAGGTTCATATGTGAAAACTAAGTTGGCATCTTATAGATATGGGGGCCCAGTATAATCACATGAATTTTTCAAAAATGGAGAATTTTCTTGGCTGTGATGCGAGAGATGCAACAGGTAGGAGGATCAGTGAAATGAAACAGGGGAAGGACTTAATAGCAACATTACTGGCTTTGGGGATGGAGGAAGGGGAGCACAAGTCAAGGAATTAAGTGACCTCTAAAATCTGGAAAAACAAAGAAATTAATTCTCCTCTAGAATCTCCAGACAGGAACATAGCTCTGCCAACACCTTGACTTTAGCCCATTGAGACGTAGGCTTCTGTTTGATTTCTGACCCACAGAACTGCAAGACAATAAATTTCTGTAGTTTTACATTATTATGTTGGTGGTAATATGTTATGGCAGCAATAGAAAACTAACAAACAATCTTTAATACATTTTATAATCTATCTACTTCTTTAGTGTTCCAACTGTGTTGAAATAGAAATTGTCTTGGTAAAAAGATTTTCAATACAAGAAAGAGTAAGTAATTAAACATTTTCAAAATGACAGGTCTAGGAGTCAATAGCTTTATACACAAAGTCTTTGCTCACAAGAAGGCATACAGTTATATTCATGACAAGTAAGTTCTAAAACTCAAAAGTAACTAAGTTCTGGGGAGTTAATGTACGGTTTGAAGACTATAGTTAAAAGTATTATATTGCATACTGAAAAGTTGCTAAGAAAGTAGATTTTAAAAGTTCTCATGACAAGAAAAATTTGTAACTATGTGAACTGATGGATGTTAATTAAATTTATTGTGGTAATCGTTTCACAACATATTCAGATATCAAATAATTACGTTGTACATCTTTGTTTTTGCTGTTGTTCAGTTGCCAATTTGTGCC
This sequence comes from Oryx dammah, assembly GCF_014754425.2. NCBI lineage: Eukaryota > Metazoa > Chordata > Mammalia > Artiodactyla > Bovidae > Oryx > Oryx dammah. The sequence goes on from NW_024070213.1 coordinate 99,015,118, forward strand.
CAACACTTTGAGACCACATGAACTGCAGCACATCAGGCTTCCCTGTCCTTCACTATCTACCAGAGTTTGCTCAAACTCATGTCCATTCAGTCAATGATGTCATCCAATTAAAATGTCCATCCTCGGTCCCACCCTCACTCTCCTGCCCTCAATCTCTCCCAGCATCAGGGTCTTTTCCAATGAGTCAGCTCTTTGCATCAGCTGGCCAAAGTATTGGAGCTTTAGCTTCAGCATCAGTCCTTCCAGTGAAATTTAGGGTTGGTTTCCTTTAGGATTGACTGGTTTGATCTACTTGTTTTCCAAGGGACTGTAAAGGGTCTTCTCCAGTACCACCATTCAAAAGCATCAGTTTTTCAGTGCTCAACCTTCTTTACATTCTTGCTCTCATATCCATATATGACTACTGGAAAAACCATAGCGTTGATTACATGGACCTTTGTCGGCAAAGAGATGTCTCTGCTTTTTAATATACTGTCTAGGTTTGTCACAGCTTTTCTTCCAATGAGCAAGTATATTTTAATTGTATACCTTAAACTAATACAATGTTATACATCCATTATATCTCAATAAACATGGAAAAATATAAAAATTCAAAAGAAAAAGTGTTTTCATAATGTAAAGGATTTAACCTTATATAACTTGTAAAACAATATGCAATATCTCTTGTCACAAAGGAACTACTAGATTAATTTCCTTTACTAATTCTAAGATTCTATATTAGTCATGGCTAAGTCCCAAGTGATGGAATATTTTTATCAAGGCTTAAATAAATGATTTAATTAAAGCTGTTTGTGACATGTAGTAGATACCTCTCAATTCCAGGACTTTTGTGTATGAATAAAATGAAATATCAAGATTCACAGATATTGAAGAAACCCATCAACATCTGGAAATTAAAATCATGGGAAGAGATAGTATAATGACAACAAAGGAATGAAGGATTAATCTGCTGGGAATGTTTGCTTTCTGGAAAACAAAGGCAATTTTCCTCCAAAGTGAGAAATGTTTTGAATTAAATATAAAAACAGCATAGAACAAAACAACCTAACATAACCAAAATGAAACATCTGTAAACTTAATAAACAATATTTTTCTCATAATATTACACTTGTTAGCATATTAGAATTCCAGAATAAGGCACCAAGCATTTTTAGATCTCCAGTGTACACAGCACTCTGCTAGGTATTGTGGTTGATTTAGAAAATCTAGTCTCTGACGTTAAGGAAGGAGTGAAGATAAGAGCAAGCAAAATGACAGAGAATTACTACATGGCTATTATTAAGAAGTATATGATATTAAAATGATGTAGAAGACTGATAATAAAACAAGAGATAGGAGCCATACCCAGAAGTAAATTGGGTTGCCAGGTGCATGATGCAAATGGCTATGTGCTGAGAAAGCCATTTTTAGAGAAAAAAATATTTTCCCTGCCAGCGCTCTACATACATGTGTGTGTGCTAATTTGCTTCAGTCATGTCCAACTCTTTGCAACCCTATGGACCATAGAATGCCAGGCTTTTTTGTCCATGGGGGATTCTCCAGGCAAGAATACTGGAGTGGGCTGTCATGCCCTCTCCCAAGGGATCTTCTCGATCCAGGGATTGAACCCACGTCTCTTAGGTCTCCTGCATTTGTAAGCGGGTTCTTTGCCTATAGCACCACCTAAGAAGCCCTCCCAGCCCTCTAAGGTGACTTAAACTTTTACCATTAATCTGACCTGTTAGCTATTCATTTAACCAGAACATACTTATTGAATACTACATACCAAGTTGCATGGGTGCCAGTGCAAGTATTTTCTTTTCTTCCTCATTTTTTCAGTTTTGAGTCATTTTAAAGATGATTGTTTCCTGGAAGAGTAACATAGAAAGTCATCAACAGATGCTAACACAAAATTATTACTTGTAAGTCCCTTTCCTTCCCTATCCCTAACTTCACTGAAGAATTAAAATCAGCTTTTAGGTATGTTCCAACTATCCATTTTCTATGTTATTGCTAGATATAGTCTGAAATCATAACTCTCATCATATTCTCATATTTACTATTAAGTGACCAGGCCCTAAAGTATTCAGGCCTGAAAAAGGCCCTAATAGCTGAAGTGAAACTAAGAAAAGTTTAGACAGTGCTGGGGAAGAATTCAGGAAATGACTAGCACTCGATCACTTTTATGATTCTGGTAATAACACAAAGGATAATGAGTGGATGAACATATTTTTAAAGGTATCAATTTTGAAAGATAAGAGTTGTATTTTATATTAGCATGACTGATCTACAGAAAATTATTGAGAGTTTGGAACTTAGGGTAAACATTTAGCAATTAATCCATACAAAGCTTTCATCATGAGAAAGGAGGAGTTTCTGAAAATAATAAATGTTAAGGGAAAGGAGGAAAAACTAAGACATTAATTCCTGGGAATTTCTAAAGGATTGTAGTGGAAAAAAGGAATCAGAGAAAGAGTATTCAAGGAAAAAATGATAGAAGAAATGAATGCTATAATTTTGCAATAGGGCTTTAAAAAATTCTATTTTATTTGCAGTCAGAGTTTATGTATGGGATGTTGTAACTAAAATAAAGTGTTCTGTGAAATTCTTTCTGATTCTCCTTTGGGTCAGGTAGGTTTTGATATTAAGCAGGCTAAATGGTTCCAATTCTTCTTTTCTGAGAATTAAATAAACCAGAGCAGCTTTTTGGACTGTTTATAAAAGAAGAAAATGAGCTGCCAAGATACAGTTAATAATATTGTATATCTTTGAATTTGTCATGGAGGAACTTTTAACAAGCCTTAGCATGACATCTTATTTTGGCATAACCCAGCCAGATAACTTCCCAAATTTCTTATTCTTAAAACGGCTCATTAGTGTGAGCTGGTAGCCAATATACAGCAATAGCACAGAAACATTGCTTATTCAGCCACAGAGTTGCTTTAAGTGATTTTACCTACTGACTCATTAAAATGAACCATGATAATCCAATCTTTTTATTTACAATGAAGTAGCTAAAGGCTAAAGGTGTTTTAGCCTCATGACTATACATAGAATTGACTGCAAAAACAAAACAAGACAATCATTTTGTGATGTTATCCATAAACCCTGCAAGAAAAGAATTGTCTTTTAAAGGAATGAAAAAGCAAAAGAAGAAAGAAGACAGTTTACATAGTCCTTCAATTCTTAATTTGCCATTATCAAAGTGTTTCAGAGGTTGGAATGCCCAGGGAAGGCATATACTGCCACCCTCTTCTCCATGCTCACCGTCATTGATCACTCTCCTCCTTCCTGCTGAACAGGGATGAACCGGCATAGGATTCTAGGCAGCCACTATCAACTGATCTGAGCTAGCATACTACTCGAAAACAAATTGCCATGCTCGCAGCATTCAAAAGTTATCCAGGAAAAGACTGAAAGTGATTCAGTTCAGTTAAGTTGCTCAGTCGTGTCCGACTTTTTGCGACCCCATGGACTGCAGCATGCCAGGCCTCCCTGTCCATCACCAACTCCTGGAGTTTATAAAAACTCATGTCCAATGAGTCAGTGATGCCATCCAACCATCTCATCCTCTGTCATCCCCTTTTCCTCTTGCCTCAATCTTTCCCAGCATCAGGGTCTTGGCAAATGAGTCAGCTCTTTGCATCATGTGGCCAAAGTATTGGAGTTTCAGCTTCAACATCAGTCCTTCCAATGAATATTCAGGACTGATTTCCTTTAGGATGGGCTGGTTGGATCTCCTTGAAGTTTAAGGGACTCTCAAGAGTCTTCTCCAACACCACAGTTCAAAAGCATCAATTCTTCAGCACTCAGCTTTCTTTATAGTCCAACTCTCACATCCATACACAACTACTGGAAAAACCATAGCTTTGACTAGATGGACCTTTGTTGGCAAAGTAACATCTCTGTTTTTTAATATGCTGTCTATTTGGGTCATAACAGTTCTTCCAAGGAGTAGGCCTCTTTTAATTTCGTGGCTGCAGTCACCATCTGCAGTGATTTTGGAGCCCCCCCAAATAAAGTCTGTCACTGTTTCGTTTCCCCATCTATTTGCCATGAAGTGATGGGACCAGATACCATGATCTTAGTTTTCTGAATGCTGCGTTTTAAGCCAACTTTTTTACTCTCTTTCACTTTCATCAAGGGGGATTTTTTTAATGCATTTTGGGGATAGTATATGATCATAGTTTCATGAATCCTTAATCAAGAAGAAGGGCTCACTATTATCTCTCCTAGCTATCTATCATCTAGTCATTCACCCATCCTTCAACCAATCAGTCTTTTTCTTCACATCCCCTTAGCAGAGGCTCCTGCGAATTATTGCTTCTGAAGAGCTTAAAATTGTCATTTTGAGTTTCACTCAAATTATTAATTATATTGCATGAATTCTATTTAGATGTGAAGAATTCCTAATTACACTTGTGATGGTCATATATTGGCCTTATTGTGATTTTTTTTTTTTTTTAGAGAAATCTTGGCTTCATTTCATCTAATCTGTAGCATCCTCTAGGGCCAACTCTTTCAATTCCTAAGACACAAGAAAAGCACAGCTGCCATGTATGCGCTTGTATTTACCTGGAATGTTGCAAACATGTGATTTGCAGTAACAGGAGCCAGGAAGACAATAGGCAAGTCACTTAAAAATATGCCATGAGAGCAAAGCTAAGCGATCACTTAGTCTTCTTAGGGGAGAAAGAAAGCCTTGATAGAAGAAGTGATGTTTTCCAGAAAAATAAGGTTAGAGGTCCTTCAGCGGAAGGCAGAAAAAGGAGGGGCTTGATAGTTGCTGTAAAAAGTATTCAGAGGACCCATGGGATACAGAGGTGAATAATGAAATGAATCTCATATGTAAGAACAGATGTGAAATAACTTTAGGTCACAAGATAAAGTGTTTGGATTTTTATGCAGTAAATGAGTCAGTAGAGATTTGTTAAACTGGGTAGTAAGCACATAATCAGATTTGGAGTGGAGTATCCTTATTCTTTTATCAAATTTGGTTTTTCTTCTTTTATTCTTATCATAAAAGAATATTTATGTTTAAAATTATAAATATAGATAAGTATAATAAAATCACGGAAAATAAAAATCAACTACAATCCCATCCACTCAGAGATGAATCTCTGTTAAAATTTTGTCAGCTAATATAAAGTACTTTCCCCCATGAATTAGGATAAATATAAATATCCATGTGATATATTTAATAGTAATTATAATATTATTAAATATAATTATATGTTTTAAATACAATCATATTTATATCTAAATATAATTATGCCTTTTAATGAATATTATACATAGCTTTTTTTAGTCTACTTTTGTCCACCTAATACTATACTGTAAAAATCTTACCACTAAAATAACATTATTTTCAATTTTTCAATACCATAAACAATACTGAAATGGTGGTTCTCTGTATTTATATTCTTTAATTAGTGAATTTTTTGCTTTATTGACTATGCCAAAGCCTTTGACTGTGTGGATCACAATAACCTGGAAAATTCTGAAAGAGATGGGAGTACCAGACCACCTGACCTGCCTCTTGAGAAACCTGTATGCAGGTCAGGAAGCAACAGTTAGAACTGGACATGGAGCAACAGACTGCTTCCAAATAGGAAAAGGAGTACGTCAAGGCTGTATATTGTCACCCTGCTTGTTTAATTTCTATGCAGAGTACATCATGAGAAACGCTGGGCTGGAAGAAACACAAGCTGGAGTCAAGATTGTCGGGAGAAATGTCAATAACCTCAGATATGCAGATGACACCACCCTTATGGCAGAAAGTGAAGAGGAGCTAAAAAGCCTCTTGATGAAAGTGAAAGAGGAGAGTGAAAAAATTGGTTTAAAGCTCAACATTCAGAAAACAAAGATCATGGCATCTGGTCCCATCACTTCATGGCAGATAGATGGGGAAACAGTGGAAATAGTGCCTGACTTTATTTTTTGGGATTAAAAGATGCTTAGTCCTTGGAAGGAAAGTTATGACCAGAGACATTACTTTGCCAACAAAGGTCCATCTAGTCAAGGCTATGGTTTTTCCAGTAGTCATGTATGTATGTGAGAGTTGGACTGTGAAGAAGGCTGAGAGCCGAAGCACTGATGCTTTTGAACTGTGGTGTTGGAGAAGTCTCTTGAGAGTCCCTTGGACAGCACAGAGATCCAACCAGTCCATTCTCAAGGTAAAAGTCCTGAATATTCATTGGAAGGACTGATCCTGAAGCTGAAAGTCCAATAGTTTGGCCACCTAATGCAAAGAGTTGACTCATTGGAAAAGATTCTGATTTTGGGAGGGATTGGGGGCAGGAGGAGAAGGGGACGACAGAGGATGAGATGGCTGGATGGCATCACCGACTCGATGGACATGAGTTTGGGTAAACTCCGGGAGTTGGTGATGGACAGGGAGGCCTGGCGCACTGCAGTTCATGGAGTCACAAAGAGTCGGACACAACTGAGCGACTGAACTGAACTGAAGAGCAATCTTATTCAACCACTCAAAACTATTTGTTGAATGCCTTCTATTTGTCTCTAAAAACTAGGATATGAAGGTATATGTTTTAGCAAATGATCCCTGGTCCCTGATCAATTAGCCTTCAATCACTTCTTTCTGAGGATTTGACCAATTTATCACGATAAAAGTTTTTAAAATACCCTGTACTTTTCATTTGGTTCTGAAGACATCTTTGTTCAATAGCAACATAAGTTTAGCAACATATCATTCAAGCTAGTTTATATCTACTGATGGTTTCATCCATTTTAACATTGAATTTATTAATTGCAATATCAAATAATAATTTTTATAATCTTATGACAATACTCTTGAATATATCTTACAAGATTGGAATACTGTCCTCTTCTTGAGTAAATCATGTTATATATTAACAAAAAACACTTATTTCACTTGACATACTACATAAAGCAGATGTGCTTGCTGGTAGATTTTTGAAAAGATGAATTGAACATTTGTATTTGTTAATATTTACACTGTATTGTCCAGGAGAGACAAATATAAGCAGAGAAAACGCATCATGTTTGAAAAGGAAGAGACTCTGAAAGAAACAGATCTTGATTTTGAACCCCTTTTCTATTCATTCCCAAGGTGTTTAAGATAAAATTTCTGCAAATTTCTTACTGTTGTTATAACAAATTACAACAAAAACTTCATGGTTTAAAACAAATAAATGTATTCTTTCAAAGTTCTGGAGGTCAAAAGTCTAAAAGTAAGGTATTCTAAGGCTACATAATTTCTGGATGTTTCTGGGGAGAACCTCCTTCCTTGCGCATTCCAGTTTCCAAAGGCTGCCTGCTCACGGTCCCTTCCTCCACTCAAAGCACACCACAACAACCTCTTGCATTGTTAGTCTCATTTCTGCTGCTGACATTCTTGCCTTCCTCTCATAAGGACACTGATTATACTGGATCCATCCAGATAAACTAGGCTAAACTTCCACCTAAAGATGCTTAATTTAATCACATCTATAAAATCCCTCTTGACCATATAAAGTGACATTTTTATACATTCCAGGGATTAGGTTACAGGCATCTTTTGGGTGCCATTACTCAGCCTATCACAATCACTATACTAGGGAATTCTAACTAATTGGAGAAGACACGCAGCTAATCCACACACTTATTTACTCATCTTTAACCTGCTACTTTCATAAAAAACAGTTCATTGTATGGATACACACTTGGGCAAGTACAAATTCCTTGAACCTTATGTGTCCTTCACTGGTAAAATAGAACTAATGCCTACTTACTCAGAGAGGTCCTGAGAACTAAAGGACATAGTGTACAAAGAGCTATTTCCATTCTATCATGTAAGAGTATGTGGGTATTGTGCTAAAAAGTAACTCTTGTGGGCAAAAGGGATAAACTCGGTGCTTTTGCTGCAATGCAGCACACTGAAATTTCATTCCAGTCACCCTGAAATTACTTGAATTAACTTGCATGCTTGAAGAGAGAAAGATAAATAAGGTAAATAATATATGCCATTCTAACCAGTGGGTACATGAAAGAGTGACTACAGGCTACTTGATTCTGCTCTTACTTAGGTTCTATTTTCTCATGTCTTCCATAGCATGAGTCTCTTGGGATCAACTGTTTAAATATATGTACTCTTTCAGATATTACTGCAGTTATTCATTAAATGTTTGTTTTTACACTATGAAGTAAATTTGAAGTTTAACACAATACTTAATGTAGTCAGTGTTCAATGTATGACAAGTATTATTATTATGCAAATAGATACTTGTTTAAAAAAAAAGTGCTCACCAATAAACTGGCAACATGTAAAGAGAGAGAATAGACTAGTCGAAAGAACAAATTTCAAAGTTGGATACATCTGAGTTCAAATCCTAAATTTTCCACTAGCTATTTCTTTGGATATTTTACTTAACCTCTTTAAACCTTAGTCCTATCATTTTAAAAAGGGAAATTGTAATCTAATCTCTTTTAGATGTGAGGTTCAAATGAGGACTATACTTAGACACCTAGAATAGTTTCTGTCAGTAAATGATAATTATTATAACCTAAATAAATATTTTCTTAATTTAAATACATTTAGCAAACAACTTTCTGAATAATAAATATAGCTATCATAGATGGAAAAGACAGAATTATTTAAATTCCATCTAATCACCTAGATTTCTAAAGTATATGAGTTTAAAGGATCTATGGCCCATTAATAGTTTATTACTAAGTGGATTTTGAGTACTTGTACTGGTGAGGCTATTTAAGGTCACATGCACAATCACTAATGTACCTTCAGTGAAGGGGTTTACAAGAATACAAACAAATACTAGTAGCACAGTTCTTAATGTTAGCAACAGCACAGTCAACCCACATTCTAGATCTTCTGAGACTGGGATATGCAATCAGTTCAGTTCAGTTCAGTCGCTCAGTCGTGTCCCACTCTTTGCGACCCCATGAATCGCAGCATGTCAGGCTTCCCTGTCCATCACCAACTCCCAGAGTTCACTCAGACTCATGTTCATCGAGTCAGTGATGCCATCCAGCCATCTCATCCTCTGTCGTCCCCTTCTCCTCCTGCCCCTAATCTCTTCCAGCATCAGTCTTTTCCAATGAGTCAGCTTCGTATGAGGTGGCCAAAGTACTGGAGTTTCAGCTTTAGCATCATTCCTTCCAAAGAAATCCCAGGGCTGATCTCCTTCAGAATGGACTGGTTGGATCTCCTTGCAGTCCAAGGGACTCTCAAGAGTCTTCTCCAACACAGTTCAAAAGCATCAATTCTTCGGCACTCAGCCTTCTTCACAGTCCAACTCTCACATCCATACATGACCACAGGAAAAACCATAGCCTTGACTAGATGGACCTTAGTCAGCAAAGTAATGTCTCTGCTTTTGAATATGCTATCTAAGTTGGTCATAACTTATCTTCCAAGGAGTAAGCGTCTTTTAATTTCATGGCTGCAGTCACCATCTGTAGTGATTTTAGAGCCCCCCAAAATAAAGTCTGACACTGTTTCCACTGTTTCCCCATCTATTTCCCATGAAGTGATATGCAATAGGCTCTACTAATAAGGGATTTGGTGTTCCTCTCTTCAATTACTGTGGCTTGATTGACTCAACTTCTCTATTTTCACAAAACATTTAATTTGGAAACTACTCAAGCCACCACATAGGTGCTCGGGTTTCCTCTTACTGAATCACCTTAAAATTATCTCTGATTCACAACAGCCAAGACATGGAAGCAACCTAAGTGTCCACTGACACATGAATGGGTACAGAAGATGTGGAATATGTATACAATGGAATACTACTCAGCCATAAAAATAGAATGAAATAATGTCAATATCCAATCCCTACACTGTCTGTAAGCCTCAAGGCATCAGTAGGAACTGCTGGTTCCTTTCCCACTTGCTGATACATGGAATCTTTGGCCTACGTTTCTATATCTTGTCATTCCAGCTATGCCTTAAAGTAGCAAGTAAAATGTCTCCCTCACAGGCCCTCTCCTTTGACTTATACCTCATTCAGCTTTGGCTCCTCAAGATTTTCAAAGATTTGCTTCTCAGGAGTGTTCCTACATGGGACCCCACATATAAACTAACCTGGAAGGAGGATAACTAAGGACAAAGGAATAAATATCAAAAGAAACACACCAAAAAGAAGCAAGCACTGTGCAGAGGAGAGAATTATTAAACAAATATACTTTACAGGGTCATAATATGGTTACCTGAGTCCCTAAAATCTTCACAACCTCCCACAGTTACCCTTGGATATGCTGATCCTAGGAACATATATTCTAGGAAGGCAGTGTCCTAAGCTGCGGGCTCTGAAGACTTAGCCTGCATGGTAATTAATTTACTTTTTTCATTTTTAATAATTCTCTGGCCTATAATCAAGTATTTCCTCTTTTACAGATCTTTATATTTACACACTCTTCAAATTTTCACTTTGTGTGGTGTTCAGTTTTGTTTGAAAAGAAATGCAAAGAATTTTTGGAACCCATGTAGATTCATGAAAGAAGAGTTTTTAGGCAGAGAGAATAGGAAGTGTAAAGGCCCTGGGGTGGGAGTTCTGTAAGAAAGCTGGCTGAGATGGAATGAAATGGGTGAAGTGGAGAGAGACAGGAGATTAAGCCAGGAGGAGGGTCATGTAGGACTTAAAAGCACATTAATCAGACTTTTTTTTTTTTGGCAGATTTTTGAGAGAGGATACAAAACTCAGAAAGTGTGAAGAACAATTCCTTTATTCCCACCTGTTGAGCAGGTTTACCAGTTCCAATTTGTCTTTGATTAATGTTACACTGACTTCGGGAAAACAACATGTTGGTTTCAAAAACGTTTTTCTTGATTACAAAGCACTGAAAATGTGTTTAAATATTAAAAAAAACTATCAGTGAATTTTATTTAATTTCATGTAACAGAAATCCAATGCAATGGGTTTAAGAACAAAAGGAAAATAATTACTTCATCTTGACTGGGAACCAAATGATGTCACCTGGACCCAGATTCTGTTTGCTTCTGTTCATTCATTGTGCTCCTTTCCTGTCAGATTTCATGCCCTTCATGCTCTAACTCCAGACTTAGATGGTCTTTCAATCAAAACTAATGGAAAAGAGCAAGAGATTTTAGGAAGTTCCAGAACTTATGGCTACAAATGGCAATGGTACAGGGGATGAAATGTACTTATTTCTTTCAGGGTGGCTCAATTTCTCCCCTCCAGCAGAGCATCCTTGAATGAATCTCCAAATGGCAGTACTAGAAATAGAGTGAATTGATGTTGAACAGCAGACACAACCAAGGACATGTCCATTCTTTTGTCTAGTCCATATTCCCATTCAATCATATTCAAAAAAGCCCTGCCTACATAATAAACCTATGCTGCTGCTGCTGCTAAGTCACTTCAGTCATGTCCGACTTTTAGCGACCCCATGGACTGCAGCCTACCAGGCTCCTCCATCCACTCTCTACATTCCCAAAGTATTAATAATAACACTTAAAGTCTCATTCATTTACAGCTACAGCTAGAAGTCAAAAATATGTTTAGTCCACAGTCTTCTCAATCAGGCCGCTCTCTGATTCCTTTGTGCCCAGAGAACTAATGCTAAATAGTACATTTAATAGTATGGGGAGGGAGGTGGGTGGGGGGTTCAGGATGGGGAACACGTGTACACCCGTGGCGGATTCATGTTGATGTATGGTAAAATCAACACAATATTGTAAAGTAAAATAAATAAATAAATAAATAAATAAATATATGTATCATAAAAACAAGAAAAAAAAAACAAACACACTTTTTCCCATAGGTTGTCATTGGAGAAAGAGAACGACAAAAAGTAGTTTCTGGTACATAACTTATATTGCATCTTATGTGAAGGATAAGGTAAAGAACCCTCAGCCTAGAAATGAAATGCAGTTTCTTGGTCACTGAGTCTGGCTGTTCTAGACCTGCTCTCTGGAATTATCTTTGTTCCATTGTTGAGGAGAAAATGGTTAATCACAGGTCAATAAACCACTTCTCTCCTAGTGGAGATAACAGGAAAAAATGATTTTCACAGGATCTCCTTACACACAGCAATTCCCTACCCATATAATGTTTTAGTAGGATATTTCTGATCCGTTTTTCTTATTGTACACAAATCTGAAACTTGTAGACTTTAACCTATATCTGGTATTTACTTATATCTTTTGATATAAAATTGTTGAGAATAAAGTAACATTTATGATTTGTATGTGTCTGCTTTGACAATTCAATCTATTGAGTAAACACAACTGTCCTCCATGACCACATCTGGGATGCCTCTTGTAATTCTTTATCAATGTACTTTAACTTCATGTTCTGGAGTTTGAGGATTATTTTAAGGTTTGAGCAACCTCAACCTCTTGTTTGTAGGGCCTGAGATTTCTCTAATAATAAAATTTATTTAAACTCTTGGTATACTTTTAACTATTTCCATTCACTCTATATGATGGGGTAGTAAACAAAGAGATATCAAGAAGAATCATTCTTTCAAACAGGAAATCACTCTTGGATTTCCTGTCTTTTAGAAATTGACCATGGCCACCTTTGTGGCTTGAATTTTGTCCCTCTAAAAATACACTGAAATTAGAAATCTCTGTACCTAAGAATGTGACCTTATTTTCAAATATGTTTGTTGCAAACATAATTAGTTAGGGTGAGGTCACACTAAAGTGGGTCTTTAATCCAATACTATAGATTAAGAGGAAAGGAGACAAAGCCACACAGACACACAGTCACAAGAGGAGAGAGAGAGGAGAGAGAGAGAATGCCATGCCGTATGAATGTTGGCAGAGATTAAAATGATACATCCACAAGCCAAAGCACATAAAAAAAGGACTGCTAACAACTGCCAGAAGCTAGGAGGAAGTTATGAAACAGATTTTCCTTCAGTGCTTCCATAAGAATCAACTCTGTCAACACTGTGATTTCAAATTTCTAGTCTCTCGAACTGGGAGACAATGCATTCTGTTGGCCAAGTTTGTGCATCTTGTTACAGGAGCCCCAGGAACATAATACAGCCACAATGCACTGCCAATCCCTTTGGCCTTGAGCTGAATGTCCCTTTTCTTAGTATCTGTGCCTCTGGATTGCATCTTCTCAATAGGAGTAATTTGTTCCTACCTCAGGCAATGTTTGGTTAAATGGAAGAATGTGAAAGGGGCCTGAGATACTAGATTACAATTTCATCTATCATTCTTGGTAAGTCTCCCAGCTCTGATTTTGCTTGAGTCAATTTTAGTTTGGGGCAGAGAACCTGGAGTGCTAACCCTTGCCAATCCTCCTACTGTAGTAGCAGCTATCTCAGGCTTCAGACTGCATGTAGACAAGGTCCTTTTACTAAAATAATTCTCTGATCTGGTTGCAGAGAGAATGGATCCACCTTAAGACTTTCTTGTTCTAGTTGATTTTTCAAACAAAGACTCTTATCATGTTGACTTTTCAAAACAAAAATTCTCTTACCTGTTGCCTTGTTCAGCACAAGACACTCAGTTTAGCCAGTTGTCTTACACTTAAAATTGCTAACTTCCAAGATTTGGATGGAGAGACCCATGCTGCCCTTTCGGTGACTTCATGAGTTTGGCCAGACTACACAGAAGGTCTAGTCCCTGTTCCAAAGTTGGCACAACGACTCAGATATAGCTTAAGTTGTTTCCACTTTATTGTCTTTTCAGATGCATTTTGACCAGGTCTCCAACAAGATCTCTGACCCAGTTTCCTGTCTCCGTGATCTGCCTACTCTGTCCTGACTCCATTCTTAATAGGACCTCTCGTAATGGTGGGAAGGTGGCTGCTACAAATATAAACTTAGATTCTCTTTCATTTTAAGTCAATAAGAGCCTCAGTTGGAGAATTTTGAGCATTACTTTGCTAGCGTGTGATGAGTGCAATTGTTCTGTAGTTTGAACATTCTTTAGCATTGCCTTTCTTTGGGACTGGAATGAAAACTGACATTTTCCAGTCCTGTGGCCACTGTTAGTTTTCCAAATTTGCTGGCATATTGAGTGCAGCACTTTCACAGCATCATCTTTTAGGATCTGAAATAGTTCATCTGGAAATCCATCATGTCCACTAGCTTCACACTTCAGGATGTTAGTGATCACATTATTGTGGTTATCTGGGTCATTAAGATCTTTTTTGTATAGTTCTTCTGTGTATTCTTGTCACCTCTTCTTAATATCTTCTATTAGGTTCATACTGTTTCTGTCCTTTATTGTGCCCATCTCTGCATGAAATGTTCCCTTGGTATCTCTAATTTTCTTGAAGAGATCTCTAGTCTTTCCCATTCTATTGTTTTTCTCTATTTCTTTGCGTTGATCACTTAGGAAGGCTTTCTTATCTCTCCTTGCTGTTCTTTGGAATTTTGCATTCAGGTGGATATCTTTCCTTTTCTCCTTTGCCTTTTGCTTCTCTTCTTTTCTCAGCTATTCGTAAGGCCTTCTGAGACAACCATTTTGCCTTTTTGGATTTCTTTTTCTTGGGGGTTTTGATAACTGCTTCCTGTACAATCTTACAAAACCTCATCAATAGTTCTTCAGACACTCTGTCAGATATAATTCTTTGAATCTATTTGTCACTTCCACTGCATAATCATAAGAGATTTGATTTAGGTCATACCTGAATGGCCTTGTGGTTTTCCCTATGTTCTTCAATTTAAGTCTGAATTTGGCAATGAGTTTGTTCTGAGCCATAGTTAGCTCCAGGTCTTGTTTTTGCCAACTGTATAAAGCTTCTCCATCTTCAGCTGCAAATAATATAATCTGATTTTGGTTTGATCATCTGGTGATGTCCACGTCTCAAGTTGTCTATTGCGTTGTTGGAAGTGGGTGTTTGCTATGACTAGTGCGTTCTCTTGGCAAAACTGTTATTAACCTTTGCCCTGCTTCATTTCATACTCCAAGGCCAAATTTGCCTGTTACTCCATGTATCGCTTGACTTCCTACTTCTGTATTCCAGTCCCCTATGATCAAAAGGACATATGTTTCTGGTGTTAGTTCTAGAAGGTCTTGTAGGTCATCATAGAACCATTCAAATTCAGCTTGTTCAGCAGTAGTGGCTGGTGCAGACTTAGGTTACTGTGATATTGAATAATTTGCCTTGGAAATGAACAGAGATCATTCTGCTGTGTTGAGATTGCACCCAAGCACTGCATCTTGGACTCTTGTTAACTATGAGGGCTACTCCATTTCTTCTAAGGGATTCTTGCTCCCAGTAGTAGATATAGTGGTCATCTGAATTAAATTTGCCCATCCGGTCCATTTTAGTTCACTGATTCCTAAAATGTTGATGTTCACGCTTACCATCTCCTGTTTGACCATTTCCAATTTGCCTTGATTCATGGACCTAACATTCCAGGTTCCTATGCAACCTTGTTCTTTATAACATCAGACTTTACTTCCATCACCAGTCATATTCACAATTGGGCATTGTTTTTGCTTTGGCTCAGCCTCTTCATTCTTTCTGGAGCTATTACTCTACTCTTCTCTAGCAGCATATTGGGCACCTACTGACCTGGCAAGTTCATCTATCAGTGTCATAACTTTTTGCCTTTTCATACTGTTCATCTAAACCTAATTAACTCCCAAAGGCTCCACCTCTAAATATCATCACATTGGAGTTAGGGCTACAACATATGATTTTGGTGTAAACGTATTCAGTTCACTCCAGAGTTAAAGAAGTCAGACAAATATATATAAATTTTTAAAAAGGTAAACTAATCTATAGAGACAGAGAGCAGATTAGTAGTTTAGGGACAGGGCTAGAAGGGAGGGATGAAACTGGAAAGGGGAAAAGGATATGAGGAAATTTTGAGGGGGTGACAAATAGGTTCACTAACTGTGGCGATTCTTTCACAGGCATGTTATATTGTCAGAACTTAAATTATCCAATTTAAATATTCTACTTTTCATGAATATTTTTTTATTTGTTGGGGCCCTAATAATCTTCCTAAGAACCTTCTGGTAGCTGTCTTTTAGTGTGCATTATATGTATTTGTCTATAAAACCTGGAGTGGGATTACTAGGTATGGATATTTACATAACCCTGAAAAGTTCCCTAAGGCTTCTCAGGTGGCACTGTGGTGAAGAATGCACCTGCCAATGCAAGAAACACGAGATATGGGTTCAGTCCCCGGATCAGGAAGATCCCTTGGAGGAGGAAATGGCAACCTATTTCAATATTCTTGCCTGGAAAATTCCATGGACAGATAAAACTGGTGGGCTACAGTCCATGGGGGAGCAGAGTTGGACATGACTGACCAACTGAACACAAGCACAAAAAGCTCCCTTAGGCTCCTTTGCTCCCGCCTTAACCCTGTATTTCTAGGCATCCTCTATAAATTACTTTATCTGAGATTTCACATAAATGAAACTGCACATAATGTACTCTTGTCTATGGCTTCATTTGTTCAGATTCATCTATGTAGTTAAATATGTGATTTTTTTTTGTAATTGCTGAAATTTATTTCACTGTTTGACTATTACAACCTATTTATCCATTCTGCTGGAAGTAAACATTTAGTTTACTTCCAGTTTTGTGCTACTATGAATAAAACTCCTATGAACATTTGCATTATGGTCAAAGAACATCATCTTTTAGAATTTACTAAGGCCCTTTGAGGCCTGATAGTCTACTTCTTTCATACCACACTGTTTATTTGCTCTGTCTCCATTACATTTCACTGGCATGAGCTTTATTTTGATTACAAGTCAAATTTTTTGTGTATTTATTTTTAACATAAGTCCCATATTATGTTTATTTACCCTAAAAATGAAAGTCACTCAGTTGTGTCTGACTCTTTGCAGTCCCATGGACTATACAGTCCATGGAACTCATGGAACTCTCGAGGCCAGAATACTGGAGTGGGCAGCCTTTTCCCTTTTCTAGAGGATCTTCCCAACTCAGGGACTGAACCCAGGTCTCCCGTATTGCAGGTGGATTCTTTACCAGCTGAGCCACAAGGGAAGCCCAAGAATATTGGAGTGGGTAGGTAATCCCTTCTCCAGGGGATCTTCCCAACCCAGGAATCGAACTGGGGTCTCCTGCATTGCAGGTGGATTCTTTACCAACTGACCTATGAGAGAAGCCTTATTTACCCTACTGATGTCTTAAACTGATGTTTTGAGTATTTGAGTAGATACTAAACCATTAGCAAGACTTCATGTCCCTTTGGATCCTACTTCCCTTTACTGCTTTAAGTTGGAAATATGTTTTCTTTATTGGAGTAAACCTTTCAGTAGGTAAAGCTTTCCTGGTGGTTCAGATGATAAAAAGTCTGCCTGCAACGCAAGAGACCTGGGTTTGATCCCTGGCTCAGGAAGATCCCCTGAAGGGAATGGCAACCCACTCCAGTATTCTTGCCTGGACAGTTTCATGGATAGAGAAGCCTGGTGTGCTATAGTCCTCAGGGTTGCAAAGAACTGGACATGACTGAGTAACATTTAGTAGGCATGAAATTTGGAAGAGAGGATGGGGGAATGAATGTGGATCTGGTGTTCAGCAGACCACTGGACTCATAGGTCAGGTGCTTAGAGAAAATCTGGGCTAGAGATTTGGAATCACATATAGCCAAAACCTGGGCTTCCCTTGTAGCTCAGCTGGTAGTGAATCCAAATGCAATGCAGGAGACCTCAGTTCAGTTTCTGTGTTAGGAAGATCCCTTGGAGAATGGATAGGCTACCCACTCCAATATTCTTGGACTTCTCTGTGACTTAGACGATAAAGAATCTGCCTGCAACGTGGGACACCTGGGTTCGTTATCTGGGTTGGTAAGATCCCCTGGAGAAGGGCATGGCAACCCACTCCAGAATTCTTGCCTGGAGAATCTCCATGGACAGAGGTGCCTGGCAGCCTACCATCCATGGGGTCGCAGAGTCAGGCATGACTGAGCAGCTAAGCACATAGACAAAACCATTGCTCCAAGAAGGGGGGAAGGGTAGAAGAGTGAACACTAAAATTTAAGGTATAGGCAGGGAAAAAGCCTGCAAATTATACTGTAGAGTCACCAAAGGTAATGGTGTCATACAGAGAGACCATTTAAAATGTACACACTACATCTACTTCCAGGAATTCATTTTACAGATACTGCTATTAGACTAAGGTATAGTTTTGTTGACAACCCAGTACTGCTGATTCCACTTCCAAAGGGCAGTCACTTGGCTTGCCAGGGCCCACCAAAAACAGGGCTCTGGTCAAGAATGGCATTGTGGTTACAAATCTTTCTTTGGCCTTTCAAACCTATGCAGAATTCTACCTCAATTTTTAGGCACTGAGAAATTCCATAGCTCTCAAATAGCTCATACTACACTGCCTGCAACTTTACAAAATAAGAGGCTCACTTGACTTACCTGTCAAGATGGCCACCCGTTAATCAGACTATGCTCCTAATATCAGAAACAGAAGCCACAGGAGAGGAAGGAATAAAGAAGATTGAGTTTTAATCATGGAAGTCTTTAAGAAAGGGCAAACTAAAATGGTTTGGTAAGGGGTATTCTGTTCAATGAAAAAACATGAAGGTAACAGGTTCTTACAGAATATAAATGCTACTTGATGGGAAATATGCTTCTATTACTACAGTCACAGAATTCACCAAGAAAGTAGATTCTAAGTCACATGAATTTGCTTGAAATCGTCTTCAGAGACTTTTAGGTATATTTCATCTTATACTGCTTCCTAATGGCAGTGAAGAGCAAGAATGAGGTAGTATGCTTTTAAGGTGTCTTAGTTTTAGAGTTCTTATTTGTGCATTTTAATAATTTATTAAATAAATTTATATACCTCATATTTAATGAATATATTTTATTTTAGATTATTTATATACCTGATGGCTTAGATGCCTATGGAACATCTAATATTAAATTTCTAGTAATTTGTTTGTAATCATTGATATTACATATGCTGCTGCTGCTGCTAAGTCGTTTCAGTCGTGTCCGACTCTGTGCGACCCCATAGACGGCAGCCCACCAGGCTTCCCCATCCCTGGTATTCTCCAGGCAAGAACACTGGAGTGGGTTGCCATTTCCTTCTCCAATTACATATGCTAATACATTTATAAATCACATACAACTGCAAGTCTAAATCTTGCAATTACAATAACTAGTATCTATTATTTACTACTGTCCCAAGTAATTTAGGTATGTTTAATATAAATATACACTATTTATATTTGCTGAACTTATTAAAGAAACCAATTTAGAAACATCATAGAATTAAACAAAACTTCTGACATGTAAACATTGTGTCACGTTCCTGAAACAGATGTTGATATCTGATAAAAATTAAAAATTGCTTGTTGGAAAGCTGTCCATAAGTAAGTTTCATCTTTATCAAAACTAAAAATATATTGATTCTTCAGCTTTTCTAGTCTGACAATGCAACATGATCAAACTATGGAAGTGAAAAAGTGCTAGTCACTCAGTCATATCCGACTTTTTGTGACCCCATGGACTGTAGCCCACCAGGCTCCTCTGTTCATGGAATTCTTCCAGGCAAGAAAACTGGAGTGGGTTAGCTTTTCTCTTCTCCAGGGGATCTTTCTGATCCAGGGATCAAACCTACATCTCCTGCCTTGGCAGGCGGATTCTTTACCTGCTGAGCCATCAGGGAAAACCATCAAACTATAATCAAATATAATAAAGACAACAGTGAATAGATCTGTATCACTGGTTACATGGCTGTTAAAACTGTTTCATTCTTTGAGACACATAAAAATAATTTAGCCAATCACATCCAATAATTTTCATGGCTGAAAAAGAAAATCACAAAATACACTGAGTGACGTTAATTATGGTTGTGGTCAAAACTTTTGTAAAGGTTATTTACAGTGTGATGGCTGGGCGTGCAATATTTACAGATACTTGCCAATTTATTACAATAGGAGATATATATCTATTGTAATACATACATAAACATATATACTACATATATATACCTCCTTTTAATAACTTTATGAGGAAAAGTATTTTCCCCGACCTGCAGATAGGGAAACTGAGGACATATGGGTTAAACTTCTCCTAAGCTGTACTTTTTTAGCAAGGGTGGTACCAGTATTTGAATCCAGGTAGATTCATAATTCAGACTAATTATTTCACTACACTGACTTCCAACTGTGCATATGTATAAAATTTCACACGTGAATTTAATTGTCTCATTTTCTTCACTGAGTTTCTGTCACTTTGGGTTGTAAATGTATCACTCTTAGGAACTAAGTTAACACACTGGGCTTCCCTGGTGGTTCAGATGGTAAAGAGCCTGCCTGCAGTGCAGAAGATCCAGGTTTGATCCCTGGGTCAGGAAGATCCCCTGGAGAAGGAAATAGCAACTCACTCCAGTATTCTTGCCTGGAAAATCCCATGGATGGAGGAGCCTGGCAGGCAACAATTCATAGGGTCGCAGAGTCAGACATGACTAACTTCACTTTGTTTCTTTCATTTCTCATATCATTGCTAATAAAACTACCCACCAGCTCTTCTTTGTGGGGGCTGAAATGTTTTGAATTGCTATTATATTTTTTCATTTTAACACTAAAAGGCAATTCAGGTTAATGTTTTAAAAAGTATCAATTTAATACTGAATACTTAGAAATACAGTACACACAGATGCCATAGAAATATAAAATGCATACAACTAGCAACTATTTTATGAAACTTTAACATGGATGGTGACATTTTCCAACAAATTAAACTACAGACAAAGGTACCAGATATATTTGAGGTTTCATTTTAAGTACCATTTAGTCATGCAGATAATTAGGAGGTTTTTAAAAAAATAAATATGACAAATATATGGATTTCTGAAGTATAAATTGACATACAAATCTATATATTTTTGTAATATTTTTCATTAAAGCATCTTTAAAGAAGCATTCTGGAACATGAAATTGAGAGCTCTAATTAGATGAAAGGCAAGAGGTTTTACAGAATTAAGTAATTCACATACCAGATATGTACATAAAAGTAAAGACAAAATTGCAAACATATTTGTTTTATCCTCCAAATTTTCAACTTTATAAAAATTACTTACTGGAATTTGTAAGACAAAATTCCCAATTCTGAATGTTAGTAAGGAAACACATATAGGAACAATATGAAAATTAATTCTTCCTTCTGAGAAGCATATATAGAAGCACACAAGGAACAATGAGTTAATTCTTCCTTCTAAGAAGCAGTGAAGGAAAGTGTAGCATAATTACCCCTTGGGGATTGTCAAAGCTTTTCTAAAACTCCAACAGAGTAGGTTCTTTTGTAAAACAGCAAGAACTGAAACTACATCTCCTTACTAATACATAAACCTATGATAAGCTTTCTTTTACAAACTTATAGATGCTTACAACTCTGAAACAAGTTAGTGAACTGGGCTAAAATATCCCTACACTCCATTTCCCCAAAATGGCAACTCCAAAGGAAAAAAATATTCATTCCCTTTTTCACCTGAACAGCTTGAATAAAATTTGTATTTAAATTTAAAGAGAAGAAATAATCTTATACATAAGCGAGCTTGATGGAACTTCTAGGTATCAGAAGAACATATTCCTTAATGAAGTTAAAGCATCATGAAGTTAAAGCATCAGAACTTAACTGGATTATATCACTAGTTTAAAAGTTAACATGGGAAAGAGAAGAGGATTTTCTTGAACTAATTTAGACTAGTGGTCCTTAACCTTCACTATGAATTAGAATCACTCTGAGAGCCTTTGGAAAAACTGAAGCACAGCTTGACAATAAGAAATTCAGATTGCATTGTTGTAGAGTGGGATCTAGATGATTCTAATATGAAATGAAGGTTTAGAAACAATAATTTGAAAAAATTGTTAATTACAATGAATTTGATTTAAATAAATTATTCAAAATATGAACATTTTCAACATGATAGACATTGTTTTAAGTTCTAATATGGAGATCAATTTTTTTTCTGTAAAAATCATTAGATAATATATATTTTGAAATAGTTACATAATTTTATTAAAATATTATTCTAAGTTTTTATTCTGGTCTGCTGTCGTAAAAGATTGCCTTCTACTTTTCACAACTATCCTCACTTGATATTATAAAAGAAGACATTAAACTCAAACTTCTCAAGATATGTGCAGAGAATGTAATAACAATTTCATTTTTCAAGTCATAGTATATGAGGTATTCTCCATCATATATCCAGAGTAACAAAGCTGTAATTTAAACACTGAAATTAGGTATTGCTTTAATGCTTTAATGAATTAAAGATGAGCTACCACTGTTGTCAGTGCTCGGTTTATATTGCCTAAAAAATAACCTATGACAGAGCCTCAGAGAACCTAGTCAGAGTGGGTCTTTAATGCAGACCATGTTTCTTATGATCTATTTATAAAACATTTAAGGAAAAAGTTAAGAGAATATGGTTTTTGAAACATTAGAAATTATCTCAAAGGAACAGAAATAGTTTTTGAAATGCTACATTAGAAGTTAGTTACTATTCCAGGATGATAGCTTGAGCTTTAACATTTTAAACTAAAACCAACTATATGAGTATTATAAAATGCATTTTAACTCATGAAAAAAAATCAGATTTGAATTAATAAACTGGATTTATATCTACTCTTGAAACAATTTTCAGCTTTAAATGTGCTAAGACCAGCAGACTAATTTGCTAATCCTATATTAGGTTAATTACCTTTTTTTCTAGCTGGACAGCAGGCCAAAAATGATGAAGTTTTGGTTAAATTCTACTAAATGCCCTGGAAGCCTGGCATGTTGCAGTCGACTGGGTCTCAAAGAGTTGGACACAACTGAGCAACTGAACGATAACAAATAATATATGTATGCAGAGAAAAAAATGCAATAGCAATTTATTTTCCATACTTGATGGAATTAAAACAGTGTTAAAATTTTTATTAAAGCTCAGTAGTCAAAATAAATATTTAATAAAAATATACATCATAACAAGCTATCAAGAACTTAGTGTTTAAAAATAAACTTTGTCACATTGTTTTGCCTTCAGTTAAAGGGAACTCAATTTAGGTATCTAATTAAGATGTGTTTTGGAAACAAAATTAAAATTCAAGTAACTCTAGAAAGATAACACTAACATGAAAGAGAATCTTATTACATTTTTAACTCAAAAGTTTAATGAAGTTATACTTACTGGGATTTCTCAATATGACTATGACCCTAAGAAACAGGAATAGTTTGGGAAATAAAAGTGAGAGTCAATGATTATGTGGTGATTATGTGGTTCATGCTGTGAAACTCAGTACACAAAAGAAATGAAAGTCCAGTATAAATGAGCACCATCAGAAATGTGTGTATATATACTTATTTAAAACTTCTCCTGATTAAAAATTGCCAGATAGGGAAGTAAAGGACAAGCACACAGTTATGAAAATATTAATACATTCTAAAGCTAACATGTCATATGACTTATTTTAAAATGTTTCATCTGGCTTTCCCTCTAAAAATCAAAAAATAATACAAAGTAAAGAAAGCCAGACAGTATTCTTTTGTAGTGTAAAGTCCCTTAGTTAAATAGAAGGTTACAAAGGAAAAAAGTATGTGTTCAATAGTGTTTTCAACTCACAGTCAGACTCCAATAGTTAAAGTACAATGTGGTTAGCTAATCAATGTGAATTCACAGAATAAACCAGCACGTTAGATTTGCCACCATGGGATTATCATTCCGACCTCAGATTATTTTTAAGAGTAGTCAATATTATTCTGCTGAAAGAATCTACCTTCTATAAGAAAAGATACAGATTTGCCACCTGTGATTACTATTTCTGCTACAGTCCCCCAAACTCAAAAAACTACTGTCAAATATAAAACATATTCTGGGGTAATGAAAGGGGCTTTAATGAAAATCTTATTTTGATACTACATAGAGGCAGTTCATGAGAGATTCTTAGTATGCTCACTATTTTTCAAAGCTCTCAGTATAAGTAATCACATGATATAGACTGAAGTTCTTTGAAACACTGTCACATGATAAAGAGTAATGCTATTCACCATTTAAAATACGTTCAATCTCTTCTAGTCTTTTTAAAGCAGCAACTCTTTTCTTTTCAATTTCTTTGATTTCTTTTGTTGTTTTGTGCGGAATTTCTTTGTCTGTACTTTTTCCTAATTGTTTGCTGGCTTTAGACTGACTCTTATTATCATTTGTTTTTATTATTTGGGTAGGTCTGGGCTCGCTTTTTATTTCTTTTACATTTTCAGTTGGAATATTATCTCCTTCGACACCTGAAGTCTTACCAGCTGGGAATATAGGTTGTTCTACAAAACTAGATGAAGAAATTTTATCCCTGACTATATTCAAGTGGCGTTGAATATATTCTTCATGTGGTGCTAATGCCAATGTTTCAACCAGGCATCTTTCAGCTTTTAATAAGTCCTTCTCTTCAAAATAAACAACACAGAGATTGTGTTTTCCTTGCACATTGCTTGGATCCATCTCCAAAATCTTTTCAAAACATTTTTTTGCTCCATGTATATCTTTCTTTTGATTCATCAGGATGTCTCCCTTTAAAATGAGACCCTTGATATGATCAGGATAGTATTTGAGTAATTCTTCCAAGACTGGCAAAGCCATTAATTCCTTTGCAGTCTGAGAATACAGGAGAGCCAGATTAAACAAAGCACTTCTGAAGTCGGCTTGTAATTTTATGGCTTTCTTCATCCACATCTCTGCTTCAGAGTCCTTTTTGTCATCCATGGCAAGCATTCCCAAATTGAAATAACCATTAGCATCTTGTGGTTCTTCATTTATATAGCTTAAAAGTCGTTTTCTAGCTTCAGGTCTGAGTCTAACTTCTCCTAAGAATTTTTTTAAAAAGAAAAAAAAATTATATCATTAGCAAATGAGTAAGTCTGAGGTAAAAAATGGAGGTGCAAATATTTATCTAGATTATAAAAACATAGCATCAAAACAGGTAATGGACAGGGAAGCCTGGTGTGCAGCAGTTCATGGGGTCACAAAGGGTCAGACATGACTGAGTGACTGAACTGAGCATCAAAACAACTAATTGATGTATCTAAATTAAAAAGCAGAAAGCAAAACCCTCAAAGTTTTCATAAGAAAGTGTGTTTGATGCACTGGATTGATAGCACATTACAAGTAGTAAGAGTTCCTCAAAAACTAAAAAAGGATGAAATATTTCCTGATAAGTTTAGATTCTAACTGGGAGTTGAGGAAGAATAGAGAATTAAGAGGAAGGTGCATGGAATTTGAAAATAGAGACATATATTCAATCATGATTCTGTTAATATTATGACTTTACTCACTAAAATAATTACTTGTCTGGGTTAACCTATTGAATCTTCTAAGAATTACATGAGATACATACAAACTGCTCAGCAAATAGTAACTATATTGGATAAACAAAATGTTTCATTCTTACTAAATTAGATATATTTTGTATGTTACTTAAAATTTTTTAGAAATTTCAAATATAAAAAGAATACCATTATATCTAAAGCCTATAAATATAAATTAAGATTCAGGAAGCAAATATTTATTGAGATGATTTCTACTGCAAATAAGTACCAAAAAAATTTCAACTTCTACAACTACACACCCCAGGGTTTAATTTTGTGTTAAATTATAGCTAACTTTACAAAAACATTAGTTTTCTAAATTAAGCTTTTCTGAATGCCAGGCATAAAGATCTTTATCCTTTTATTTGATAACATGATGATTAAAGAAATCTGAAATAAATCAGTAGGCTTAAGTTCTTGTCTTGGACTACTTACTAACCTAGACATATGAAATTAGGGTAGTTATTACATTTATTTGGTCCTCACTCTCTAATCTATACAAGAGATGACTGGTAAAAATAAACTCAAAGACTGTCTTTAATTATAAAATATGATTCTTACATTTTTTGCAGAAGTTTTATGAAAGTATTTAATAATTAATATAAAGATTTCTCCAAACATAAAAATTAAAAAAACCCATAAATTATATATACTGCCTTCTGGAGCAGAACTAAAATTCTGATATATCAAAGATCCTAATTTATTGTGATGAATAATTTGGTTTCGGTAATTTATATAAAATATAGGAAATTATAATAATATCTCAGAAAACAGTAACACTGGGTATAACATGATATTGAAATTATTTGGACTTATAGATCAAGGGAAAATAGAATACTATTTTGTTTAAAACATATAATGCTCTTGACACCCTAGAAATAATTACTTAAAACTTTTTTTTTTTTTACAAATTCAGATTATTTGAATAGTATGATATTTATGCATAAGAAATATACTTCCAGGTATAAAGTGACAAAATAGATGAATAAAGTATTGCTTAATAGACTGTCTAAGAAGTCATTTTTAGCATATACCAGAGAAATTAACATTTAGAATGACACATATGCTAGGGTGTATTACCTGAAAGGTTTATGTCAAGTATTTAAAATATTCTTCTTATAACTATTTATGCAGTTTTGATAAAAACCATCTATTCATAAAATGTTTGCTGGGGTAACATAATATATGACTTTATTATATTTCAAACTAGAGTATGTTTAAATATAGAGAAATTTTGAGAAAACATACCTGATTCTTGCATTAATATAGCAGAATTGAATAATGCTAGTTTATGCTTTGGATTTAGTTCTAAAGCATGATTAAAGTTTTTTAGCGCCTCATTTGGTTCCTTAAGTTCAATATGAACAATCGCCAAGTTGTACCAAAGATCTGCATTATTTCTGTCCAGCTCTAGGGCTTTAAGATATGCTTCTTTTGCTTTGATAGGTTTATTCATTTTTAGAAGCAATTCTCCTCTGTGGAAAAACACAAGTTTTACTTATACTATCATGTCAGTCTGTAGATACTATTTTCACAAGTTTTAAGCTTTTCCACATATTCACAGCTTTCGTTTTAATTTAGGTTCTTAAATTTATTTTTTTCAAAAATAACTATCTGAAACTGTCCTTAAACTTAAACAGATTAATTTTGCACATTTGGTTTGTTATGTTTTCAAATATTATTAAAGAAGGAAAAAACATGCCTGACTCTAAAGGGTAAGATATCGGGAGGTATCCAAGAAGGGGAACAGAAAATATATCCTTTGAATATATCTTGAAAAACAGCAGACTAGTCTGCATAAGAAAAATGATACCAACTAGAGTGGGAGATCAATTTGTCAGAAGATGAGTAGCATCTGGAGAAGGAAAATAAACACAGCAGTGATGGGGAAATTCCAGTATTCAAATCTTTGTTAGCAATGTCTAACTATACAAAAGCAGAACATTTAAAATTGTTTACCCCTTATAATTATTTAGTTTTCTTCAATGAATTCTTAAAAGAAAGGAATTAAAAAGCTGATCTGGTAGCATGGAAGGGTAATACTGCCACCTGTAGTTACTTTTGAGGAACACATCTGGAAATGATGGATCAGTCTGAAAATCATTCTAATAAGGTTATATTTTCTGTTACAGAACTTAAAAACTCATTTTTACATATGTGCAAATCAATTTAAGTACTGATGTAAGAATCAATTTTATTTTAATACTACTCTTTCCTAAAATATTAGCATAGGCATGAAGTCAAATGAACTATTAATATTCAAACTTCCTAGAATAAGTGTCCAAAATATTATTTTTAAAATAAATGCAGAGATTATTAAGCAATTCTTTACAAGTTAACTTAAGACAGGTTTTATATATTGATACAACCCCAGTAAACTTAGTGAATTTCAGCAAGTACTAGATAATGTTGAAGAAAGATAGCTTTCAGCTTATGAACAGATTTTATTTCAAAAACTTAAATTCTGAATGCATTTTCCATATAAACAATGTGATAAATTATAATTAGGTTTCTGGAGCAGGCTTCAAAACAAAGTTTAAAACAATTTTTTCTCAAGTGTAACACAAATGATAACATTTACATGAGAAAATATCTTAGATTCTGACACATTGCCAAATTTTTTGTTTTTCACTAGCAACTGCAGTTTCTTTGTAATAAAAGCATAAATAACCAGTCAATTCTTTTGATAGTTGGATATTATATAATTTTTTCTTAATTATTTTATATATAATGATTCCATAATTATACAATGATTTCTTAATCTATAATAATTAAGAAGTAATAACTTATTGCAAAAATAACAATTATTTTGTTACAATTAAGAAGGAATTATAAGAGGTAAATTTTGGCTGTTTTAGGTAAAAACGAATTTGGTGTTGAGAAGCAAAAGAAACCAATGAGCTTTTTCTACCCTTCCTTTTGTATAAATAAACCTAAATTTGCTGCTTTAAGTTATGGATTCTCTCTCTTTTTTTAAATATATTTATTTTAATTGGAGGCTAATTACTTTACAACATTGTATTGGTTTTGCCATACATCAACATGAATCCGCCACGGGTGTACACGTGTTCCCCATCCTGAACCCCCCTCCCACCTCCCTCCCCGTACCATCCCTCTGGGTCATCCCTCTTGTCAATCTAAAATAAATTAAATTTGCTAGTCTAAAACAAGCTATGTTTCTATGCTCTTGGTGGCCAACTAAGATTTACTAGAAGAAAAAAAAGCCAAATTACTGAAGATAGCCTAAATGTATACGCAGATGAAGCTTCCATCTTTTATAGTGAAAGCCTAAAGTGAACTACAATACCTGCTAATGTAAGCCTGCTTGAAGTCTGGCCTCATGCTTATTGCTTGTCGGTACAGCTGATCTGCTTCTTCCAGTCGGGACTCATTTGCTCGGATCAGGTTGGCCAGATTAATATAAACATTTAAATGGTTAGGTGCAATTCTGGCTGCGTATTTTTTACCAGGAATAATCTATTAATAAAAAAACAAACATTTTTATAAGTTGATATTTCAGTACCAAATAAAATCTGAAGAAGTCCTAATGTCTTATTTAAAATTTACACAGAGGATAAAAAGCTAATTGCTATATTAAAATAAAACATAAAAATATGAAATAACCTGTAGTATTCACAAAATATAAGTAAAATAATGCTTTGACGCAATGATGGATGTATTTTTTCATTCATGCTAATCTCAGTAGATTATCATTAGATTTTCATGTATGTGTTATTTTATAAGTCATATAAGTCAGAACTTCCACAGGCTAAAGTCCCTTAGTATGTTGGAGTCAGACCAGGAACAGAACTCAGGTCTTTTTCCTCAGTCTAGTATATTTAATATACCATGTCAACTTTCAAGTTGTCAGCAAAATGTTTCCTGGTTGTGACAGTGGGGTAGTTAACTTTACTTCAGAGCTTTACTAATTCCTCACTTGTTTGCTGGAGTTAACACATAAAATTATCAATTAACTCTAAAAGTCATTAGGTATAATATATGTGAACCCCAATTCTCAATGAATACAATAAATTATATCTGATAAAAATCCACTGAACACAATTTAACTTTAGAATCTTAGGACTGAAAGAATTCTTAATGTATCATGTGGTCTAAGTGTTTTTAAAACACTCATCAAACTATCAACTCATTTCAATATTGCTACAGTATTAATACAAACTACTACTGAGAAAATTAGAGCCCAATGTAAACTATCTTTTCTGATTACACACAGCTGATAAAGGGCAGTGTCAGATTTTGTAACTTTGTCTTGTGATATCCAAGAAATCTTGTACTTGTGACATTATAGCAACTGACAGGCACAGATATATATCCACTCATTTTATCACTTTGCTTTGTTCATTTATTTTTTGACAGGAGTTAATGTTCATTGCTTAATGTACATAAATAAAATTCTTTTCATTTAAAGTCACTTAAAGTCATAGATAACTTATAATAAAAAATATCTAAAACTCATAATTTCATAGATTTAGTTTTCATGACTATGAACTTTTTAAATTAAGTGAGCTAGATAGGTAAATGCAATTTTTTATAAAACAGTAATAGATGGTTCACTGGACACCTTAATTTTAATCCAAATTAAAGATAAAGATTTTCCATCTGGATAATTTTATTCAATACAAACATCCAGCAGACATGACACAATAGGAATAATTTTTGACAACTTACTTGAGGCATCAGTGACTTAGCTGTCATATAAGATTCTTCAGCTTCTTTGGTTCTATTTAAATTTTTGTAAGTTCTTCCTACATTCATGTGGGCACCAATATCATCTAAAATAAAAAAAATCATTTGTTGGCAGATACACTAACTAGTGTTCAGTGTAAATTACTTAGAAGGCATGTTTCGAGCAACAAACAACTAGGCAAAAATGCGAAAGCAGGCAATAGGTCCTGCTTTCTCCTTAAAGCTCTTCTAATACAACTTACTATAACTTATGAGCAAGGCTACACTAGAAGACTATTATAAAGTACTAGAAGAACAGAAAATACACATATGACATGAAAAAAACTATCTGAATGGTTTCTGGAAGGGTTAAGAGACGAGACAGGAGAAATAAACGTAATGAAGAAATTTGCAGTTTTTTTTTTTTCCTCTTCACTCTATTTTACTGTCCTATACTAAGGCTTACTTCTATTTCCTTAATCACATGGCTGTGGAATTCACTCAGAAAGTATGGCTCAACTCTAAAAGTGAAAAGGATCACCATGATTCCCACAATAATCTCAAGTATTATAAATTGCAAATATACATCCATGGTGGGAAAGGGGCAAACATACTGAAAAACTTTGAAACTTTTTAAAAATTTTTGTGAATATGGTTGGAGTGTAAGTTATCAGGATTCTATAGTATTATTTAAGATGCAGCAGCCCAGCTCCCTTAAATGATGATATATTACCATATAATTTAATTAAAACTTTTAAAAAGGTTGTGTTAATATCAGAATGCCAGGAACTTTTGTCTCATTTTGTGATACAGAAAATTGAGCCCTCAGCAAATTTGTTCAGAGACAGAAAAATATGCAATTCAAATTACAAAGATATGAGGGTTCACTGTACACTGGTTTCAAGATATACTTTCCAGTAAATATTTCAAAGGTTTGGAATAAAGATAGAAAGAAGGGAGATCTTAATTTAGACAAATTTTACTCAACATGAATCTCTAACAGACATGACAAGGTTTCAAATTATGATTACTACTTGCCTGTGACACCGATGATGATTTTGCATTTGTGGAATAGTTCTCTGCCTGCAACTCCCAGGACACATAGGGGCCAAGCATATATATCTTAGGCATTCCCCTAGGAGGAGAGTAACAGTCCTAAGATCTTGCTATGTTTCAGGTTGGCAATTGTGTGCACTGCACAAAAGCTGTTAGATGCCATACAGCTTCAGTTAGAGAACTAAGGGACAAGATTAGGGGAAAAAAGGTTGATGTTTTTTGTTTTTAGATACATTACTGAATCTCATGGAGCTTCAGTAGGGGGTCAAGTCAAAAAAAAAAAAGAAAAAAAAAATGCTTCCCAATACTGACTGCATTCAGAATACTTGTGTAGCTTTGAAAAATTCAGATATCTTATCCCACTCAGTTCTATCAAAACAGAATCTTCAAAAACAGGACTGCAAAAATGTTTTTTAAAGTTTCAGAGGCAATTCTGATGTAGAGCGAAGGTTGAAATGCACCGCATTACCAAGAGCATATAGAGTTTTGCTCTTAAAAAGCTCTTTAAAAATTTACTTTTTATTGAAGTATAATTGTATTACAATGTTGTGTTAATTACTGCTGTACAGCAAAGTGACTCAGTTACACATATATAAGCTTTCTTTTTCATATTCTTTTCCATTATGGTTTATCACAGGATATTGAATATAGTTTCCTATGCTATATAGTAGGATCTTGTTTATCCAAGCTCTTTATTTTTTTTTAAACATCAGATTAATCTATACCAATTACTCTAGAGATCAGAAAGTTACCCAGAAAAAACTAAAGAGTGTACAGAACCTGAAAAAATTAGGTATAAGTGAAAATTTAATCTAAGAAAAGAATAAACAAAATTTAAGTAAATAAAAGTGCAATTAGGTCAGCTAAGTATTTAATATATCACTGAAAGGAGCTCCAATTAATCTTAGAAAAGAAAGAGTTTATCCATTAGGATGAAAGACAAGGCAAATTACTACACACTGGTCAGGTTGTTAGAATTATGGCAAGGAGATATCGATGAAGACTTCAGACACTAAGTAAGGCATCCTTACTTTCTCAAGGAACAAAGATAGAAATTAGATAGCTTTTAGCATCAAAAGAACTATATGACACATCTAAAAGTAAAAAAATGAAAAAGCACAATTTTTAAAGCAAATTTCTTTGTAAGTTACAAAGTTTTAAGATTCCAGGAGGAAACAGCATTACTATTAAAGTAAATTTAAATTTGGAAAAAAAAAAAAGGTAAGCAAGCAGACAAAATATAAAAATCAGTTACATTTGAATGACTAAGAAGCTACAGTTTCAAAAAACAACCTTGCTATTGTGAGTGCACTATCCAAACCAACAGCAGCATGAATCTAGCAGTCTGTCTTTAATTCAAGGTAAAGGAGGACCGGCAAATATCAGGCAACTCTGTGTCGAATAACTCTTCAGCCATTAACAGTAGAGCTACGTATTCTTGCACTGATAGCCTAGGCATCTGTGTTGCTTTCCCATTATCTCCTATGCACAGATTTGTCAATTTATTTAAAAAGATAAATTATAAACATCTAGAAACTTCTGAAAACTTAAAAAATCATTCCCTTCTTGATGGCATCAAATCTGAACTACAGGCCCATGATTGTTTTCTGATAATAAACAGTGTCAAAGATTTGCTGGAGTTAGATAAAAATGAAATTACTGATTTTAAGGCAAAAATAAACCATAGGGGAAATCTGGTGTTTCCTGAGAAAAATCTACTCTCATAACATATTTATGGAAACTTTAATTCTATTTGCAAAAATTTTAGCTTGTGAATTGATTTTTTAAAAACACCTGTAACCATCAAAACAAACAAACAAAAACCCATAATCAATTGTCTAACATTCACGTCGCCTGGTCAAAGACCACTCTGTAGTTTATATTCTTTTTCTGGCTAAGCAACAAAAGCCTTCGGATTGAATGTCTTTTTTTTTTTTAAGCTACTTTAAATGTTAAGAATCTCTATTCTCTGTGATCCTACACTTCTCTAGGGTTTTAAATACTACCTACATGCTTGTTACTTCAAATCTTTATCTTTAGTCCTGACCATTCATTCCCCTTATCTCCAAACTTACAGATCTGTCTCCATCTGTACATCTAATAGGGACAAAAAGACTTGATTTCCTCCTCTCCATGTTGTTTCACCTGTCAAATCTATCTATGAAGAACACAGCTGAAAAACACAGAATGAACCAGAAGTCTCTGAATGCCAAATTCAATGTTTCTAAGATTATGCACTTTTTCATTGTAATAAATGAAATAAATACAATGAAAATACATTACAAATGAAATACAATAAATCACTGTAATAAATGATTTGCCTATTTTTCTAGCTCATTGCTTATTATTAATAGAAATAGCAACTTTGAGAGGATGGTAGGTAAGTCATACTAAAGGAGATAGGTTTAGTAAGTATCTCAAAAACAGACAGAAGTGACAACTGAAAATGAGAGGAAAAATGATTTTAAACTAAACATCCATAATTACATCCACTGGTAAAGAACTCACCTGTCAATGCACGAGACACCAAAGACGTGGGTTTGATCCCTGGGTTGGGAAGACTCCCTGGAGGAGGGCATGGCAACCCACTCCAGTATTCTTGCTCAGAGAATTCTATGGACAGAGGAGCCTGGAGGGCTACAGTCCATGGGGTCGCAAAGAGTTGGATATGAATGAAGCTAACTAGCACTCTAGCTGCTGCTGCTGCTGCTGCTAAGTCGCTTCAGTTGTGTCTGACTCTGTGCGACCCCAAGGACGGCAGCCCACCAGGCTCCCCCTCCCTGGGATTCTCCAGGCAAGAACACTGGAGTGAGTTGCCATCTCCTTCTCCAATGCATGAAAGTGAAAAGTGAAACTGAAGTTGCTCAGTCGTGTCCGACTCTTAGCGACCACATGGACTGCAGCCTACCAGGCTCCTCCATCCATGGAATTTTTCAGGCAAGAGTACTGGAGTGGGTTTCCATTGTCTTCTCCAACTTAGCACTAGCATGCAGCTCTAAACACAATTTCATTCAGTTTCAACAATACAATGAGATAGAAATTACTATGAAATTTAGGATAAGTCTGAAGGGGCCTAAATACCATCCTTAGTCTCGAAGTCCCTGCATGCCTGACATAAAGATGACTTTGCTTTTCTAAAAACTCCCAGAATGAACCTAAAAGGCTTTAGAAAGCAATGAACTAAAACTGCCAGAGTTAGTGACTGCTGACTGTGTATACAACTGAGCTAGATGATGCAGTAGGTGTGAAGATGAGCCAGATGTTCACAGGAACCCTAGGGAGCCCCACAGTTCAAATGTAACATACATATTTTAAATAAATAAATATTTTAAATAAACATTTAAATAACAGATATCACAGGAAAGATATGAAAGTTGTAAGGAGTCTTGAAGATGAGAAACATTTGCTCTAATTGGAAAGACAGAAGGGTTTTTTTTCCCCCTCTAATAAGATCACTGACTCGATGGACGTGAGTCTGAGTGAACTCCGGGAGTTGGTGATGGACAGGGAGGCCTGGCGTGCTGCGATTCATGGGGTCGCAAAGAGTCGGACACGACTCAGCGACTGAACTGAACTGAACTGAAGAAGAGAAGCCATGTGAGATGGGTTGCAAGAGATGCATAGGATATGGTGGATGGCAGATTGGAAGGAAAGGGAGAAGAGGGGAATTCTAAGTTCAAACATGTTCTAGGTTCAACATGAACAAATGCAAAGAGGTGAGGAAGCCCACCACACATGCCCTATATTTTAAGAAAAAACTAAACTGCATGAAGAGCCAGGGGAGATAAAATTGGAAAGACGGCCAGACCATCAGTTATATATTTCTACAACATTCTCTAACTAGAATTCATCTTTGCCTTGGGGAAACTGGTAGTTTTTCCAAGTGATGACTGTGATCTTTTTATCTTTTGCAACACTGGGCCTGGAGTTAAGTGTTCTCCTAGATCCATACCACCTGCAGACCACTGCCACTCTTTAAAACCACTGCTTTCTGAATTTCAGGTCATTAAACTCTGTTATCCACTATCCCTCCTTATTGTAGTGACCAACTGCAAGCTTCTGGTTCCTTGTTATTCTCGCCTTCTCTCCAACATCATACAGTTGTCAAAATTCTTTAGTGGTTTCAAATCTATGTAAGGTGTATCTTCTAATACTTGCTTTGATATCCTTTTTTCCAATGATTTTCACCCCCATTCTCCTTTAACTAGCCAGTTCAATGGTCACAGTCTTGTTGAGCAGAAGCAAAGGGGGCCATGAACAGCACTCCCCACCCCGCCAAGTATATTGAGAACTGTGTGTGTGTGGAAGTACTTTTTGGTTATCATGCTGAATGGAAAGTAATGAGTTTATTGGGTAGGTGGGGGCCATATTTGTTACATACCCTGCAATACAGACAGTGCTGCATACTTGAAAAGCCAACAGCATTTCTACTGAAAACAAGCAATGCTCCAGCTAGATCCTCCTCAGAAACCAACAATTTCAGATCTATAAACCACTGATCTGATCATCTTTTCATTTTTCACCCTCTCTCACATCTCTTTATAACCAGCTTAGACTATGTCTCAATATTCCCTTAACCCTTTGTTTAGTAACACATCTGACAAAATCCTAATCCTGTTTAACCAAATTCTCTGTGCCTGCCTATACTATACATAAAGTAGTGGGAGAAAAACATAACCACATCAACTGGTTAAAGTGGAGAGTGAAAAAGTTGGCTTAAAGCTCAACATTCAGAAAAGGAAGATCATGGCATCTGGTCCCATCACTTCATGGGAAATAGATGGGGAAACAGTGGAAACAGTGTCAGACTTTATTTTTTGGGGTTCCAAAATCACTGCGGATGGTGACTGCAGCCATGAAATTAAAAGACGCTTACTCCTTGGAAGAAAAGTTATGACCAACCTAGATAGCATATTCAAAAGCAGAGACATTACTTTGCCAACTAAGGTCCGTCTAGTCAAGGCTATGGTTTTTCCTGTGGTCATGTATGGATGTGAGAGTTGGACTGTGAAGAAGGCTGAGTGCCGAAGAATTGATGCTTTTGAACTGTGGTGTTGGAGAAGACTCTTGAGAGTCCCTTGGACTGCAAGGAGATCCAACCAGTCCATTCTTAAAGAGATCAGCCCTGGGATTTCTTTGGAAGGAATGATGCTGAAGCTGAAACTCCAGTACTCTGGCCACCTCATGTGAAGAGTTGACTCATTGGAAAAGACTCTGATGCTGGGAGAGGCTCCTCCATCCAGGGCAGGAGGAGAAGGGGATGACAGAGGATGAGATGGCTGGATGGCATCACTGACTCGATGGACATGAGTCTGAGTGAACTCTGGGAGTTGGTGATGGACAGGGAGGCCTGGCGTGCTGCGATTCACGGGGTCGCAAAGAGTCGGACACGACTGAGCAACTGAAATGAACCTCAAGAAAGGTGTTACAGCTGCTTGGCAATCACACTGCATTTTCCTAGTCTATATATTTTCCTAGATCTTCGTTTCTCAACATGTGATTCATGGGCTAAGTATCACCTAGGAACTTATTAGAAATGGAGAACTTCAGGCCCTACTCTGAATCACTATACACGAGAACATGCACCATTAGATCTCCAGGTGACTCACACACACATTAAAGTTTCTGAAGCCATGTCCTAGATGACTACTTCAGACTCTCTCCTGGTCTTAGATCTCCAGAACATCCTCTCCCTTCCCCACACTCTATTGTTGATTCTGCTTTCTATGTCACTGAGAAAACAAGCAAACAAAGAATAACTTTCAGAAGTTATTTGTCTATTATTCACCTGCCTATCTGTATCCATGTTTCTATACTCTGCTTTCCCTGTTACTATATGGTAACTACTGGTTCAGCTGACTGAAATCCTCATCCTGAGTACCAGATCCTAATTATCTATTCTCATCTATTCAAGAACACTGATCCTTTACTCCGTTCCCCAACTCTGAATTACTACTTTGCCCAGCTTCAATGCACTAGTCACATACATGCCTTGTTTCTTTCATCTTTAAAACCAAAACCAAAAAAACCCCCCAAAAACAAAACACCCCAGCATCCTACTACCCTCTCTTGACCCCATACTCAACACCAACATTTCCTATCAGTTTTTAATATCAACTGTCTCCAGTTCTTCTTCTACTCTAATAAGCCTTTGTATCTATCACTCCACCAAAACTGCTTATCAGTGCCATCCAACAAATCTGTTTTTAAAAACATCCCTAAATGTCTGATATAAATAGCTCTAACATATAACCCAATTCAAAAAATAAGCCAGCACCAAACATTATAGTATTCAAGTCAGTTGGAATAAAGCTTGAAAATAAACTCCACCTACTTTCTACAAATATAATCAAATTTTCAAAAAGAAAACAAACTATTAACAACAGCTTTATTAATCAATAATGCTTACCTGGCTGAACATGTGTAGCCTGTAAGAAGTATTTCAAAGCTCTCTCAAAGTTTTTTTCATTTTCCAGAGCATGACCCACATTATTCCATAATTTGGCATTATTTTTATTTACCTTAAATATAGAAGTACAGATAGAAATTAGTTAAATTTTAAAAAATGAGTCTAATTAACACAGGTTTTGTTTGGTATACTATTAGGAAAGGAGTACTCCACAGAAATGTCTATGAATGGATGAAGGTAGTTCAAAGGTACAAACTTCTGAGTTATAAGCAAGGTCTACAGATGCAAATATATAGAACAGGGAATACAGTTAACAGTACTATATTGCATGTTTGAAAGTTGATAAGAAAGTAGATTTTAAAAGTTCTCATCACAGAAAAAAAAGTAACTCAATGAAGTGATGGATGTTAATTTATTCTGGTAATTGTTATATACATATATATCTAAAAATAATTATATTATACACTTTAAAGTTAAGATGAAGTTATACGTCAATTATATCCCCAAAAAACTGGAAGTCGTTCAGATTTTTTTCAGAAAAAAAAAAGTGCATGTACGTGTGTGTGTATATGTATATGTATTACTCCATATATATAACTCCAATTAACACAGATAACTGTCTGATATATTATTAGGAATAAAGTGTTCTATGGAGATGAAGAAGGGGTCAAAATGAAAACTGATTCATGAAATTTAACCTCTCCTCCCTTTCAACATCAACATGCTAAAACTTCAGTTCATCTATTTTATATATTAAAATTTTACTTCATCAAAGCATAGAGTTGTTTGAAAATTCCTGCTCTATTATTTATAGTCTTTTGGGAAAGAAGGAATTTGCACGAGAGAATATGTTTAAACACTGCACTGATGACTTATTTTGAGGCTTGACATAAAGCTATTTATGCAATCTATTAGAGTAATGGGAACTGTGCAGAGTACAGAAACAGCCAAAAAGGAAGTTAACAGTTTAAAGATTTGAAGAAAAGGAGCAACTGAAAAAAAATCTTTGCTTATAACTTTTACAGAAAACAAATCATATGATTTTTAAAAAGAACTTTTCTCATTTATATTGTCCATTCCATAGAGATGCACCATCCTTCCTTTCTGCCAGTTCCTATCTTTCCTATAGTTTTATAACCATTGGTTATCCTCAGTATGATAGGGTGCCATTTTCTGCCATGTATTTTATTTCATTGAATCTAAGATGCCACCAGTTATAAGGCTCATTGTTATCTTATATATCATTAAGAAACAAAAAAGGTCACTAATTGTAAGATGCCTTTCACTGTAAGATTTATTCTGATTTCAGACATGTTAAAAGGTTAAAAAAAAGTACACCTTAAGAACAAATAAAACAAAGTATTCACATTTAAACATTTTATCATTTCAGTGTCTAACAATTGTATAGCATTTGGGGAATTATTCGTATATGCTCCAGACATACAACTAAGTACTATTCAGAGCACTGGTTATGGTATAGATTATACAAGGAACAAATTATTTTTATTAATTTTTTGGTGAAGTATTTAACATTGAGAATTAATTGTCAAGTTAAAAGTAAAGTTAGAACACTAGCAGAAATGGCAATAAGAAATAATTGGTGATATATTTTAACATTTTACCTTCAAGGCTGACATAAACAGCGTATATTCAGACTCCCAATCCCAATTCCTGTGGAGTGTTTTTAAGGCATGAGTGAGTATCACCAAAGATAGACAAACCCAGGATAACTTTTTAAACACACTGTTTAAGGAAGAAAAAGCAGAACAAAAAAAACATTGTCTTCATCACCAAAAAGAGGTAAAAAATATGTTAAATATCTCTAAATGTTGTGTTTGAATTTACTCTAAAGACTAGGGACTGTTCTAATAATCATCCAGCTTGAGAGAGAATAACACCAAAAAAATTAAATATTATAAACACTACTGTATAAAGTTCAATGACAAAAAACTGATAAACCAGATTTTTAATTGTGACTTCTTAAGAGTTCTTTTGTATTATTACCTATAACCTGAATACTCTTAGTGGTGTTTATAAAGGGTCAATCTCATCCCTGGCTATATTTAAAAACATTACCGCTTACAATATACACCACAGGTTATCATGATATTCTTCAAAGAATCTTACTTTTCTGTGTGTGTGTGGCTGTGCTGGGTCTTCGTTGCTGCGTATAGCTTTCTTTAGTTGTGGTGTGCAGGCTTCTCAATGTGGTGGCCATTCTTGCTGCAGAGCATGGACTCTAGGGCATGTGGGCTCAAAAGTTGCGGTGCATGGGCTTAGCTGCCCTATGTATGTGGGATCTTAGTTCCTGAACCAGAGACTGAATGTGTCCCCTGCATTGGCTGAGGGATTCTTAACCAGTAGACCACCAGGGAAGTCCCAGAATTTTACATTTTAAAAAGCTAGAACTATTCATTAAAAGTCATAGTAAAATTAACCCTTTATAAAATAGAGGCAAATTACTTACATAGCTTTAGGTTAATCACCTGGGACACAATTTGTCACTTACAAAATGATTGTTATACTTTGATAATCACTATGATCTTATTTGGTATTAGTAGTATTAATGTTCTTTGAGCTTTTGCTTTTTGCCTCAGTTTACAGAGTTCTGTTTCTTTCATTTTGATAGATCCACTTAACCAGGATAAGAGTGCATGGATCAGAAGGACCATGGACATGAGAGACAGTCAGATATAAATTTAAATCAAGACTCTGCTGTTTACTAGCTGTGTGGTCTTGTGTAATTCATGTAACTAATATGAGCTTCAATTTTCAAATGTGCAAAATGAAGTTAAGGGATGTCTAGATTAAACAAGAAAACACATCTACATAGTGTATTAGAGAGCTGGCACACGGGAGGCACTACAAGATTGGCAGTGATTATAACTGGATACATCTATGAGAAAGTTTAGAGTGAAAACTGTAGTCATGGATGAGATTGTTAGGGAGAACACGCAATGTGAGAAAAACAGCTATTTGTAAAACTCTGAGAAATAAAACACATTTAAAGAGCTGGTACAACAGGAACAATCTGAAAAGAGGTTGAGGAGAAATGAGCACAGGTGGTGGAGAGTCAGGACAGAGACTTTTACAGCTGCCAGGGAAATATACTTTAAATATACTGATCAGATTTAGCCACAAGACTCAATGTGTTACACGACAATAAAGTGACGAAGACAGAAGTCAATTCTGTGGGTTGAAAGGGGATGGGAAAGTAAGAAAAAAGAAACAGTGACTATTTTTTCTATATACAGTCAGTGATTATTCTGTTCCTTAGCAGTGAGTTTAAGGCAACTAGAACATGGTGGTTTCTATGAAGCAAGAAATTGCATATTGCTTTCTATATGCATTTTACATGTATTAACCCAATATGACTCATTTAAGAAGACTGTATCTTAGTTCATTACATATGAAAGCAGCAATGATCATTTGAAACTTTAGTCTTAATAATGTTCTTTGTAGCATCTGCATCTGAATGAAAGTCTCTTATGTGCTAGACTGTAAAATAAAATTATATAAATATGAGGAAAAACATAGACAAGGTAGGAGTTAGTGAGATAAGGAGACTCCCAATGTGAAAAACAAAAAGGTATAAAAAGATAACATAAAAATAGAATAAACATTTTAAACACTTAAATGCATCATACTAAATTCTACAGTTAGTAAGCATTAAATGCACTAACATTTTAATTCACCTTTTGTTTGATATCTTCTGCCATCCATGGGCTACCAAAATACAGAACCCCATGCTAGGAACATATAGTACTCGCTCAGCAACAACAAATCCAACTGGGAAAAAAAGATTTGATGCAGGAATAAATGGTAATGCCATTAAACAAAGTGCCTACAAAGAGAAAAAAGATAATTTATTAAATTAAAAAATACACACACATCAACAGTCAAATCCAAATATTTAATCATTTAATCTGGATAATGTACTGGTGGATCAATTTTAATAACACTATAAAGAATACTGATTTAAACATAAAGGAAACTTAAGGATGGTAACAATAAACATGAGGATGTATGTCAGCAAGGTGAGATGAAGTCTTCCTAAATACTAGAGCTTACACCTCAGCCTCATCAGATAAAAAATGTATGGCAAAACCAATACAGTATTGTAAAGCAAAATAAAGTAAAAATAAAAATTAAAAACCAAACAAATATCTAAAAATAATCAGTAATTTTTATATATCTAACTAATGTGTGCAAAGAGTCATACACGTGTGACTGAGCAATTAACATTTTATGTAACTTATGTGCACGTGGTAAAAATAAACTGACAGGAAAAGATATCAGTACTACTACTATGTGTAAGGAATACTGGAAATTGATAAGCTATGTTTCAGACAAGACAGTAGACTACTTCTACATGTTACTTCAGCTTTGCTCTGCACAGTATTCTGATGGGTCACATACATTTAACAGACTTAGTATATGTATAAAAATAAAACTGGCCCCTTTAAATAAACAGTCATTTATTCCATAAGAATTTCTAAATTTCCAGCACTGTGCACTGTGTTAGAAATAAACATCACAAAATGCTTAGACGTTTTTGCCATTTTGAAAATGGGATGGCATATGGTTTCCAGATTATAGTCATTACAAAAGATAAGACAAAATAACTAGCACACAAATAACTTATGGAAAGAAATAAGCTGGTTGTCAGTAGGATATCTGTTTCCATGGACATCTGCTTCCATATTCTGTTACTCTGATTTGTTTTATAGTACCTTGTGGAATAAACACATTGTTTTTTCAATTTCAGAAGTCTGAGAGTCTTCTGACAGTTTGAGGGGAAGCAATGCTTTTTATTATACTTTACTACTGAAAATCGATGTAGAGATGTAAACAGTGAAAAGAATACTTTCTCTATGAATCACAAATTAATAATTTGTAATGATCCAACACTGAATCTGAAGAAAAGCACTACCATCAAACTGCTCATTATTATCAATTTATAAGTCTGAAATTTTAGTGCTTTCTTTTTAGTCAAAAAGGTAAAACATTAAGCGTGCATAATTCGCTTTCCACTTCCCAGAAATGTTTGACAAAAACAACCAGGTAGCTGTGAAACAGAGGTATTTGTTCCTAAATACACGATCCTCTTTAAAAAAATTCCCTGTTAATTCATGGATGCCCTAAGGCAATTTCATTTGAAAGAATAAAAAGTGTTAAATTCATCCAAAGAGGCATCATGGACTGATGAATAAGTTACACAAAAAAAGAAAAGCCATCTCTCAAAAAAAAACTATTGATTCTTCAATAAGAAATGTCTCAGTGATTAACTTACTCAGATGTTCTAATAAACTGTTAATGTATGCCAACCAAGTGAACTATAATGCAACATCTTCTCAGAGAGTGGAAAGGGCGAAGAGTTCTGGAGGCAAACCTGTTTCACTTTTTATAATAAGGCAAACTACTCCAATCACCTTGTGACTCCATTTTTAAAAATAAATAAATAGGATTATTAACTACTTATACTATTGAGATAAACATGACATCTTATTTATTAAGTGCTTAACATACCTGGTGCTTGGTAGATACTCCTTTGGTCTACTTACCTCTTTCAGATATCTTCAAATAATATTACCATTAAAAACAGTATGTTTAGTTTTATACATACATATTAATTCATTTTCAGACTATTTTCTATTATAGATTATTACAAGCTATTGAATATAGTTTTCTATCTTTTATGTATAGTATCAGTAGTTTGTATCTGTTAACCCTATACTCCTAATTTATCCCACTTCTTTCCCTTTCCCTTTTTTACATTGCTAAATTGCTAGGAGTCCTGTCCAACTCTTTCGTGACCCCATGGACTGTAGCCCGCCAGGCTCTGTCTACGGGATTTCCCAGGCAAGAATACTGGAGTGGGTTACCATTTCCTACTCCAGGGGATCTTCCTGACCCAGGGATCAAACATGCATCTCCTGGGTGTTGCACTGGCAGAGAGATTCTTTACCACTGAGACACCAGGGAAGACCCTTCTCCTCTGGTAGCTAAGTTTGTTTTCTACAAAACTAACACAGTATTATAAACTGACTCTATTTTAATTTCAAAAAATTTAAGAGTATGTTTAGGACTATATTTAAAGCAGTTATACCTAAAGTCACAAGGGTTCCTTTTTTATACATATAAAATATAACAATTAATTAATGTAAATCTATGTTAACTTCATTGGCAATATCCTTTCTATTTTTTATTCAGTTTGCACCATACAAATTATTTTACTTGCCAAAACTTTATATTTAACTACTCTTATTTTGCTTTTTAGTAGAAACTCACTTTTGGATGTATTCTACCATGTATGTGCTTCACTTTTATTTTTGTGAGCTGCAAAGCACTATTAGACAAAGTCCCAAAGCAAAAATAAATCTGTATCATCATAAATTCATGATCAACTTCAAATTAAATCCTTAAGACTGCTCAAGATTCTAGGTTTCTTTGGTAGGCTCACTCTCACTCTCTTTTACTATTTTCAATCTTGACTGTTTTTCTCAAATCTCTGACCTATGTCACTTTTAGGAGGTGACTACACTACCAAACTTTGAGAAAAAACAAAAGCAATAAAACAAGAATTTCTTTAATTTTCTGCTACTATATCTATTAACATCTACATTCATGACCATTTCCATCCTTCCTATAACCTAAGCAGTGTTTCCATCTATCTGAGGCCAAACCTGAGCTCTATACCTCTAATCTTACTATCAATCAGCTTTTCTTTCATTTACCTAATCACTTTCTTATATCAACTTTCTATGCTAAAAATGTTCTTGCCTTTCCAACCTTAAAAATCTTCTCCTTTGAAAATATTATCTTTAAGTTACCTTAACCATTCATTATGACCCTTAGGTATAAAACAAGTTCCCATATTCTTAGGGAAAGATTTTTGTGGACATGGATTACAAGCAGTCGGTTGTAACCTCACTTAACGTTTCAACTCAAAGAGCATGTTTTTGTATGCAAACCCATTAGTGATATCTCTGTGTATAAAGGTCAGTCAACTAAGTACTCCAATGAACGTGATTATAAATGCCAACCAAGCAAGTCTTCCCCCCAATATCAACCCATTTCAGCCTGAAGGTCCATCAATTCCAGGTCTCTATGCTTCCCTCAAGCCCTGATCCCCCAATAAAAGATCAGTTGCTTTGTTATACTTGAAGCCATTGCCTGACTGGCTATCTTCTCTAAATTAGACCTTGTCTCCTTCTTTGAAATATTCAGTTATATCATTCCTAAAGGTTACCTACATTAAGCAATCTTCCCTTCCTCATCTTCTCATCAAATCACTCCACAGATAAAAATTTAAGTAACTACATAAAAGAAATCAAATTCAACTGATCTCATTCACTGCTTGGCAGCAACTGTTGGTGTTAACCATTCTTTCCAGAAACGTTTTCCTACCTTTCTGTCCATTTGGTCTATTTCCTATTTGGT
Organism: Oryx dammah; assembly: GCF_014754425.2. Lineage (NCBI taxonomy): Eukaryota > Metazoa > Chordata > Mammalia > Artiodactyla > Bovidae > Oryx > Oryx dammah. The sequence continues at coordinate 99,059,949 of NW_024070213.1, forward strand.
ACTCTTGCCTGGAAAATCCCATGGATGGAGGAGCCTGGTAGGCTGCAGTCCATGGTGTCGCCAAGAGTTGGACACGACTGTGCGAGTTCACTTTCCCTTTTCACCTTCATGCATTGGAGAAGGAAATGGCAACCCACTCCAGTGTTCTTGCCTGGAGAATCCCAGGGATGGGGGAGCCTGGTGGGCTGCCGTCTATGGGGTCGCAGAGTCAGACACGAGCAGCAGTGGCTATTTGGTTTATTTTCCTTTACACAATACCTAAATATGGAAGCTTTTCAAGAGTGACTGAGACGTAGCCTTCTTCTCTATTCAGCCTCTTCAACTACATATTGAGGGAAAATTAAGAACAAATAGTCTAAGGCATGCATTATGTGTATCAATTAACTTCTATGCAACTAGAATGGTGATAGCTAGTTACCACCTCTAAGAGATGTGACAAAATCCCAGTTGAGTAAGGCTGCTCTATAACCTCTCCAAAGGTCTTCTTCGTTACATCTTACTTTCAATTACTATCTCTATGGCAACTGTCAAATTACTCTGTGGCAATTTATCAAATTTTTATGTGTATCTCAGGCTTTGCCACAGAACTCCAGGCACAAAGCGCCATTCAAAATCTCCGTTAGAAAACTGCAAAGACACCTCAAACTCAACAGGTCCAGATACTAGTAAATATGATCTTTCTTCAAACCCTATATTCTTTCAAATTTCTCTAGAATGTGAGTTCTTTGGCAATGGGGGCCCTGTATTTCTTTTTACTATCATATACTCAGTGGCTAAAATGCTGATACATAGGCTACAAATCAAAATCTTTATTGAATGAATAAATGAATCTAGTGGCTGCAGCCAGAATACACTTGCAAAGTATTAAAGGCACTTTCTGGCATACGGTAACATCTTAAGAAAATGTTAAAGATGATTATTTTCTTCCATAATTTAAAGTAAGAGGCAACACAATTATTATGAGTAAGAAGTGAGGGCAGAGCTAAGAGAACTGGAAACAGATCTCATAAAAACAAAAAAGACTTAATAATCAGAATTCTCTGAACATAGTAAGAAATACCTCAGGGAGTAATGAAAGTTTTGCCAATGAAAAATAAAGAGCTATGCATTTCTAGGGGCTTATCTTACATGATCCTCTTCTCTGTGCCAAGAAAACAAAGTATACATTATACTGAATAATGCATTTCTTTAAAAGGGTGTATAACCTAGTGGGGTAAAGGCAAGAAATATAAGAAAGTAATGCTAAAAAGGACGCTCCATGATTTCAGAGTCCCCATCAACTTAGGGAAATTCATAATCACTCTTTGTGTCACATGCTGAATGTGCAGCATTAATAAAATTCTGACATAAAATTATAGGATAGCCTAAAATAAGTTCATAAATTAGGATGACATGAATAAAGACAGACAGCAGTTTTTCAAAGATGCTTTTGAAAAACTAAAGGCACTCAATTAATAAACTAATATAGTATCATCTAAAAATTTAAGAAACTTTCTTACCATTAAAACAGTCTTGGAGGAATTACTAGGATATCTGAGACTAAATACTCCCAAAGCTCCCAAAAAGCAAAAAAAAATAAATGTGGCAAGATTTCGAACATCTAGAAATGACTCTATCAGTGGTATTGTTCCCATGGTCCAATCACAGCAGAGCTCTGAAGGATTTAATAGAAGCCAAGCATTCACAGGAAGCAGGTAGTTAAAAGTTAGCTGCCTTGTAGGAGTTGGGCTTACAGCAGCTGGGTTATCAAACCTGTAAAAAGAATGAAAAAAAAATTACTGAAATTAAAACACTTTAAACACAAAGTTAATATATAAAAGATACAAATACTGAACAATAATAAAAACAGCATTTTACATGTAATCTTGTTAAAGACATAAACTTTTTATGGATACCTTAGATTTTTGCCTGAGTTCAAATTTCTTTATGAAATATCTAATTAAGAGGTATGATATTTATGAAGAACTGTTTGAGGGGCAAGCAGGTTACCTATTTCTAGTTTATTATGAGAATGATTCAGACAGGTATTCTATAATATTATGACATGCTGCAGAAACGCTTTTATTAAATTATGGCTTTCTGCTTCAACATCATAAGAAATGTTTTGTACGATTCATTGTTGTATGAATGCTTCTGAGAACACTAATTAATGTTTTCCTTTAAGAGATGTTTCTTTCATCACCAAATGCTAATGAAAATTGTTTTCTAGAAACAATTACTATGTTTTCTCTTGTCACAAACAGAGAAAACTAAATCACCTATGAGCTTTTTCTTTTTGACTTCTACAGAGCTAAAAACCAAATTCTAGTACAGAGTAGTAACTGCACAGCCCTATGGAACATTTTATTTGTGCTCTACTTAATACAAACTTATATCCTAGTTTATATAGGCCATGATGTATTATTAGTCTGTTTACTGCAAACTAACTCATATCATTTTTTAAAAGTACATTTAAATTAATCATTTCAGATTTTTAATTCTTTACACTATGTTTTAAATTGTATTAAGACATCTAAATTGTCTTAACATACAGTGGTTTAAATCTTCCCTGGTGGCTCAGTTGGTAAAGAATCCACCTGCAAGGTAGGTCCAATCCCTGGGTCAGGAAGATCCCCTGGAGAAGGGACTGACCACCCACTCCCGAATTCTTGCCTGAATTCCATGGACAGAAGGAGCCTGTGAGCTATAGCCCATGGGGTCACAAAGAGTTGGACACGACTGAGTATTTCCTTCCTCTACTACAGTTGCTTAAAAACCCAATTCTTATTTTAAACGGAGTAAGTCAAGGAAAAATCAGTATCACTAATTTGACTTGGTCTGCTTAAAAATATCAACTGGTGAGAAAAATGAATTATTATTTGAACAAGTAATATTTTCTAAATTGTCATGCTGTGCGTGCTAAGTCAGTTCAGTCGTGTCCTATCTTTGCAACCCTATGGACTGTAGCCCTCCAGGCTCCTTTGTCCTTGGGATTCTCCAGGCAAGAATACTGGAGTGGGTAGCCAATCCTTTCTCCAAAATTTTCATACTTCAATATATGCATGTATGAAAATTACTAAATCTTGAAAGCCAGGATTTGAATTCTCAACATGACCAACAAAACTGAACACAAAACCTTTTCCTGTCATCTACTTTTCAGAGTTCATTTAGAAAAATTAGCTGTTTATTTAGGATACATTATTTGCTAATTGAACTTTAGTAAAAGAATACATGTCAAAGCAAGTCTAATCATATTACAATCAACCTCAGGATAACAGAATAAAATTTATATAACACAAGTACATATACATACATTTTAAAATGCTTATATTTGGAAAATACAGTGTTAAACATAACATACTCCATATATCCATCTACATATATATAAAAAATAAATACATTCACACCTATAAGGCATATTTTCATATTATAGAACTAGAAATGCAAAAGAATTGATTCAAATTCCCTAAAACAAATGATAAACAGGAAACATTAAGACTAAGGAGTGAAGAAGGAAATACAAAATATCTATCTACAATTCAATTTATTTTCCACACTGTTATGCTTAAATGAGTTTTTAGTTTAGCATGGCTAGACTCAGAAGTAAAAATTCTGGAAGTAAAAAGTAAATATTCTCTATAGAAAAAAATGCTATTAAGGATAATTATTATACAATGGAATATTACTCAGACGTAAAAGAACAATGAAATAATGCCATTTACACCAACATGGATAGACCTAGAGATTAGCATACTTGGTGAAGTAAATTAGGTAGAGAAAAACAAGTATCATACGATATCACTTATATGTGAAATCTAAAAGATGATACAAATGAACTTATTTACTAAAAAGAAAAACTCACAGACATAGAAAACAAATATATGACTACCAAAGGGGAAAAGGTGAGGGAGGGATAAATTAGGAGCTTGGATTTAACAGATATACCTTACTATATATAAAAGAGATAAACAACATCCTATTGCATAGCAAAGGGAACTATATTCAATATCTTGTAATAACCTATAGTGGAAAAATATTGGGATTTTGTTTTTAAAAAAGTTTTTGCATGTAATGTCAGCCACTTTTATACAATTATGAATAGGCAACTTTATAAATTTTCTTTTAAACTTTGGATGAGTGAGGTGAAATGGAAAAATGCTATGAGAGCAGGAAATAAAAGATAAGAAGAATGTTAAAATTCAGTATAACTTTTGCTTCTAGCCTTAAACAAATTAAAAAAATGGAAAATTAAAACCTCCTTTAACATTCTAAGCATCAAGCAAAGAAGGACAATAACACTTGATTGATAATAAAACAAAAACAAAAACAAAAAACAGATGAGGGGAGCCCTATCTAAAGAGTTTAGAACTTGGATAGCTTTTTAGTCTGTGCAGCAGCAAGAGAGAATCTGAGTGGAGACCATTTGTATCCCCAACTTGAGAAGATGGAGCTGCGAACCCTAGAAATCCAGGGGGGTTAGAATTAGCAGGCAGAAAACTGTTGAGAAAGATAACTCATATCTGTAAAGGTTCTCTCTCCAGTTTTCAGTACTAATGAGAACTGATCAGCATATATATACACAAAGAAATACCTAAAGACAGTATAGTGGGTTGATTTCCGTCTCCCCAAAGTTTATGTCTACCCAAAACCCCAGAATGTGACTTTATTAGCAAGAAAGTCTTTGTCAATACAGTTATAGTAAAGATGAGGTCATGCTGGATTAAGAGTGGGGCCACTATCTAATGAGGGCATAGTGACCCACTCTAATACTCTTCCCTGAAGAATCCCCATGGACAGAGGAGCCTGGCAGGCTGCAGTCTACAGGGTCGCAAAGAGTCGGACATGACTGCACGACTAAGCACAGCACAGCACCATCTAATGACTGATGTTCTTACACAAAGAAGAGAAAATACAGAGAAACACACAGGGAAAAAGGCTAGGTAAAGATGGAGCAGATTACAGTGATACAGCAACATGCCAAGGAATGTCGAAGATTGCCAGCAACCGCCAGAAGCTAGGAAAGAGGCATAGAACAGATTCTTTCCCAGAGCCTTTAAAAGGAACCAGCTGTGCCTGACACCTTGATTGTTGGACTCTGGCCTCTAGCACCGTGAGAGAATAAATTCCTGCTCTTTAAGCCATTCAGTTTCTGGTAAATTGTTACAGCAGGTCTAGGAAAATACAGTTTGGAAAGTACTTTCTGAAAGGATAAGATAAAAGCTCACAACTAGGAACAGTTCTTCAGCAGCCGGAGTAGAAATCCTCATAATGCAAAGTCTATCAAGTGGAGAGGTCAGAAGGGCCTTGTGTCAGCAAGGGAGCAAAATTAGCCCTATCCTAAATGTTGCTATGCTTCCCAGGTGGCTCAGTGGTAAGAATCCTCCTACCAATGCAGAAGTGGGTTCTATCCTTGGGTAGGGAAGACACCCTGGAGAAGTAAGTGGTAATTCACTCCAGGATTCTGGCCTGAAAATCCCATGGACAGAGGAGCCTGGCAGGCTACAGTTCATGGGGTTGCAAAAAGAGCCAGACACGACTTAGCTATTAAACAACAACAAATGCTGCTATGGTCTCCTAAAACAAAGCTTAAAAACAAGACTTGAAGACGAAACATCTTTCAAATAACTTACATGCATCTGAGAACAATGCTCTACAATATTTATAGGAATACATTAGGTAAAATCAGATACAGTACCTATTAGAAAAACTACCAAGCATGTGAAGAGGTAGAAAAATACAATCTGTGAGGAGAAAAATTAATTCAATCTAAACTGACCAAGAAATTACAGATGATAAGACCAGTGGAAAAGGACATTAAAGTCCTAAAACAGTTAGAAACATGGGATACATACACATACACACAAACCCCTACACAAAGCTCAAACAGAACTCAAATAGAGATGAAAATGTCTGAGATGAAAAATAAAAGAAATTAAGGACAGATTAGACATGCAGAAAAAAATTAGTAAGCTTGAAGCTACAATGGAAGAAATTATCCAAAATGAAAACTGGAAAAATAGCTTTGGAGGGAAGAGGAATAAATACAGAGTAACAGTATTACTTCAAGAAGCTTAAAATACGTGTAATTGATGTCCCAGAGGAAGAAGGGAGAGGAAAGAAGAAATATTTCAAGAAGTTCATAACTGAAACAATTCTAAAATGTATATGAAGTAAGACTTACATATTCTAAAAAGCTAAATTAACCTAAGCACAAGAAACATGAAGATGAAACAAATAGTAACTGAAAGCTTGCAACTTCTGCCCATTTTCACCCAAACTGTGTTGTTAAGTCCTGAAATTGCAATGTGCAGCATCATGACTGTAGTTAACAATACTGTATCATATATTTGAAAGTTGCTAAGAGTATAGATCTTAAAAGTTCTCATCAAAAGAAAAAAAAAAACTTTTTGGTAATTATGTGTGGTGACAGATGTTGACTAAATTTATTATGGTAATCATTTGTGTGTGTATGTATACGATTATGTTGTACACTAATACAATGCTATATGTCAATTATGTCTCAATTAAAAAATACAGAGAAGAGAAACAATGATAAAGAGAAACTATTAAAAGCAAGGATTGAAAAGAAAAAGACATACTACATGCAGAAACATAAAGATAAGGATGAAAAGATTTTCCATTTAACATAACACAAGCCACAGAATATAGAGTAATATTTTTAGATTAGTGAATGAAAATCAGCATTGTAGAATTCTACAAGGAAAATATCGTGCAAAAACAAAGGTAAAATAAAGGTATTATATATACCAAAGCTTAAAGAATTCATCACCAGCACGGTCCTACATGGTCAAGAAATGTCAAAGAAAAGTCCTTCAGTCACAAGGAAAAATGGTACCAGATGAAAATCTTGATCTAACAAAGGAAGAACACTAGAAATGGTAACTCTACGGGGTAAAACAAAATTTTTTTAAAATTTAATCTCTTCCAAAGGTAACTGTTTAAAGTAAAAATTAACAGTGTACTGTGGCATTTATAATGTATACTCAATAAAAACATATGCAAATAGCACAAAGGCTATCTTATTATTTAAAATGTTTATATATAAACTTATTTATTGTATATGTATTTGTACTATATATACTGACATTTATCATTTATATACACACAATTATACTATTCCTTAATGATAAATTGTGATAAACAAATGATGTAAACCAAAAAAACTCCTAAAGCAATCACTAAAAATACACAGCAAAGATTTACAGCTAATAAGCCAACAAGGAGATAAGAATGGAGTAATACAAAATATTCAATTCAAAACAGAGAAAAAATGGAACAAAGAACAGATGAGACAAAGAGAAAACAATTAGCAAGATGGTAGATTTACAACAAACTGTATCAGACAACTGAACCTACCATTTAAAAGACAGATTATCTGACCAAACAAAAAAGGAAGACCCAACTGTATGTAGCCTATAAAAAATCTACTTTAAATATAAAGATATAGACAGAGCTAAGAGGTAAAGAGATGAAAAAAGATAAACCATTTATCACTAACAACAGACAGCTGGAGTAGTTATTTTAACATAAGGAAAAGTGAATTTCTTAGTAAAGACTATTACCAGGGATAAGGAAGCTCATTTAATAATGATAAAAGGATCAATTCATCAAGAGGACATCAAAATCCTAAATGTTGATATACTTTATTGTAGAGTTTTACAACAAATACAGGAAGCAAAAATTGACAGAACTGAGGAGAAACAGACAAATCAGTCAGTTTGTAACTCTGATCAGTTACAGTCAGAGATTTCAACATCCTTTTCTCAATAATTAATAGAACAAGTAGACAAAAATGACTAAGGATATGGAAGACTTAACACTTAACCAACTGGGGGATCATTATCTTGACTGATGCTTCCAAGAGTGTACATGTATGTCAAAACCTATTAATCTGAACATTTTAAATACATAAGGATTCTTAAAAAGTATAAATTATAACTCAATAAAGCTGTTAAAAAACCTTAATGCAAATCAAAAACTTTCTGCAACATTTGCAATCACTTAAAACTCAAAGTTAAAAAAGGAAAAAAACAAAAAGAACCAGAATTTCATACCTGGTGAACACTGGAAGTTGCGACTGAATAACCTGGACTCTAATCACAACAAGTAACAATGTACTGAACATCAAGACAATGAGTTTTATTAGTGTCTGCAGCATAGAAAATGGAATACTACCCTTTCCACGAAGAAACTGTCCAGCAGTAGTACATAACAATGGCAAAGTATACTAGAAAAAGAAGAAAAAAATTAAGTAAAAAATAGCAATTTACTGTAATGTTTTCAACAACTGTACTTTCTAATTGCAAGATTAAATAAAAATTGACTCTAATTATAAAATCAACATGGAACTGGTGGAACTGATGATGAATAAAACTGAGCCAAACAGTCTTCTCCAATAATGAATTATACTATACAGTATTACTGGGTGCTTTCCCAAACTGCCCAATAGTTCCTTTACTGAAAGTTAAAAATCTGTCCTTAAAAAACTGAAGGTGTAATATAAAATGTTAAGTAATATTCAGTGGGCATGAAGGTAAAACATGCTTGTTTTTTGCAAATTTTTGCTAAATATTATTGATAGAGCAATTTATATGATGATACATTTAGAAAATAAATTCATTAGAATCTGATTCAAACAGTATAAAAGACAGCAACAAGGAAATTTATATTTCTCCTTACCCCTTGGGCAATAAATACTTCATATACACAGCAAATTCCCACAACTGTTATTCCTTGTTCTTTACACAGTGTTGCAACAGCCACTAAAAAAACTGTCAATGCAATTGGAGTCCACACTACAATTCAGGAACAGAAAAATATAAAAACACACAAAAACAATTTTATAATATCATAAAAGAATAAGACAACAATTAGATATTACTGAAAAACTTCAAATGTTGTAAGCAATTTCTGCTTTATATATTCAAAACAATACATTAATACATATAATTTGATTGAGTTTTACAGCTAAAGGAAAAGTATTGAATATTAGACATTTACCTATGGAATTATCTGGTCCTTTTGATTTAGTATATGACAAAAATGCAGCTAGAAAAAAGATAGATGACAGAAGCTCTGCTCTTCCTACAACACCTGTTACCTAGAAAGGGAAAGGCAGGGGGGTCCATATTAATGAAAAGCATTTTGAAATTTTAACTATATATAATTGCAACAGCAGTTTAATTAGAAATTAAGCTGCTGTAACTTATCAAGTGTATATTTCTGTTTTATAGGTATTACTTGAGTGCCCTCATGTGGTGAATTTGTGTATCTTACATAAAAATGTATTCATCAGTAACTATAATAGCTTTTATTATTTTAACTATCAATACTTATAGACTCCGAGAAGTTGCAGAAATAGTACAGAGAGGTCCTGTTTACCCTTTACCCAGATTCCTTCAATAGTAACATCTTACAAAATTATATAGTATACCATCTAGACTTTGTTCTAAATATTTTTTAATACAAGTGTTCTTAAAATATAAATGTACAATAAATTCAAAACAATGCATCGTATCTCACAAATAAAACCTGAAAAGTTTAAAAAGACAATACATTTAAAATATCCTTTTAAACTAAAAAAAATTTCAATATAAAATCCCCCTAAACTCCCTTTAAAGTGTTCTTAACTCACTATAAAACTTAAAACAACCTATCATTTTTGTAGATGTATAGAAAAATGTTCAGTTAGATACCAAAAGGTTCAGGATATTGGGAGAGACACACAACGCCCCTGCAACACACAAATACAACTCTGCAAAGTTTAAACACACAGACTATTGTTTCAAACTAAAAGCTTGTAATAAAACAACTAAATAGAGTCCTCCTTGCTCTGCTGAGAGGCAATTCTGGAGTCTCAAGATTACCGAAATAAGTAAGGTTATAATTTGAATATGTGTTGGTCATAAGCATACTGGCAATAGTAGAGACAGCGCACAATTTTTAAACACATGGTAATAAATAATATGACATCACTGAGCATCATTTGTTAGGATGTCTGCTTATATTTGCATGTATTTTGATACATGTTCATGCCTTACATGAGTTTCTCTTATTGTTTTCTGTCCTTTGAAAAACAAACAAAGCCAAGTTGACAAATACTTAAAATCTTTATTCATAAAAAAAATTAGCAAAGAAAAGAACTGTATTTATTTATATTTTACATTGCTAAAGTTGAATAATTACACATTATATGTTTATGTTTCAAAAATTGTTTTAAATTGAAAAATTTTACACAATAGGAAAGCTACATCCTGTGCACTAGGAAGGTAAGACACTGTACCAAATTAAGGAGTCTTTAAATACTTGAAGTCATGGTTAATATTTTTTCCTTAAAAACATAAACCATCATAGTCATGTGTAGGAATAATGCAAAAAATTTTACTTACTGCTTCTGTGTGTATTGGGTGCACTGCAAAAAGTAAAGAGGCAATCATACTACTCTGGTTATTCAGAAAAAGTCTGCAGACTTTAAGAAATATCACACTAACCACAGCATGAAAAATCATATTTAGGAGATGATATGACATTGGTGTTAGTTCACTGAACAGATAATTTAAGCGAAATGTCAACACTGTTAAGGGACGGTAAGACTTGTGGCTTCTCTCCTATAAGGAAAAAAACAATCATTGATTATTAAAGTATCCTGGTTCTTCTGGATACATAAACTAATAACTACTTTTACTACTAAAGAATCTACATTTGGCTGAGAAATAACAATAAACTAATAAAAGTCTCAAGAATAACATAAACATAAAAGATAGCTTTATGTGGGTGTTTTGGTGTGTGTGTTTTCCTATTTTCTTTGTCCAAAAACAAGGCAATTTCCTCTTTGATATATAGTTGAGTTCAGTTTAGTTGCTCAGTTGTGTCTGACTCTGCAACTCCACTGACTGCAGCATGCCAGGCTTCCCTGCCCATCACCTACTCCTGGAGCTTGCTCAAATGCATGTCCATTGAGTTGGTGATGCCATATATATATATATACACATAGATATGTGTATCAGTATATATATATACACACACACACATATATATACATACACACACTGATATATAGTAATCAAAGAATAGAAGAAAAACATCTGACTACTAATTCAATACACAGATTAAGGAAATAGGATAAGAGTGGCATTAATCAAACTGTAGTACAGGAGTTCCCTCCAAAGCCTATTTCCCAAACTATTACCAAAAAACATTCATGTAACTGCTGGCTAGATTTTCAAAAGGAAACATAAGAACAGAATGATCACCCAGTGCCATTTAAATAACAATGACTCAAAAAGGTTGCCTAGTTGTCTTATGAAAAAACACCTCCATAATGTATAAACCTGAATACATTAAACCAAAAATTCCTAAGTACTACACAGGGATTGATGTAAGAGAAAAACTTTCTTAAAGAATAGACACTTTTGCTATTGTGGTCTCTACTTGTAGCAGATAAAAATTTTATGTTAGGTACTAAATTTCTTTATAAATGAAAAGTTACATTTAACAAGAAATATTTTTACTCCAAGACAAAGTCAAAGCAGATTAAGAATAAAACACACAAGTTAAAAAGATACAAAATATTATGCTAGTCATTTTTTCGTAATTTTATATAAAGGCATCCACATCACATTCCTTGCTCTCCTACCTCTACCGTAGTTCATTATAACCCTGTTTTATAGCTATAGACTTAAGCCTGCTCATCCTCCATAGGGAACACTGGGAAGCACAAGAACCAAACATTTCCCATTTTGAAATTATGAACATTTAAATATCTCCATCTGTACTGACTACATACAACATGAGTGCTACCTACCTCAAATGTTTTTCTCTTTCTTGCCTAATTCCTGTACATCCTTCAGATTTCACCTCAAACATACAGAAATGTTTTTAAGGCAATGTATTGAACTGAAATCATTTATACCAGAAAGCAACTTTAAGGTCAAAATCTAATGTCATGATTAAAACCACAGTAGATACTAGCATAATTTGGGGACAGAGGGTATGGGTACAGGGGAATGAATTATCTAGAAAATAATGTAGTAATTATCAAGAAAATAATATCATGACAGGACCATATTTTCCCTTTGTTATCAAAAGACAATTCTTCTAAAAGCTAGAACTGGGTGAGAACAGAAAGGCTGCAGGAAAATAAATAACCTGCTTCTTTATTAAGAAAAAAAAAAAATACTTGTTTGTGACTAAAAGAATGAAAGATTCCATACCCCTTCTTGAGAAGTTTCCAAGTTTGGAGAATTTGGAAAGGGGCCATGAATGACAGATAACAAAAAGAGTGTTACATGCTATGTTTCAACAACTGTGTGCTACATATTACAGACAAATTAATTAATGAATCCTCAAAGTTTATTCTTTTATAGATCAGGAAAATATCTCATTACCTAAAAGCTGTGTCCCCACCTACTTCACACAGCTTTTATATCATACAATTAAAATTAGAATCCAGTCTATATGATCCTAAGCTGACAGGTGTTTGGTCCTTAATAGTTTAACACTGACCTTCAAAATAAAGTTACTAGCAAAGGAAAAATACCTTCATAAAAACAACCTAAACTTTTGGGTTCTCAGTATAAAATCAAAAAAATTATTAGATATGAGATATGGCACAAATTAAAATTTTTAATAAATAAATTTTTCTGTAGAAAAATAGTTTATATGTGTACTTTCCATTTTTATTCAATCTGTAATGAAGCTATATAATTTTTAAATGGTTAATGCTTAGTTGCTCAACTGTGTCCGACTCTTTGCAACCCCATGGACTGTAGCCTGCCAGGCTCCTCTGTCCGTGGGGATTCTCGAGGCAAGAATCCTGGAGTGGGAACACTGGGAAGCACAAGAACCATGCCCTCCTCCAGAGGATCCTCCCAACTGAAGGATGGATCCCAGGTCTCCCACAGTGCAGGCGGATTCTTTACCAACTGAGCCACTAGGGAAGTCCTTTTAAATGGTTAAATATACCACAAACAGTTATCTCCTTTGCTTGACTCATAAGAAAGAAAAAAGAAATGAAGTCAGTTAGCAAGAAATAGTTACGTATTGCCCTTATTGTCAGAGAAGGCAATGGCACCCCACTCTAGTCCTCTTGCCTGGAAAATCCCATGGACGGAGGAGCCTGGTGGGCGGCAGTCCATGGGGTCCCGAAGAATTGGACATGACTGAGTGACTTCACTTTCACTTTTCCCTTTCATGCATTGGAGAAGGAAATGGCAACCCACTCCAGTGTTCTTGCCTGGAGAATCCCAGGGAAGATGGAGCCTGGTGGGCTGCCGTCTATGGGGTCGCACAGTCGGACACGACTGAAGCGACTGAGCAGCAGCAGCAGCCCTTATTGTTTTCCTAATATATTTGTTTTTTACACACATATATTAATTTTAAAACATTTAAGCCAAGGTACACAATCAAGGAAAGTATCAGGTACTCCTTTAAAAAAGATAATCACGTTTTCCACTTCCTATCTAATGTATTACAAATATTCATGTCTTATATGAAATTTCTGAGGAAAAACTAAACTACTAAAACATTTTAAAATCTGAGATACATATAAGTAATTCATACTTACTTCAGACATAGGGGTCCCCCAGAAATCATTCTGAAATAAAGTTTTTAAAGGTGTAGATGGATGCAGGTCTTTATTATCCAGTATTGCTGAAACATCGTCAAAAACAAAACCACAAAACAGGCTGTTCCAATAGCAAACAGCAACCACACCAACTATTAAGGTTACTTCTTTGAGGTTAATATCAGCCATCTTTTCCATAAGCACTTGTGGACAGGATCTGGGGAAAAAAACATGAAGATACAACGAAATAGTGAAGCTGCTCAGTTGTGTGCGACTCTCTGCGATCTGATGGACTGTAGCCTACCAGTCTCCTCCATCCATGGGATTTCCCAGGCAAGAGTACTGGAGTGGATTGCCATTTCCTTCTCCAGGGGATCTTCCCGACCCAGGGATCGAACCCAGGTCTCCCGCATTGTAGACACACGCTTTACCATCTGAACCACCAGGGAAGTCCTCTAAGGCACGAGGGAAGCCCAAAATGAAATAAACAACATTTTTTTAAAATAAGTACAGTTTTAATAGAAGGATAATAAGTAAAATAAAGACAGAATGTGAATTCTCAGAGAGAATTAATTCTTTAAAACTCAGTTCAAAAATCGTCCACCTAAGGAGTACGTCAAGGCTGTACATTGTCACCCTGCTTATTTAACTTATATGCAGAGTACATCATGAGAAACGCTGGACTGGAAGAAACACAAGCTGGAATCAAGATTGCCGGAAGAAATATCAATAACCTCAGATATGCAGATGACACCACCCTTATGGCAGAAAGTGAAGAGGAGCTAAAAAGCCTCTTGATGAAAGGGAAAGAGGAGAGTGAAAAAGTTGGCTTAAAGCTCAACATTCAGAAAACGAAGATCATGGCATCTGGTCCCATCACTTCATGGGAAATAGACAGGGAAACAGTGGAAACAGTGTCAGACTTTATTTTTTTGGGCTCCAAAATCACTGCAGATGGTGACTGCAGCCATGAAATTAAAAGACGCTTACTCCTTGGAAGAAAAGTTATGACCAACCTAGATAGCATATTGAAAAGCAGAGACATTACTTTGCTGACTAAGGTCCGTCTAGTTAAGGCTATGGTTTTTCCTGTGGTCGTGTATGGATGTGAGAGTTGGACTGTGAAGAAAGCTGAGTGCCGAAGAATTGATGCTTTTGAACTGTGGTGTTGGAGAAGACTCTTGAGAGTCCCTTGGACTGCAAGGAGATCCAACCAGCCCATTCTGAAGGAGATCAGCCCTGGGATTTCTTTGGAAGGAATGAAGCTAAAGCTGAAACTCCAGTACTTTGGCCACCTCATGTGAAGAGCTGACTCACTGGAAAAGACTCTGATGCTGGGAGGGATTGGGGGCAGGAGGAGAAGGGGATGACAGAGGATGAGATGGCCGGATGGCATTACTGACTCGATGAACGTCAGTCTGAGTGAACTCCGGGAGTTGGTGATGGACAGGGAGGCCTGGTGTGCTGCGATTCATGGGGTTCAAAGAGTCGGACACGACGGAGCAACTGAACTGAACTGAAGAAGCATTAGCAGACCACCTCTCCATATTCCGAAGGTAGAAGGAAATGGCAACCCACTCCAGTACTCTTGGCTGAAAAATTCCATGGATAGAAGAGCCTGGTAGGCTACAGTCCATGTAGCTGCAAAGAGTTGGACAGGACTGAGCAACTTCACTCACTCACTCACTCACTCTCTTTCATGTGTGTTTTCATACCTCTATTACAGTTCTTTATCACATCAATAAGCAGAGACATTACTTTGCTGACTAAGGTCCGTCTAGTCAAGGCTATGGTTTTTCCTGGGGTCATGTATGGATGTGAGAGTTGGACTGTGAAGAAAGCTGAGCGCTGAAGAATTGATGCTTTTGAACTGTGGTGTTGGAGAAGACTCTTGAGAGTCCCTTGGACTGCAAGGAGATCCAACCAGTCCATTCTGAAGGAGATCAGCCCTGGGATTTTTTTGGAGGGAATGATGCTAAAGCTGAAACTCCAGTACTTTGGCCATCTCATGTGAAGAGCTGACTCATTGGAAAAGACCCTGATGCTGGGAGGGATTGGGGGCAGGAGGAGAAGGGGATGACAGAGGATGAGATGGCTGGATGGCATCATTGACTCGACGGACGTGAGTCTGAGTGAACTCCGGGAGTTGGTGATGGACAGGGAGGCCTGGTGTGCTGCGATTCATGGGGTCGCAAAGAGTCGGACATGACTGAGTGACTGAACTGAACTGAACCTTTCCTGGTGGCTCAGAGGTTAAAGGCTCTGCCTGGAATGTGGGAATGGCAACCCACTCCAATACTCTTGCCTGGAGAATCCCATGGAGGGAGGAGCCTGGTAAGCTACACTCCATGGCGTCACAAAGAGTCGGACAGGACTGAGAGACTTCACCTTCATGTTTACATTCTTTAGCTAACTAGATAGCTAACTTCTTCAGCTATCACAGGTCAGTTACCTGGGAAATGAAGATAACTAAAGAAAACCTGGTATGATATGTCCCAGCAGGATCTAAATGAATCCTTGTGGGAAAACAAATATATACTTAAAAAGACAATGATCATGAGTTTTCTAAAATGTATATAAATCTTAGACAAAATCTTGATAAAATGTAGATAAATTTTAGTACCTTATGGTTCTGAAGATCAACTATTACTTAAATCAAGAGTCCAAAATTGTAGCCTGAAGCCTTGCTCAGATTGATCAAGTCTTTTCAAAATGTCTGTCTGAATGCCTTTAAGCTCACTGTATACTAGCCAGTTTACTACAGTTCCATTATCTTCCACTGAGGTTGAGTTATTTGATGGATTTATGTTATCTGCTTGGCCCCTGGGGTATAGAAGCAGTTTATGATCCAGATATAAACCACTGTTTTTCTTTTTCCCAATGTAACAAAAGCCTTCAATCTATAGACTGGCCTTCATTCATACATGACAATGTATAATTTAAGTCAAAGCTTTAAAAAGAATCCAGTGAAACAATGCTTATAGAGGAGAAAGAACTATATGAACTGGAGGTTATTGAAGAAACAACCCTATTATAAAAATAAGGATGCTGATGATTTACTTTTCTAGTTTGAGTAGTGTCATTAGCATAACTTTAGTTTATCGCTTGTGGAGAGAACCTTCTCCAAATATGTAAACCATCTTAACCTGTGAATATGTTACCTTATAGCAAAATAGACTTAAAAGGTGCAACTAAATTTAGGATTTTGAGATGAGGATATTATCCTGGACCATCTAGGTGAAAAGAAACCTCACAAATGAATCAGGGACACAGGAGAGTCAAAAAAAAAAAAAAAAAAGCAGAGGTCAGAGTGATATGATGGTTAGCTGGGGGCCACAAGTACAATGGCAGAAGCTGGAACAGGCAAACAAACACATTATTCATTAGAGTTCCTCAAAGGACTACAGCCTGCTGAGGATTTCTGACTTCCAGAACTGTAAAATAATAAATCTGATATTTTAAGCTACCACATTTGTGGCATGTGTTACAGTAGGAACAGGAAATTAATGTGTCATTCACAGAGCCAAAAGATCTGGAACCTGAGATAAATCTGTAGGAGTTTTGGTCAGATCAGAGAAGAACAACAAGAGACATCAAATCAGACATAAGATTTGTATAAAAATGCATACACAAGAGCCTATGAGAAGGTATTAAATTATTTTAGAATTAAGAAAAATTTAGAAAACATTAAACTTTTTAAGTGCTGCACACAATATGCCAGCAAATTTGGAAAACTCAGCAGTGGCCACAGGACTGGAAAAGGTCAGTTTTCATTCCAATCCCAAAGAAAGGCAATGCCAAAGAATGCTCAAACTACTGCACAATTGCACTCATCTCACACACTAGTAAAGTAATACTCAAAATTCTCCAAGCCAGGCTTCAAAAGTACGTGAACTGTTAAGTTCCAGATGTTCAAGCTGTATTTAGAAAAGGCAGAGGAACCAGAGATCAAATTGCCAACATCCTCTGGATCATCAAATAAGCAAGAGAGATCCAGAAAAACATCTACTTCTGCTTACTGACTATGCCAACGCCTTTGACTGTATGGACCACAACAAACTGTGAAAAATTCTTCAAGAGATGGGAATACCAGACGACCTGACCTGTCTCTTGAGAAATCTGTATGCAGGTCACGAAGCAACAGTTAGAACTGGACATGGAACAACAGACTGGTTCCAAATCAGGAAAGGAGTACGTTAAGGCTGTATATTGTTACCCTGCTTATTTAACTTCTATGTAGAGTACATCATGAGAAACGCTGGGCTGGAAGAAGCACAAGCTGGAATCAAGACTGCCGGGAGAAATAACAATAACTTCAGATATCCAGTACTCTTGCCTGGCAAATCCCATGGATGGAGGAGCCTGGAAGGCTGCAGTCCATGGTGTCGCTAGGAGTCGGACACGACTGAGCGACTTCACTTACACTTTTCACTTGCATGCATTGGAAAAGGAAATGGCAACCCACTCCAGTGTTCTTGCCTGGAGAATCCCAGGGACGGTGGAGCCTGGTTGGCTGCAGTCTGTGGGGTCGCACAGAGTCAGACACAACTGAAGCGACTTAGCAGCAGCAGCAGATATGCAGATGATACCACACTTAGGGCAGAAACCGAAGAACTAAAGAGCGTCTTGATGAAAGTGCAAGAGGAGAGTGAAAAAGTCAGCTTAAAACTCAACGTACAGAAAACTAAGATCATGGCATCTGGTCCCATCACTTCATGGTGAACAGATGGGTAAACAATGGAAACAGTGACAGACTTTTATTTTGGGGGGCTCCAAAATCACTGTAGATGGTGACTGCAGCCATGAAATTAAAAAGCAGAGACATTACCTTGCCTCAAAGGTCTGTCTAATCAAAGCTATGGTTTTTCCAGTAGTCATGTATGGATGTGAGAAATGGACTATAAAGAAAGTTGAGTGCCAAAGAATTGGTGCTTTTGAATTGTGGTGTTGGAGAAGATTCTTGAGAGTCCCTTGGACTGCAAGGAGATCCAACCAGTCCATTCTAAAGGAAATCAGTCCTGAATACTGATTGGAAGGACTGATGCTGAAGCTGAAACTCCAGTAATTTGGCCACCTGATGCAAAGAACTGACTTATTGGAAAAGACCCTGATGCTGGGAAAGATTGAGGGCGAGAGAAGGAGGTGACTGAGGATGAGATGGTTGGATGACATTACCGACACAATGTACATGAGTTTGAGTAAACTTCAAGAGTAGGTGATTGACAGTGAGGCCTGGAGTGCTGCAGTCCATGGGGTCGCAAAGAGTTGGACACAACTGAGGGATTGAACTGACTGACTGACAGTTTTTAAAGACATGCTAAATTGAAACCAGCAAATCAGAAAGGTAATTAGCTGTACCTTTTGAAGATGTATAGAAAAATTATCGAAGGGTTTATCTTGATCCAGAAGCAATTTAGCATACCTAAATGGTATGGACTTGTACACACCTATTATCATGACAAAGTTGATACTGCTTATTTAAAGACTGGAGAGATCTGCTTATTTCCTTCTCAATCACACTAAAATAACAGTTGTTACTTCTTAGAAAAGGAAGACTATAAATTCACAAGGATAAAGACAACTGGAGAGGAGATATCAGAACATTCTGGAAGCTGAAAAGGCAAAAGGATTCCTAAATGACTCACAAAACTCAGGAAAGTGAATCCTTAATTGAAGGGGGAAAAGCTGGAAAATTTTCTTCACCCCTTACAGCACCAATCTCAAAAACTGGTGCATAGGAACTCAAGAAGTAGGGTGAGGAACAGATGGATTTGTTAAAGTTTAGACCCCTCTCTCACTGCATAGAGTCAAGTAACTTTCCCTCCTACATCAAAGCAGAAGACTGGAGAATTTCTCTCTGGAGCAGGTGAAACAGAGTGTCTGCTTCTGGAGATGATAGAAAGGACACAGCGTATTAAAAATGAGGGTTAAGTTAAAAGTATGTCTACATACTTTTAGACCCTCAAGCTATCTTCTACCATTTGAACCCAGAATCCTGTACAAAAAGAGAGGGTACTAAAACTTTCAGAAAGAAATAAGGCAGGTTCCATACCAAAGGTCAAAATCCAATTAAACTCCTTTTTTTTTACCAACAATACTAGCAGCCAGAGAAAAAAATCCAGAAAACAAAAAGGAAATAATGCTTCACATTTCTGCTGGATAATCATTTCCAAATTAAAATTTTATTTTAATAAAGTCTAATTTCCCAAGTAGGAAAGCAGAATAAAAATACTGTAAAACATTCAAGATCTCAAAAACGTACCTCCAACAATTCTCCTCTCAGGAAACTAATAGAAGACTTACTCCAATAACACGAGGAAGTAAGAAACACAAAGACAGGGAAATCAGGAGACAGGAAATCAAGCACCAGAGAGTGACAAAGGAAATACCCAAACTACAGCCATTCAACCAGTAATACCCAGGCAACAATAGAATCGGTCAGCAGGCTATTGAATGACAGTCTCAAGAAATAATTTAGAGAACACTTGATGAGTTTAAACACAGAGTGAAGAATGATTTTACTTTAAAATCATGTGTGTCTCTAATACAGAAAAACAAAACAACTCAAGACTTTCACCATCAGGTAGTGAAAATCAAGTCTTGTGGATGGGTCAGAAACCTCTCAGGTGGCCTCCCTTTCCATAATATTAAATTATTGACCATGCGATTTCTGGATTTAAGACTTTTAGTTGAAAAGTATAAGAATTTATAGCCAAGTTTACAAATATTGAAATTTTTATAAGACCAAGGGAGTTGCCATAGTTTTAAGTATAGTTTTCTAGTTGTTTAAATTTTGAGAAAGTTTTGCTTGTTAGGTCAGGCATCTGAAGTCCCTGAATAAAAATGAAAATACTAAAATTACAAATGCAGCTTTAAATTAGGTAAATCAAGCTTTAAATGTAGCTAAGAGCATTTAGTCCTTTCTACTTCTTGTGGTCATATTCTTCAATAGGTTAAACTGAACTTTAAATGGTACTGTCAGGAAAGCCAGATGGTAGGTTCCAATGCACATGCACTTTTCAAGTTCTTGCATACTGCATTATTTTTTACTATCAATCAAGCAAGGTAAACCCAGAAACAACGTGGGAGAGGTTATAAAGGGTCAAGACAATAGAATTTTTGAAGATTCTCTAAGGAAGCATATTATGAGACAAAGGGAGGAGAGCTATTTCTCATATATGTCCTGAGTTCAGTTCTGGAGTCATCTTGGGTTTTGTATAAAGGAGCCACCTGCAAGGAAAGAGGTTAGGGCAAAGGGGGAGGGCTACATAAGGACATAGAGAGAGGGCAGCAAGATTCACTTTACTGTAACAATGTAACACATCCCTGTTGCATGTTAGTTGTAGGAGTGCTATAGACTGGATGTTTGTGTGTCTCCCCCACCCACAAATTCATGTTAAATCCTAATGCCCGATGTTATTTGGAGGAGGGGGCCTGGGTGGAGCTTCATATTATTATAAGGGCATTAATCCTACTAATGGATTTGAGAGATCCAGTGCCCCTTCTGCCATGTGAGGACACTGTGAAAAGATGCCTGCTATCAACCAGATCCTCACTAGATACTGAATCTGCTATGCCTTGATTCTGGACTTCTCAGTCTTCAGAATTGTGAGAAATTCCTATTGCCTATAAACCGCCGAATCTACGGTATTCTGTTGGCAGCACAAACAGACCAAAAGGAACTTCCAGTTCTTTTCCTAGGCACGAAAGCATATTCACACAGATACACAGTGTGAGTGGATGGAAAGCTTGATTGGCTTACCAAATGCGGTGTCACTATATCCAAAGAATACAAATGCAACTGACCACTCGTAAGCACATTATGAACATAGAAGACAATGCAAGTCCTTCAAAACTGTACTGAGTGCTCACTCTTCCATACCCCGACAACACAATCATGGAAAAAAGAAATCCATAGGACTATTTTATGACATATTTATATTACATGAAATCTGGGAGTATTTAGCCTGTCGAGGAACATCTTCTCACCTCAGCAGTTTCATGATTATATCTTCTTCAGAAGTAAGCCTTTGGCTTGCATGGTTTGTATTCACACTGATTCCTACTGATCTTTCCAGTCTCTTCATGGTGAGAGAAGACAAGTGTCTGCTTGCTGCACACAGATTCCTCTCCATGAATGCAAGGCTAAACAAAACATTTTCTGCACACAGTAGAGACTAAATTTCTCAACACCATGCTTTATGTTAGAAACTGGAACAGTAAGTTACTATTCCTTTTCTTGATAAGGCAGCATAAAAGGGATGGAAATTACATCTAGAATGTAGGTTGGTTGGTACAGAGAACAGAAGTAGCAATTATAAAAGGCAAGTCTTTTTGTGAAGTGACTCTGGGAAGATAAAACTGCTCATAAACCCAAAGAGATGAAAGAAGGCAGATTTAGGCAAGTGCTCCTATAGTAAAGCCATTTATTAAACTGTCAGATAATTTCCTTCTCTTGGTGAAAATTCAGTGATTTAGAAAACTATAAGAAGAATAATAGTGGGTTTTAGGGATTTTCCTCAAAATTATACATAGGGAGTGACTGAACTAGAACCTGAGTTAAATTTATTTGTCCACAGTTAGGTACAAACATACTACAGTGCATTAGAGCCTAGACCTTAGTTAACTCATTTCCTACTGCATCCCCAGTAGCAGAGTGAATGAATAAGCCCTAAAATACCGTTAGAATGAGTAAAGTGTATTAAAAAGTAGAGACATCAGTTTGCCTAGAAAGGTCCGAAGAGTCAAAGCTATGATCTTTCCAGTAGTCATGTACAGATGTGAGAGCTGGACCATAAAGAAGGCTGAGGATCGAAGATTTGATGCTTTCTAACTGTGGTGCTGAAGAAGACTCTTTGAGAGTCCCTTTGAGAGCAAGAAGATCAAATCAGTCAATCCTAAAGGAAACCAACCCTGATTATTCACGGGAAAATTGATGCTGAAGGTGAAGCTCCAATACTTTGGCCACCTGATATGAAGAGCTGACTTGCTGGAAAAGACCCTGATGCTGGGAAAGATTGAGGGCGGGAGGAGAAGGAAGTGACAGATAGGATGGTTGGATGGCATCATCAACTCAATGGACATGAGTTTGAGTAAACTCTGGGAGATAGTGAAGGACAGAGAAGCCAGGCATGCTGTAGTTCATGGGGTCACAAAGAGTCAGACATGACTTAAGAGACTGAAAAACAATAACAAAGTTATAAAATTTAAGCAAGATTTTGCATTTAATCAGTATTGTAATTGAGATGTGGGTTGTAACTTTAGTTTCATCAATTATTACAAAAGTACTTAGGTTCTCTGAACCTGTACTCATTCAGTTTTGAAAAATGAGAATAAAACTTACTATTAGGCCAGGTACCTTAAATGTGAAGAAGAAAGTGAGGAGAGGTAAAGGCAGAAAAGACTAAAACAGACAGAACAAAAATAATAAATAGAAAATAACAGTCATAATGAATGAAAAAACAAGAATAAAAATAAGGTGCTGCAGCAAAAATAACAGATTACTACTATAAAAGCAAGTATATAGTTTTAAGCACAGTAAATGACATACGTGCTCCAGAAACACTAGCTTTCCTCTCTGCCTCCTCCTGCTAAATTATGAATTGAAAACACTGAACATGAAGAATATTTAATTCAAATTCTTGAGTAAACAAAGTTATGTAATCAGAATACATATTTTAATATAGACAGCAAGACAGAGGAATAAGCACATTACAAGTATTGGTCTCCATCATGGAAGAGAAAGCCATGTATCAGTTACAAACATATCCTTTAACCAGAAAGATTCATGTGCAATCATACTATTCAAGTCTGAGCAGAGTTCTTAAACTCTCCAAGCCTTGGTTTCTTAACTTAGTTGGAAACGAGAACAATATAAGCAGCTATTTCACTGAGTTATTATGAAGATTAAATGAAATAATGAATAAGCTATGGTAATCAAAACAGTTTGCAACTAGCATAAAAACACACAGATTAATAGAACAGACTCAGGAGGCCAGAAATAAAAGAATCAAGAATATACAATGGGGAAAGAATAGTCTCTTTAATAAATGGTTTTGAGGAAACAGAACCACAAGCAAAAGAACGAAACTAACCCCTGTTTTACTTCACTCACAAAAATCAACTCAAAATGGATTAAAGAATTCAACATACAACCGACTACTGTAATCCTTCCAGTAGAAATAGGGGATAAGCTCCTTGACATTGGTCCTGGAAATGACTTTTTGGATTTGGAACCAAAGCACAACAAAAACAAAACAAAAATAAATAAATGGTCCTATGTCAAATTAAAACATTTTCACATAACAAAGGAAATCCATGGAATGGGAGAATATATTTGCAAAAATAGATATGTAAACAGGTTAATATTCAAAATAAAAACTCATACAACTCAATCACAGAAAAACAAAACCTGATTCAAAAATGGCACAGGAACTTCTTCCAAAGACATATAATGGCCAACAGGTACATGAAAAAGTGCTCATAATCACACAAAGTCAGGGAAATGCAAATCAAAACTACAGAGTATCAATTACTTCACACCTGGTAAGAATGAGTATCATCAAAAAGACAAGAGGTAAGTATTGGTGGCAAAAATGAGGAAGAAAGGGAACACTTGTGTATGGCTGGTGGGAGTGCGAACTGATGAAACCATCATAGAAAACAATGATAGAGGTTTCTCAAAAACTTAAAAACAGAACTACCATACTATCCAGCAGTTCCACTTCTGGGTATATATTTGAAGAAAACTAAATCACTCTTTTGAACAGATATTCATTCAGCGTTACTTACAATAGCCAACCCATGGAAACAACCTAAGCATAAATGCATGGATGAAAGGATAAAGAACACGTCTGAATAGTATGGACGCACAAGGCAATATGACTCAGACACACACGAAAAGAAATCTTTCCATTTATGACATCATGACAACATGGATGGAACATGATGGCATTATGCTAAGTGAAACGTCAGAGAGAGAAAGAAAAACAACTGTGATCTCCCTTATATGTGGGATCTAAAAAAAGCAAACTGACAGAAACAAAGAACAGATCTGTCAACAGGCACAAACTTTCATTTATAAGATAATTTATGGGGACATACGGCATAGTCAAAAAAGGGTTAATGAACAGTGTTTGGCATACCATCTTCCAGTAAAGGACCAGACAAAATGATCACTATTCTACAAATCCGATGAATGTCTCTAAATGGATCACAAAATTATGTTTTTTATTTTCTACTGAACGGTTTGGAAAGAAATTATTTTCAACAGTAAACTTCGGTATCAATTATAGTTAGAAAATGAAAGAAAGAGCTTCAAATTTTAAAAAGATGGATGCACTGGTCCAGTTGAAAATATATTTAGCTTTCAAGTCTACAGCTTAAGAAAGTTTTCCTAGCGGTGTATCACATTCCAGAATGGTTGAGAGCAGCCCGATGGGCAAAACTTGCACAAAGAAAAGCTGCAAGCGTTTAAGAAGGCAGTTGTCAGGGAAAACCACCCTTGGTCACCAAGCAAGTGACAGCAACAGGGCTGGTGAGTACAGAGGTGCCTTCTCTTTCTACCTCCTAGCAGTGGCCTGGGCAAGTTCTAACCTCTCCTCTCTGGAACCTTCGCTCAACCTTCTCGTTCGTCAACCCGCGAAGATAATGGGGCTACAGGTAAGGCGGCCGAGGTCGGAGGATGCCGTGTCGTCTTCCCAAATTCTCACTCGCCCCCTGCCAGGCTCGCGGCCCCCACTCCACTGTACAGAGACAGACTATGAAATCGAAGAAGCTAAGACGTCTGCCTTTTTCCAGAGGGCACCACCCAGGGCGTCGCCAGCGAACGCCCAAGGAGAGAGCGGCGTCCTCCCACCTCTTCAGACTCCGGCCGGGCCCCTCAGCCCCAAAGGCAGCAGCTTCTCTCACCCGGGACCGCTCCCGTTAACTCCTCCCCGTCACTAACCAATAGCCCGACCTCACCTGGGAGCAGTTCCACCCGGGGTAGACTTAGAGAAACCTCGGGAAGAGCGGTCTGGCGAGCGACGCCACCGAAGGCACAGTCATGTTCGGCCTCTTTCAGGTCACCAGCGCAGACACGCCTCGGCCGCAGCGCCTCCCGCCTCCGGGCGGTTCCCCCGCACCCCGGTACCGCCGCAGCCTCCCGCACTGCACGCCGGGAACGGCCTACCTCCACTTCTCAGAGACTTCATCGTCCTAAAAGTCCCGGCCTCCAAGCAGAACTGCATTTTGGGATTTGGAGTCTTCACCTCACGCCTTCACTTCGTCCATAACACACAGTGCAGGGAACTCGCGCGGGAATCTGAACGTAAAGCATCACCGACGGTCGTGAAATGTAGGCATCGCTAGCATCCGGGCTCTTGTTGCGGCCTCGGCGGGGTGGGGAATGGTGTCGCCTAGCAGCCGCTGTCGCTATTACTCGCTCCGGACCAGTTGGCGGGATCCAGTGTCCGATAGGAAAGGCGCTGGAGAGCGGTCAGGTTTGGCGGCTGGGCCGGGCCGAGTGGGTACGGTAGCTGAGCTGCCGCCGCTGGTTGCCAGGTTTGGTGTAGGTAGGTGGATCCTGGTGAGCGCAAACCGAGTCTCTTCCCACGCAGGTTCTTTAACCTTCGGGGCAGAGATAGACAACAGCTCAGTTTCCCCGTTCCTTAGCCTCCTGTCCGCAATCGCTTTGCTTGCCTTTCGCTGCAGCCCTGATTTCCCAGGCCCAACTGCACTCGTTTCAATCGTATATTTCCTCACTTTTTTTTTTTCTTAAATCCTAGTTTTTGTTTCTCCGAATCGGGGCTCAATTTCAGCCTTTCAAGCACCCCCGCGCTTGGCACCATTAGGTGTTCGAGGTCGTAAGGGGTCGTGGAGGAGCGGGACTCAGAATCTTAGTTCTGACTTAGATTAGTTTAAGCATGGAAGCCTTCGTAATTATTTGACCTATAAAATATCTGATGATTTTTTGCAACTGCTGTACTTTTCATACAGGCTATTTAATCGACATATCTGTTACACAATTGAGAAGCAATAACTTTTTGCAGACTCCGTAGAGAGTTGTAACAATGTCATCTGTAACAACTTTAAATTACTGTAAAAACAGTAATGCTACTTACCTTGTAAATGCTAATAATACTCACTTGTTTAGTTACAGAAGGTAAAGCGCAGTGAAAGAATTCAAGATGCCACCTAATATAAACTGGAAAGAAATAAGAAAGGTTGACCCAGATGAGCTGCCTCGTCAAGAAGAATTGGCAGATAATTTGTTAATTTCCTTATCCAAGGTACTTAATTGATAAAGCATAGATACATATATACAACTATGATTAAATTGTCCCTGAAATCACTGAATGGTACAACTGAAAGAATTCTTATATTTTAAGGATTATAAAATATGAAATTGTTGCTTTTCTCTTTACTTAGGTGGAAGTAAATGAGCTAAAAAGTGAAAGTCAAGAAAATATGATACACCTTTTTAGAATTACTCAATCATTAATGAAGGTTTGTATGCAGTACTTTAATATAGCTTTGACTATTAGAGAAAGCTTAAGAATCTCTTCTTAGATAAGTTAATCTCTAAAGCACTTTGTAAAATCTAAATGACAGCTAAAGTTCCTACAAGAATGTGTAGGGGAAACAGAACAGTTGTGTTTTAAAAAGCATAGGGATGTCTTACATTAGTGAGCGAAAGTCGCTCAGTTGTGTCCCACTCTTTGTGACCCCATGGACTATATAGTCTATGGAATTCTCCAGGCCAGAATACTAGAATGAGTAGCCTTTCCCTTCTCCAGGGAATCTTCCCAACCCAGGGATTGAACCCAGGTCTCCCTCATGGTAGGCAGTTCTTTACCAGCTGAGCCACAAGGGAAGCCTAAGAATACTGGAGTGGGTAGCCTATCTCTTTTCCAGCGGATCTTCCCAACCCAGGAATTGAACCAGGGTTTCCTGCATTGCAGGCAGATTCTTTATCAACTGAGCTATCAGGGAAGCCTGTTTTATGTTAATTATGTTATAATTTGTTAGAGTAGCCAACCACTGCAGGGATTTGTTTGGAGAGGAAGAGATTTAGATGTGAGAATACCTTTTACATGCTGGGAGGAATTGGGGGCAGGAGGAGAATAGGACGACAGGAGATGAGATGGCTGGATGGCGTCACCGACTCGATGGACATGAATTTGGGTAAACTCTGGGAGTTGGTGATGGACAGGGAGGCCTGGCGTGCTGTGATTCATGGGGTTGCAAAGAGTCGGACACAACTGACCGACTGAACTGAACTAATACCTTTTAAGAGCTTTGCTGTGGCTCAGCAGGTAAAGAATCCGCCTGTAATGCAGAAGAGCTGGGTTCAGTCCCTGGGTTGGGAAGATCCCCTGGAAAAGGGAACGGCTACCCACTCCAGTATTCTGGCCTGGAGAATCCCGTGGGCTATATAGTCCATGGGGTCACAAAGAGTCAGACACGACTGATCGATGATCACTCACTTTCATACCTTATAAAGGTCAAAGACTGTTGAGTAGTTTTAGGTAAGTGGAGGCAGTGGTAAAGTGTTAACAAGCTTCTAGCGCTGGTATGCATACGTGCTAAGTCACTTTAGTCATGTCCGACTCTTTGTAACCCTATGGACTGTAGTCTGCCAGGCTCCTTTTGTAATCCTATGGACTGTAGCCTGCCAGGCTCCTCTGTGCATGGGATTCTCCAGGCAAGAATACTGGAGTGGGTTGCCCTGATCTCCTCCAAGGGATCTTCCCAACCCATATCTTTTATGCCTCCTACATTGGCAGGCAGGTTAGTGCCATCGGGGAAGCCCTCTAGAGCTGAAAGTGAAAAGTGAAGGTGAAAGTCACTCGGTCCTGTCTGAATCTTTGCAACCCCATGGACTATACAGTTCATGGGATTCTCCAGGCCAGAATACTGGAGTGGGTCGCCTTTCCCTTCTCCAGGGAATCTTCCCAACCCAGGGATTGAACCCAGGTCTCCTGAATTGCAGATGGATTCTTTACCAGCTGAGCCACAAGGGAAGCCCTCTAGAGCTGAAAGTTACCATAAATAAAAACTGGGGATAGAAAATATGCATATTCTTTACATTTGAGGAGACAAGTGCAGAAAGTTTACAGCAGGTTGTAGAAGAAACAGATGTTGGATATAGTTTGGAATAAGCTACCCAGGGCCTTAAAGGCATATCATACACTCAACAGTTAGAAGCCATTAAAGGTTTTTGAGCTATACAGTTGCCTTCAGAAGGTGTATTAAACAACACATTAAAGAGAATTGAAGTGGTTTAGACATAACATTATGTAAGAAGTTAGACATAAAATTATGGGCTAGAGTAATGAAAATTAAAATAGAAAAAAGAGATAGCTGAAAACATTACAAAGGGAAAGTTGCAATGCTTGATATAAGACTTGAAGGAAAAAGAGGAATCAAAGATGTTTCAAACTTTTAGGAATCTAGAAATTATAGCCTTAAGTAAGAAATTCACCTATTCATTCAGCAGATATTTGCAGAATGTCTCCTTGTGCCAGGCACTGCAGTAGGACAGTAAATAAAACTAAATTCTTATTTTTAGTGCTTATATTCTGATGTAAAGACAGTAGGACAGTAAATAAAACTAAATTCTTATTTTTAGTGCTTATATTCTGATGTAAAGGCATACTGAAATAACTTTTTTTAATGTTTAGATGAAAGCTCAAGAAGTAGAGCTAGCTTTGGAAGAAGTTGAAAAAGCTGGAGAAGAACAAGCAAAATTTGGTAAGTGCCTTGGAGAAAGGATTACTGTGGTGGTAAAGAGTGGATTCCATTTATTCACTAAGCAAGAGAGAATCAACTTTAATATAGAGTCTATAAAATGTGTATAGTTTATTTTGAAAGGTTTTTCTAGAACTCCTGTTTCATGGAAAATGTATGAAATAGTTACTTTCTCTTGTGTTACCTTATTATAAATATGATAGACTTTAAAAATTAATTTTATTGTTGAAATTTATTTAAAAGTTTGAGATCTAACCAATTCAAACATTTATCTTTTTTAATAGAAAATCAATTAAAAACTAAAGTAATGAAACTGGAAAATGAACTAGAGGTATGTTCTTTTGTATTCCTTAGGGTATAATTGTCATAAATATTATCATTTTCAATTATTATTTTCAGATTTTTTCATTATATTTGGCTGGAAAATCACTGAAATGATACTGTGTTTATTATTATTTGTTCAGTATATATTTTACATGCCTATTTATGTACCTTAAATTCTATTAAGGATTGCACATCCAACTAACAAAATAAAAATGTTGAGTAACCTCATGGAGCTTACAGTCTAGAGAAATATACAGAGAGATTACTATTACTGAGGTGTAGTGAGGCATGTTGGAATTTGAGGAAATTTGAGTGACAGAAAGATATAGGAGAAGAGGAGCTTTTTGAAAAAGCCAAGAGCCAAAATGTGAACATAAATGAATACATTGAAATTATGGAGATTATTGGAAAGAATGTGATACAAATGGATTAGTCTTTATAAGGAGGAAGGACCCTTTTTCCTTTGTACTTGGAAGGAAGGAAGAATGGATGTTTACAGAAGCTTTTCATGTTGGTAGGTTTAGTGCCTGGAATTTGAGAGGATGAAGAGGTCATCTGCTAAGAGTGGGAGATGTGTAGTCAAACTTTAAGGAAGTCGGATAAAACCTAAAATACATGGAGAATGAACTGGAGATTTTAGGATCTGGAATGTTTAGATCTTGGTTCTTTCACATATTATCTCTATGGATTCAGATGGTTTTATTTTTTATTCCTTATTATATATCCAGCTTCTAGGGAATTACCAGTCATTCTCAATAAGTACTTGTTAATTGAATTATGAGAGCTTCCCCAATGGCTCAGTGGGTAAGGAATCTGCCTGCAGTGCAGGAGATGTAGGAGATGCAGGATTGATCCTCAGTTTGTGGTATTTTCCCGGCCAGAAAAAGTGGGCTACAGCCCACTCTGGTATTCTTGCCAGGAAAATCCCATGAACTGAGGAGCCTTGGTGGGCTATAGTCCAAAAGGTCACGAAGAGTCAGATGCAACTAAGCACAAGCACAAGTGAGTTAACGGAGTCAGATCAAGTCTGTGCTAGTGTTTAGTAGGGCAGCTGCTACAGAATAGAAGAATAGGGCAGTTGGAGATATTGGTTGAAGCAGTGATTATAAAAAGCTAAATAGGCAAGGAAATCAAGATTGGGATGTTAGGGAGAGATTAAGGAGAAGACGAGTCAAGGCGTTAAAGGGTCTTGTGAGGTAAAAGGGCAGATGTTTTCTGAATAATTGAAGAATGTTTCTGCTTGGACAAGGTCCTGATGTGGGGATGGGAGTGTGAGACTATAATGCAGACAAGAAGAGAGTTTTAAAAAAGAAAGTCCAGAATGAGAGTTACATATGTGTAGCAATTGCTTGGGGACTTTTGATGGTAGACTGTGAGCCATGTGCTAAAATTTCTCAGTGAATTTTGTGAAGGAATGACTGAGAAGTTGGTAGTTTGCTACTACCATGAATAGGTAGTGATAAGAAAGCTGGCTATCATGTGAGAATCAAAGCAGCAGGAGGAGTTTTTACAGGATGGTGGAGGAATGATAGCCTAGAAATTATAGTTTGGCGTAAATCAACACCTTTTCTTAACCCCTAGGTATATGAGATGTGAAAGAATAAGCATTTCCAATCTGAAAAAGTTCCAAATGAAGTAGTGTACTAAAAGAGCCAAAAATAGCTAAAGCAAGGAGGTAGAAAGGATAAGTCAGTGGAAAGGCTGGGGAAGTAAAATACTAGTTTATCTTGGAAGAAGATTTTCTTTGAGAGCATAATGGAAAGCTTTTTGAGGGAGGTAAAGAGTATGAAAAATTTGGTTAACATAGAAGAGTAACAGAACTGAATGGCAGGGAGATGACTTAGAGACAGATTAGAGGACCAGAGGATTTTTGGTATTTTCGACCATGACCCAAAGGAACTGGAATATGAAGCAAAATATATTTAGTCTGCTGCAAGATTTTAAAGGTAATCTAAGTCTGGAGGTCTAATATGATAGCACTAGCCGTGTGTGGCTGTTAGCATTTAAATTAATTACTGTGTAAATTAATTACAACTTAAATTAAGAATTCATTTCATTAGCCGCACTAGTTGCATTTCAAGTGCTCAGTAGAAACATGTATATAGTGGCAGTGCAGAGAACATTTCCATTATCCTAGAAAGTTCTCTTAGATAGCATTGGTGTACATATGAGTCAGTGATATGAGGGGAAGGGCTGCTTAAAAGCTCCCTGGTCAGTGACTAGGATGGAGGCTCAGGTGGTTTCTGGTGTTGTTTCAGAGCTCTGATACTCAGGGAAAGCCTAAATAGTTCATTGCATAGACCATTACATGCCTTTGTAGCTTACCCTGATGCCTGTGGCTCAGCTATAACAGGATCTGAGTGATTGACATTCAGTTCTTTGTAGCTCTGTGTGGCTTAGGAAGAGCTTAAAGGGTTGTCTGTGAACTAAAGCCTAAATAAGCTTAATAAAAATGGTTCTTCAGCAGCTTGATTTTAAACACTTGGTGCTGATTATAATAAAATTTGAAAGTTGAAATAATTATTTGTTTGCTGTTGATTCATTTGAATCTCCAAACGTAATGGAATTAATTTATACTTTTGGTTTCTTGCTTTCAGATGGCACAGCACTCTGCAGGTGGACGTGACACTCGGTTTTTACGTGATGAAATTCGGCAACTTGAAAAGCAATTGGAACAAAAAGATAGAGAATTGGAAGACATGGAAAAAGAGTTGGAGAAAGAAAAGAAAGTTAATGAACAAGTGAGGCACATTTTTCCATTGATTCTTAACTGTTCAAGTTACCAAAAAAACACTACCTGTTTATACTTTTTATCATTTTTAGTAATGATACCAAGTTTTATGTTTTATGTATTTGTAGAAATTGATCTATATGTATTTCTAAGGTTTTATATCATAGCTGATGTTGTCATCATGTCTTTAAAATACAATGGATCAGGTACTTCTAGTGAAGGAATATGACCTAGACATTAGTTCTTTATATATGGAGGTATCTTTTTCTGCAGATGTTAAGAATTCTTTACATAAAGTTGATGGTTTGGCCTGGAATACTGATAAGAAAAAATTAGGCATTCAAAATCAGCTGATTTTCTTATTTGTCATAATTTGGGAAAAAAGAAATTTGTATTTATATTAGTGGTAGACTTGGAAATTAATCTTTAATGATATATTCAATAATAATCAAATTTTTTATTTTCAGGCATACCTCATTTTATGTAATATAGAGGTTCTTAAAGAGTGTTAATGTCACCATTTTGTAAATCAGTTCATATATTAAATCATAATGTGTCATCTTTTATACAAGCATAGTTTATTATTACCTCTTATGTTATACTAGTTACTTATAAAATAATTCAATGTTCACTTAAGTTTGAGAAAAAAATTATATTTTTGCAGATAAATTTATATTTCCTTTTAGAAAATAGTATGTTTTCTTTTTATGCCTCCACTGTCACTGACTTAGTAAAAAATTTGGTGTATATATGTATTAGTTGTCTCATCCCTGATGTCCAGAAGCTTTTTGTGTCCTTTATAAGGTCAATGTTGTATCATGTCCTGATAATCTTATTTTGTCCATTGTTCTCTTGGAAATAGATTGTTATAAATACAAGTATGACATTGATTATGAGGTAATGTTGGTATTTAAAAAGGGTTCATCATAGACTGATATATAAGGAGAAACATTCCTATTCTTTTTTTTTTTTGGCTGTGCCACGGGACATGTGGGATTTTGGTTCCCCTACTAGGGATCAAACACACGATCCCTGCATTGGAAGCATGCAGTCTTAACCTCTGGGTCTCCGGTGAGGTCCCATATTCCCATTCTTGATGTATCTATTTTATTAGATAGTTCAGAAGTAATGTAAAAGTAAGCTATTAATACCTGTATAGTTTTTGCAGTGAAAAAAGTGTAGATTGATGCCACCTAAAGGTGACGAATGGTGGCTTAGTGGTAAACAGTCCACCTGCCATAGCAGAACATGTGGGTTTGGAGGATCCTCAATATGTCAGCAAATTTGGAAAAGTCAGCAGTGGCCACAGAAAAAGGTCAGTTTCCATTCCAATCCCAAAGAAAGGCAATGCCAAAGAATGCTCAAACTACCGCACAGTTGCACTCATCTCACACACTAGTAAAGTAATGCTCAAAATTTTCCAAGCCAGGCTTCAGCAATAGGTGAACCGTGAACTTCCAGATGTTCAAGCTGGTTTAGAAAAGGCAGAGGAACCAGAGAACAAATTGCCAACATCCTCTGGATCATCGAAAGAGCAAGAGAGTTCCAGAAAAACATCTATTTCTGCTTTATTGACTATGCCAAAACCTTTGACTGTGTGGATCACAATAAGCTGTGGAAAATTCTGAAAGAGATGGGAATACCAGACCACCTGACCTGCCTCTTGAGAAATCTGTATGCAGGTCAAGAAGCAACAGTTAGAACTGGACATGGAACAACAGACTGGTTCCAAATAGGAAAAGGAGTATGTCAAGGCTGTCTATTGTCACCCTGCTTATTTAACTTCTATGCAGAATACATCATGAGAAACGCTGGGCTGGAAGAAACACAAGCTGGAATCAAGATTGCCAGGAGAAATGTCAATAACCTCAGATATGCGGATGACACCACCCTTATGGCAGAAAGTGAAAAAGAACTAAGGAGCCTCTTGCCACCCTTATGGCAGAAAGTGAAAAAGAACTAAGGAGCCTCTTGATGAACATGAAAGAGGAGAGTGAAAAAGTTGGTTTAAAGCTCAACATTCAGAAAAGGAAGATCATGGCATCTGGTCCCATCACTTCATGGCAAATAGATGGGGAAACAGTGGAAACAGTGTGAGACTTTATTTTTCTGGGCTCCAGAATCACTGCAGATAGTGATTGCAGCCATGAAATTAAAAGACGCTTACTCCTTGGAAGGAAAATTATGACCAACCTAGACAGTGTATTAAACAACAGAGACATTACTTTGCCAACAAAGGTCCATCTAGTCAAGGCTATGGTTTTTCCAGTGGTCATGTATGGATGTGAGAGTTGGACTATAAGGAAAGCTGAGCACCAGAGAATTGATGCTTTTGAACTGTGGTGTTGGAGAAGACTCTTGAGAGTCCCTTGGACAGGCAAGGAGATCCAACCAGTCCATCTTAAAGGAGATCAGTTCTGGGTGGTGTACATTGGAAGGACTGATGTTGAAGCTGAAACTCCAATACTTTGGCCACCTGATGCGAAGCGCTGACTCATTGGTAAAGACTCTGATGCTGGGAGGGATTGGGGGCAGGAGGAGAAGGGGACGACAGAAGATGAGGTGGTTGGATGGCATCACCAACTCAATGGACATGAGTTTGAGTAAACTCCAGGAGTTGGTGATGGACAGGGAGGCCTGGCGTGCTGCAGTCCATGGGGTCGCAAAGAGTTGGACAAGATTGAGCAACTGAACTGAACTCGAGAAGGAAATGGCAACCTATTCCAGTATTCTTGCCTAGGAGATCCCATGGACAGTGGACCGTGATGCACCACAGTCCATGGGGTCACTGAAGAGTTGGACATGACTTAGTGACTAAAGAACAACAACAAAAGTGAAGAATAAGCTCTTAGCGAATTATCTGTTTAGTTGACTCAGAGAAACATAACTATAGATATCTTATCATGCAGGTTCCTACCTATGCTGTACAGTAATAGAATTGCTTAGGGAGATTTCTGTGTGTGTCTTTTTCTAGGCTATTGTTCTTTGTCTAGCCTGTGTATTCATCAACTTCTCATCACTGATACCACTCACTGTTAGCTAATCAGAACTATCTTGTCGATTCATATCCTAGACTACCATCTTTATTCTTAGGCACACACACAGAAAACTTGGTCAGTTGCTAAGTCATGTCTGACTCTGCAACACCAAGGAATGCAGCATATCAGGCTTCTCTGTCCTTCACTATCTCCCAGAGTTTGCTCAAGCTCATTTCCATTGAGTCAATGATGCCATCCAATTATTTCAGCCTCTGTCACCCCCTTCTCTGCCCTCGATCTTTCACAGGATCAGGGTCTTTTCCAGTGAGTCAGCTCTTTGCATCAGGTGGCCAAAGTACTAGAGCTTCACCATCAGTTTTTCTAATGAATATTCAGGGACAACTTGAATACATAGTTAATATACCTTTTCAACCTCTAGGTTCCTTGAAATAGAATATGGATATGAGCTGCTTTGGCAATTTGTTTTTGCC
This sequence comes from Oryx dammah, assembly GCF_014754425.2. Taxonomy (NCBI): domain Eukaryota; kingdom Metazoa; phylum Chordata; class Mammalia; order Artiodactyla; family Bovidae; genus Oryx; species Oryx dammah. Next base: position 99,095,769 of record NW_024070213.1, read on the forward strand.
CTTTGCCAGTCATTCAGTTTTACTGAGTATTTATAGCATGCGAAATACTAAGGATACAGTGGGCATACTATTCTGTTTCTTAGCCATATTCACTGTCAATTACAAAGATAATATAAGCTAATAGGATACTCTGGGGATACATTTGGATATAGGAATGCTGTGGGATACTGTGGAAAGGTATACATAAGTCAGTCTTTTTTTTTTGAGTTTGAATTTTTTAAAAACAGTTTTTCAAATTAATTTATTTTTGGCTACACTGGATCTTCATTGCTGCGTGGGCTTTCTCTAGCTGCAGCGAGTATGGTCTACTCTTTAGTAGCATTCTGTGGGCTTCTCATTGCAGCGACTTTTCTTGTTGTGGAACATGCATATTCCAAAAGGATATCTGTGGATAGGAAATCATGAGAGACACTGGATAGATGATAAGAGTTTGTGGGTCATAGATATTGAAGCAATAGAAGTGATTGGAAGGCTGATTTCTGAGGCATAGAAATGTCTAATGAAATAGAGAGTGCTTCAAGGAACAGCCCAAGAAAAGTATCAGGAGTATAATGTTTCAAAAACCAAGGAAAATGAGCATTAGTAGCGTAACGGTTTTGCCTTTAAGTTCTTGACATGTATTTTCTTGTTAAATTTCCCAGTTCAAAACAGGATAGGACTGTTTCTTAATTCCCAGATGATACTAATGATAATGGTAAACTTGTAAAATTTGTAAGTGTGCATCACTTCAGTTGGGTCCAACTCTTTGTGACCATAGGGACTGTAGCCCTTCAGGCTCCTCTGTCCATGGGATTCTCCAGGCAAGAATACTGGAGTGGGTTGCCATGCTCTCCTCCAAAGGATCTTCCTAACTCAGGGATTCAACCCCTGTCTCCAATGGCTCCTTAACTGCAGGCAGGTTTTTCACTGCTGAGCCACCAGGGAAGCCCCCAAATTTGTATAGCACATTGCATTTTGTTATGAACTTTCTTTAAACTTTTTATTTTGAAAACTTTATCTTCATGAAGATTTTAGGAAAAGCAGTAAACACTCACATACTCTTTATATAGGCTCACCAGTTAACACTGTGTTACACATGCTTTATCTGTCAGTGTCTTTGCACACACAGACTTACTTCCCTCCTCTTGCTTCCCTCTCTTCTCCTTTCTTTTTTGGTGAGCCATTAGAGTTAATGTGAGATAGCATGGTACTTCTTATTTAAATATTACAAATATTATGATATTTTATTCTTAAATATTTCAGTATATTTCCACTGAAAGGAGAGGTATTTTTCAATATAATTACTTATATAACTAGCATACTCAGGAAATGTAATATCAGTTCAGTGCTGTTTTCTAATAGATAGTCCATAATGAGATTTCCTCTGTTGACCCAGTGATATCTTTTTAGTTTCCCTAGCCAAAATCCAAGCATCCATGATTCTTTTTAAGCATTATGTTGTACTGCTTTGTATTTCTAAGTAATTTAATGCTCCCTGAGAGCGAAGTCTTTTAGCTCTGATGATAGAACTGCAAAACAGTAGAGACCTTGGACAGAAGACTGCTCATTAATAGGTTTTAGGCTGAGGAATAAGAGTAATGGTTTTATTTTCTGTATCCTTTGGTTAGAGTTTTTTGTTTTTTAAACTCAACCTGCTTAATCCTTCCTATCCTTAGTTTTCAAAATTTTGGCTAACTGTTCATGTCTTGGGTCAACATGAAGTCCTCAGTAATTAAACATTTTCTGCTTTATTGACGAGAAACTGAAAACCTGACATTACATTGAATTACTGCTGAATTTTATCTTTTTTATTTGTTTTTTGCTATTTTAGTTGGCTCTTCGAAATGAGGAGGCAGAAAATGAAAACAGCAAATTAAGGAGAGAGGTTGGTAAAAAAAATTCAGTAGTGTGGTGGTTCAACAAAGATACTTATTAAAGAAGCTTCCATAAATTAATTCTGTAACCAGAACTGGAATTTGTCTAAGTAACTGATGTTTTTGAACTGTGATTTTTATGATATGACTTTGTCTTAGGGAAATAGAAAATAGAAAGGTGAGTTCTTTAAGTACTGCATTCATTGGTTAGATCTCTGTGGGTAAATCTTACTTTCTTTTTTAAGCTGTTCTTTGCTAGTTTGCTAACTCAGTATGTGAGTGGATTTCTGCCTTACTTCCTCTTATTTTATCTGGCATTCTTTTAAAACTTCTGTTTCTTATGAAATCTTACAAATTCTGTTAATTATTTGGTTCTTCTGAGCCAAATAATGTACATTGTTTATAATGAATTTTATTTTTTAATGAAAATGTTTTTTTTTTGTTTTGGTTGGTAATTAATATTCTTGCTTTCGTTGATTATCCAAAATAATATCTTATTCTCCTAAAATTTCTTTTTTTTCCTTTAATTTCTTATTATTATACTTAATTATATATTATCTTTCTCATTTCTAATTACCTTCTTCTTGTCCTTTTCTGGAGAACAAACGTCTAAAGAAAAAGGTGAGGCTTTAAGTGTTGTGAAACCTTGGGATTTTAAAGGTCTGTTTTGAGATTATTTAGAGGGTGAAATTTTGTTTCTTTGGATAGTTTTTTAAAATAGAATATTGTATTTGATCTACCTTCAGAATGAACAGCTTCGTCAGGATATTATTGACTATCAAAAACAAATAGATTCGCAAAAAGAAACACTTCTATCAAGAAGAGGAGAAGACAGTGACTACCGATCACAGTTGTCTAAAAAAAACTATGAACTTGTCCAATATCTGGATGAAATTCAGGTAAAATGAATGGAAGTCAGTTCAAAGCCATAATTTTTTATAAAACTTTCATTATAATGTAAATCTAGTATTTAGACCTACATTTAAATATATTTAGTGTAAATCTGCAAATGTATATTTGTAAAACATGAAATAAATTGCATCTTTGAAGTTCCAAATCTTGCAAATTAATTCTTATTATATGTCTATCTTGTGCATTGCTTAAGAACTAAGATTCTTAGTTACAGTTTTCTTGATACTTGATTTAGTTGGTAAATTTGATTTAGTTGATACTAAATATCTATAAAGTTCCATTTTCTCCAGCAAACACTTATGATTTCATTTAATTTTAATTTTAATTTGTTTTATTACATTGTTTCTAACTATAATGCCTTTATCTTTCCTAGACTTTAACAGAAGCTAATGAGAAAATTGAACTTCAGAATCAAGAAATGAGAAAAAATTTAGAGGAGTCTGTCCAGGAAATGGAGAAGATGACTGATGAATATAATAGGATGAAAGCTGTTGTGCATCAGACAGATAGTATGATGGACCAGTTAAAAAAAGAAAATGATCATTACCGGCTTCAAGTAAGGATTCTTGTTAGATTAAATTGGAAAGTATTTTAACTTTCTAGGATATGAGATTTTGTCTTATGATCTAATATACCATCTTACACTGTAATATGTTACCATGCTGATACATTTGCCTCTATATGGTTTTCTCGTTTCCTTACACATACTTTATTCTTCTTGCCATGTAGGATGTATGGGTGATATCTGAATGAGTATATACACAGCAGTCCTGCAAAGCTATTACTTTGGGGAATTTTCTACTAAAGACAGGTTCTGTGAACCATAAAGTTTAATTTTACACCTTAGAATAAATGTACTCTGCATGTCATAGAAACCATATATTGTTCACTACTTACACAGGATTAAACTTGTTAAAAAATAGAGTAATACTTAAAAATATAATTCAGTCAGTTCAGTTCAGTTGCTCAGTCATGTCCAACTCTTTGCTACCCCATGAATCACAGCACGCCGGGCCTCCCTGTCCATCACCAACTCCTGGAGCAAAAAGTAATTTTACAACTGTAAAGATGCACAAACCATTTAATGTCACCCTAGCTACTGCTCCAATAATGAATATGCCTTTAAATATATATGTATATATGTGCATGTACATGCTAATCGCTGTGTATAAATATTCAGTTATAATAAATATGTTTGTGTTATACTATTTTACAGGGTTTATGAAATAATTGTTGCCTTTTAGGTGCAGGAGCTTACAGATCTTCTGAAAGCAAAAAATGAAGAAGATGATCCGATCATGGCAGCTGTCAATGCAAAAGTAGAAGAGTGGAAGGTGCTTTGTTTCAATTGCTGTGATAGCTTTTAGTTTTGGATTTCAATTTTTAGTCTTAATTTTCTTTAAAGGCTTTGTACTGGTTAGTGACATTTTTATTAGGCGTTTCCAAAGGTGTATAAAATGTTTTAGCTAGAAAAGTTTTAAGAACTGCCATGTGTAGACCTCTAGAGTTGTTTATAATCATTTAATTTTAGAGGAGAGATGTTAGTAAATGTATTCTTCACTTTGTTTTTACTTAGTATCTTTTAAGTTTTAGTTTACATCAGTACATATAGTATTGCTTTGTTCTTTTTAATGACTGTATGACTGTAATTATTCTTTGTAGATTTGCCTCTTTCATTCATTCAGGATATTTATGCTTCTTCCTGTCATTTTAATGTTTTCTTTTTAAAGATTAGTTGTATACACTTTGTAATTGTAGGGAAGTAGTTATATCTTCTTGTGAGGAATGGGTTTTGAAAATTTGAGGTTGTTTAAATGAAAAGATTGAATTCCTTAAACAGAAAAAAGCACAGTGTATATCTTTGAATCACTTCTTATTTGAACTTGAGGCTGTATGCACAAAAGGGACAAGGTCATTCCAATTGTTGCTATTTTCTCACTTCCAAGATTTTTTTGCCTAAATTTTCTTGATCTGCTAATGGTATATATTGAAGTGTTGATCATAAATGAGAAATGGTTTATTAATTTTGCTGTTATGTAACAAACCCTATTTTGTTTATTTCTAGTTAATTTTGTCTTCTAAAGATGATGAAATTATTGAATATCAGCAAATGTTACATAGTCTGCGGGACAAACTGAAAAATGCCCAGCTTGATGCTGATAAAAGTAATGTTATGGCTCTACAACAGGTAAAACTTTCTCAAAAGTTGATTTGTCAGTGAGTTTTATTAAAGTTGGCAGTGAAACTCTGAACTGTCTTTCATTTATCTCCTGTGCCTAATCTAGTCACTGGCACCTTTGGGTAGATAATAAAGTCTTTAGAAGTTTCTTATACCATCCATTCCTAAGCAAAATTATAATTAGGTTTAGAGTTAGGAATAGAATTATTTTGTGTATTTTTCTCTGTTGATGCAGATAATACATTTATTGTTTGGGAATTATTTATAAGGAACTATTAGAAACTTTTAGAAATTCAAATATCCTAATACTCTTACTAAACTTTATTATACTGTGTTTTAGTGCTGAAATATGCTGTACAATGTGAAATAAACTAAAATATGGCTATAATTTGTACTGCATTAAATTTTTATATTTAGTACTAATGTATTCATATATGCCTGGTAGTCCATGGTTAGGACTCAATGCGTCCACTTCAGGGGACATGAGTTTGCTCCCTGGTCTGGGAACTAAGATCTTGCAAGCTGTGTGGCATGACCAAAAATAAAAGAAGGAAAGGAAAAAAGGAAAGAAGTTACACTTTCATAAACTTTTTTCTAGTCATAGTCTGAAAGAAAGAAGGAAATTTTGGAAGTATTTGGAAAATAAGGACAGTTGCAAAGGACAAGATTTTTATATGAAGTGTACTATAAGGCTGAAAGTGAAGTTGGGTAAGGGAAAAAAAGCACAAGGCAAAACGGAAACATAAAATGATAAAAAGATAGTTGGATGATGAGGGAAAATAACACAAAAGAAGTCATAAGTCACAGACATTAGAGAGTTCTGGAATTTCTCTTTGCCAGAGTGCTGGCCCTTGTATTATCTTTAAGTACTGGAGAGACAGCAGTATACCTACAGTGATTAGTGTAGTTGAGGTATACAAAATAGTAAAAGACAGAGTTTTGACTTGTAAAAAAATATGTTTTATAATTCTGTTAAATGAAACAAGACCTACCTTTTTCTTACTTCTAGTGAAAGTTGCTCAGTTGTGTCTGACTCTTTGCAACCCCCGTGGACTATACCGTCCATGGAATTCTCCAGGCCAGAATACTGGAGTGGGTAGCCTTTCCCTTCTCCAGGGCATCTTCCCAACCCAGGAATTGAACCCAGGTCTCCCACATTGCAGGCAGATTCTTTACCAGCTGAGCCACAAGGGAAGCCCTCTTACTTCTAAATTGTATATTAGTATTCAGAAAGTGAAAATATCTGATATTCAAAATATTTTATAGGGTATACAAGAGCGAGATAGTCAAATTAAAATGCTCAGTGAGCAAGTTGAACAATATACAAAAGAAATGGAAAAAAATACATTTATAATTGAAGATATGAAAAACGAGCTCCAAAGAAATAAAGGTAATTCAGTGTTTTATATGTAGTTATTGTAGATACCATTAAATTTTAAAAATGTTTTATTTTTATTATAATGGAATTATAGCAATAGATATATTGTTGATTTTTCTCTATTTGAATTTTATCATATTTTAAAAAAATGTTACCTGATATTATTAACTACTTTACATGTGATACTAGTGTTTAAACTTGTAAATGGTGGCAGTATTTTCTCTAGATTTTCTCTGATGAAAATTACATTAACCTCTATTGCCAGATTGGCTGTATAAAAGAAATGAAAAATGGTGATAGTATTTATCCTCCTTTTTGTAATCAACAGAGAATGAAAGAAAATAAACTTTTGATAAGTGTAACAATGTTGCAGAGATTTTTCAAAAGTCATTGACTTGTCAACATTTGAATTAATCTTATCCAACTTGATAATGTCATTTTCTCCCTACCCTGGGTCATGCAGGCTTACCTAATTCATCAAATCTTTTGAATGTAAGTCCTTACAACATCATTGATCCTGTATTTCCATAACACTACATGCTATAGTTACACTAGAGCACATGAACGCAAACTGTTCATAATTTCATGACATAGTAAGTCCATTTATTATGATTGCCAAGATAAAAAAATAAGACATGGGAAATAATGAGTGAGTCTGTGTGTGTGTTTTTGTGTAAGTGAAGTAACAGTGTTGGTGGTGTTGGTGAAGGGGTGGTGGTAATTTAGATAGTGAAGCAAAAGCCTCACTGAGGAGATATTTAAACAAAGACTTGAAGGAACTGAGGGAGGGAACCATGCATATGTTCCTGAGGAGGGGGCAGATAAGCTCAGGGCACTGAAGCAGGAGTGCATGGTGCATGTTTGAGGGACAGCAAAGAAGCCATTTTGCCTGGAGTAGCGTGAGCAGGTGGGCAGTCATTGGTATGCAATCAGAGAGCTAAGGCTGTATCACATGGGGCCTTACAATTCATTGCAAGGACTTTGGCTTTTCTTTCAAGTGAGAATGGATATCAAGGAAAGTTTCTGAAGAAAGGAGTGATGTAGTTTGACTTGGACTGTGTTTGCCATAGACCTGAGGAGTGGTAAGGACAGAAGCAGGGAAACTTGCTTACAATAAGTCTATTGCAGCAAACTGGGAAAAGGTGATAGTAGCCAAAAGCATGGAGATAGCAGTGAAGTTATATGTAGTCAGTTCTGGATGTATTTTGAAGGTGATGGAAATGAGATTTGCTGACAGATAAGATGTAAGAGGTAAGAAAGTTATCAAGGTTTTTGGTCTGAATGCTGGGGAGGACTGTGGAAAGAGAAGGTTTAGAGATGATCGGATACTTAGTTAAATAAGACTTGTTAAGTGAGAGATGCTTATTAGACATCTGAGTGAAAGTTTTAAGTAGGTGGTGGTGGTGGTGTAGTCGCTAAGTCATGTCTGACTTTGGTGACTCCATGGACTGTTGCCCTCAGTCTCCTCTATCTATGGGATTTCCCAGGCAAGAATACTAGAGTGGGTTGCCATTTCCTCCTCCAGAGGATCTTCCTGACCCAGAGATCAAACCCAGTTCTCGTGCAGGCAGTCTCCTGCGTTGCAGGCAGTTTCTTTATTGACCGAGCCACCAGGGAAGCCCATTAAGTAGGTACTTGTATATAAAAGTCTCAGCTTCAGGAGGATAGTCTAGGCTAAACATACCAGTTTGGGAACTGTATGCATAAAAAAGGTAGTGGAAGTCATGAAGCTGGCTGAGATGATCAAGGGGGAAGATAGAGATTGTTGGTTAAGAAGAAAAATCTTAAGACCGAGCTCTGGGATGCTTCTACCTTAGAGCCTGGGGAGATGACAAGGAACAACCAAAGAGACTGAAGAGAAAAGACCAGGGAGATGGGAGAAAAACCAGAAGTGTAAGGAGCCCCGGAACTCACGGGGAATGTCATTAAGGAAGAGCATAAGCAGCTGTGTCCAGTGCTGTGTTCATTGCTGCTGCTAAGTCAAGAGGAGCACTGAAAATTGACCACTGGATTTATCAGTGGTGGTTTTTAGTTCAAGAGAAAATACAGAGATGAAATAGGGCAAATACAAAGACTTCTGAGGGCTATTTCTACAAAGGAAAAGAGAAATAGAGTGGTATCTTGGGGGAAGAAGGGTAAAATGTTTTTTAAATGGATGAAATAATCATGTTTCTAAGTTAATAGGAAAGATCCATTAAAGAAGAAGCAATTCATGAATTGATGAAGCAGGGGAATGAGCAAAGGACTTCTGGACTAATAGCCTTGAGGAGGCAATGGGATGGGACCTAGTGTTCACTGGAGTAGCAAGCTTAGGAGCACAGAGAGTTACCCATAGTAGCAGGAAGAAAGCTAGGGTGTATACATGGAGTTGAATGTGGTTGGGTAGTTGTCCTGACAGTAAAAACTTCTATTTTCTCAGTAAACAAGCAGAGTTCTCAGATGAAACTGAGGATAGAGGCAGATGTATTAGAAGTTTGAGGTGAAAGAAGTAAAGAGAAGGTATGAACTTGTCATCTGAAGAATGAACAGACTCAGGAAATGTACTGTGATCATTGAGCACCATCAAGGTCCACTGGATATACTTATTTATATGTGTGTCTGTATTATGTATGTATGAGAGTTATATTTTGCCAGTAGCTTAAATTACTTTAAAAGGATGATAGGTATTGTGGGGTTTGCATATTCTGGTCAAGAGGAGGAAAGCTGACAGTTGATCTCTGCTGTCAAATAAGGAAGAGGTCTTATTTAATGACACTGTGTCAGTCTGTAGTCATATGACCCCTAAAGCCTACAGAGGAGTGTATACTACATAGTCTCTTTGTCTTGACTTTAACATGTATATGTCAGTTAATGGTGTTCCCCCTTCATTGATTTGGATTAGTTTTAGCTCTCAGGAGCATCTGAAAAATGGTGGCAAAAATCACAATGGAAGTTTATTTCTCACTTGTGTACTGATCTAGAATTAGGTGGTCTAGGGTATTGCCTTCATTTGCCTCATGTAAAACAGGACCTTACCCTCACATCCAGTCCCAAACAGCAAGAGAGAGCAAGAGGAGGCAAGAAGCAAAGAGCATGTACTGAAGGATAGGCAGTAATTTACTGTGGAAGGGTCATGCAGCAGAAGTCCTTACAGACTGCAAGGAGATCAAACCAGTCAGTACTGAAGGAAATCAACCCTGAATATTCATTGGAAGAACTGATGGCTGAGGCTGAAGCTCCAGTATTTTGATCACCTAATTGAAGAGCCAAGCCATTGGGAAAGACCTTGATGCTGGGAAGGATTGAAGGCAAAAGGAGAAAGGGGTGGCAGAGGATGAGATGATTAGATAGCATCACCAACTCAATGGACATGAATTTGAGCAAACTCCAAGAGGTAGTAAAGGACGGAGGAGCCTGGCATGCTGCAGTCCATGGGGTTGCAAAGAGTCAGACACTACTTAGCAACTGAACAACAATGCAGAAGAAAGGGAGAATAGATTTTGGGGACAGCAGCCTCTTTCACATTCTCCAGAGATCAGGGCTCACTTCTTACAAACACGTGTGATCTCCCACACTAGACCAATGCCTTATATAACTATAACCCTATAATTCAGTAGATGTTTACTATATAAGAGTGATTATTGGCAGTAAATTTTAAAATGATGGGAATGCTTATTTTGGTCTTAGCAACAATTTGGTAAGATGTACAAGTAGGAATTTTTAGCAACTAGTTACAGTTAAGTTTAATTGCAAGTGATAGAAAAATAATTTCAGATGTAACAGTGCTTTAAACAGGATGGAAATGCACTTTTCCATAATATAATCAAAGTTGAGGCAACTTGTATAGGGTTGGTGTGCTAGTTGTACAAATACCAGATACCAAGTCCCTATTATCTTGTTGCTGTGCCTATCTCAACATGTGGTTTCCATCTCATGTTATAAGAAGACTGTGTGAGTCTGGCTGGAGCCCTAATGTACATATTCCAGCTGGCAGGCAGAAGGAAGGAGAAAAGAAAGTTTCACTCCTCTCCTTTAAAAAACATTTCCTGAAAATGTGCACATGGTCTTTCTGTTTATACCCTTTAGTCACATGGCCACCCTTGGCTACTGAAATATAAGTGGAAATTTAGTCTTTATTTGAAGTGGCCATGTATCCAACTAAAAGACCATAATTCTATTACAGTGGCCACAATGGGCCACAATGATCATTCCTTGTAAAGCAGTGCTTTCCAATCTTTTATAATCCATACCCTTTCAGCTAAGAAGATTTTCTTAGAATCCTTTTTAGTTTTATTAACAAAACTGAATTCAGTTCAGTTCAGTCACTCAGTCATGTCCAACTCTTTGCAACCCCATGAACTGCACCATGACAGGCCTCCCTGTCCATCACCAACTGCCGGAGTCCACCTAAACCCACATCCATTGAGTCGGTGATGCCATCCAACCATCTCATCCTCTGTCATCCCCTTCTCCTCCTGCGCTCAATCTTTCCCAGCATCAGGGTCTTTTCAAATGAATCAGCTCTTCGCATCAGGTGGCCAAAGTATTGGAGTTTCAGCTTCAACATCAATCCTACCAATGAACACCCAGGATTGGTCTCCTTTAGGATGGACTGGTTGGAACTCCTTGCAGTCCAAGAGACTCTAAAGAGTCTTCTCCAACACCACAGTTCAAAAGCATCAATTCTTCTGCACTCAGCTTTCCTTACAGTCCAACTCTTACATCCATACATGACCACTGGAAAAATCATAGCCTTGACTAGATGGACCTTTGTTGGCAAAGTAATGTCTCTGCTTTTTAATATGCTGTCTAGGTTGGCCATAACTTTCCTTCCAAAGAGTAAGCATCTTTTAATTTCATGGCTGCCATCACCATCTGCAGTGATTTTGGAGGCCAGAAAAATAGTCAGCCACTGTTTCCACTGTTTCCCCATCTATTCCCATGAAGTAATGGGACCGGATGCCATGATCTTCGTTTTCTGAATGTTGAGCTTTAAGCCGACTTTTTCACTCTCCTCTTTCACGTTCATCAAGAGGCTCTTTAGTTCTTCTTCACTTTCTGCCATAAGTGTGGTGTCATCTGCATATCTGAGGTGATTGATATTTCTCCCTGCAATCCTGATTCCAGCTTCTGCTTCTTCCAGCCCAGTGTAAGTTAAATAAGCAGGGTGACAATATACAGCCTTGACGTACTCCTTTTCCTATTTGGAACCAATCTGTTGTTCCATGTCTAGTTCTAACTGTTGCTTCCTGACCTGCATACAGGTTTCTCAAGAGGCAGGTCAGTAGTCTGGTATTCCCATCTCTTTCAGAATTTTCCACAGTTTATTGTGATCCATACAGTCAAAGGCTTTGGCATAGTCAATAAAACAGAAATAGATGTTTTCTGGAACTCTCTTGCTTTTTCAATGATCCATTGGATGTTGGCAATTTGATCTCTGGTTCCTCTGGCTTTTCTAAAACCAGCTTGAACATCTGGAAGTTCACAGTTCACTTATTGCTGAAGCCTGTCTTGGAGAATTTTGAGCATTACTTTACTAGCATGTGAGATGAGTGCAATTGTGTGGTAGTTTATTTTATAAATATAAATTTGTAATATTAAATGGTCTTTTTAAAATGACATACCACTCTTCCTGTTTCCCATATTGGAATCAGTCATTTATAGGAGTAAGTAATCACTTCAGTTTATTGATGATTTTAATTTTTACCCTGTAGGAGCTTCAACACTTTCACAGCGGACTCATTATATGAAAATTCAGTCTAAGGTTCAAATTTTAGAAGAGAGAACTAAAGAGGCTGAGAGAACAGCTGAACTGGCCGAGGCTGATGCTAGGGAAAAGGATAAAGAACTGGTTGAGACTTTGAAGCGATTAAAAGATTATGAATCCGTATGTATTTTTATCTTGTCAGTCATGGAGGGAGACTGTTCTGTGCCATTTACTGTGTGCATTTAAAAACATTCCAGAAGTATCTCATGGTAAAGCTTATCCTGAGTTACTCTGAAGTGTTCAAACTTCTGTGTAGCATTAACTTTTGGGCAGGAAAATTGTTTTCAAACCATTTGGCTAAAGGCTTTTGCCCAGATAATCAGCTTTGCTGAGGCACCTGGATTCACTTCTTTGTAATCTATGCCATTGTACCACCATGTGACACCACTGATTGTATAAAAGTTGTAATTGGGGCAGGTTTGCTACTACTGTGCCAACACAGCTTTACTTTGTACTTTTTATATTTTTAAATCTGGTTACCGCTATATCACACAACTGATAACCTACTTATTCTAATGGTATTGCTGATTTTCCCTTACTGTTCTTTTTCCATATGTTGTTAAGTGTTTAATATGTGATATTCTGAGTTGCTTTGCCATTAGGATGCTGTACTGGGAAATGTCAATTGTTCCATTTCCTGTTATTATTACTCCTGGATTTGTTTTTTAAAAGTACCGTAAAAAAAACACAGTTTAAAGATGTAAATCTTAGTTATTTGTGCATTTCCTGTTGACTTAATAAGAAAACAAATTTATGAACTTGAGAATTTATTCAAATAAACAATGTTATATTTATATCACATTGGGTATTTTTCAGGGAGTTTATGGTTTAGAAGATGCTGTTATTGAAATAAAGAATTGTAAAAACCAAATTAAAATAAGAGATCGAGAGATTGAAGTATTGACAAAGGAAATCAATAAGCTTGAGTTGAAGATCAATGATTTTCTTGATGAAAATGAGGCACTTAGAGAGCGCATGGGTAAGGCATCTTTTAAGATATGGAGTTTGCTCAACCCTAATTGTCAAGTCATTTTTTGTTGTTTATTTTTATTTTTAATAATTGGATACCCTTTTTTTCCAAATAATTTCACCTATAAAAATATTTAAAATTAGTAAAAGTGGAACTGTTCCAATTGAAGTGGGATTATGGATTTGATGGAATTGGGATGATAGTTGGTCAGATCTGGAGCATTGCTATATTCAGTCCAAGATTTCCTCAATAATAATTGCTTGTTTAAAAAATGAAAGTCTACTAACTTAATACCATATATTACCAGTTACGTTTATTTTCAACAAAAGTAATTTGTTAGTTTACAAAATGCTCTAACTTCAGATGAATGTTGGAAACATTTAGAAATACTGTTTAATCCTTTTTAAGACTTTATTTGATAAATACTAGAATTTTATAGTTTAGATTAAATTTTACTTAGGTTGAGTATTATAAGGTTACTACTGATTATAAGAAGTAGTTAGTAAATATAGCTTGAAAGTTTGTATATTTCAGTGAATAGTTCACTAGTGAATAGTTCACTAGTTTGAATGTTATGACAGTCCAGTGTAAATTGCTACTAGAAAATGAAAATAAAGTTGTAAATAATGATTTAATTATACTTGGTAGATACCAATTAATGCTCTTCTAGGGTTAAAGTGACCACCTGTAAAAACTGTTCTCCAAAGGAAACAAAAGTAAATATTTATACATACTATTTATTTGTAAAAGTTTCTAAATAGGACCCAGATTCATGCCAGAACCTCAAGTTAGACTTAATCAATTTGACCTATCAGATTATGGCCAACTTCAATCTGGATGTTCATAAAGATGACTGAACTATATAGATAGTAGTCACAAACATCAGACTTTCTGTATTTTAAAGGCCCCAAGTCTTGCCTCATAGTTATTGAGACAATCTTGATATCTGGTTTTCAGAGCATGGTGGCATCTTAGTAATAGGAAATAGGAAAGAGGCACACTGAGAACGTCAGTCTAGTCATGATAATATAATTGATATTGATATTAATAATGACTACTCTGGGCTAAGCACTGCTATAAATACTTTATTTGTGTTAATTTTGTTATACCCCTGACAACAAGCCAAGAAGAAATACATATATACATACATACATACATACAATATTGTCCCTATAACTAGTTAATAATTAAAAGTGGGAATTGAACCCAATGGTTTTGTTCCAAAGCTTCTGTTCTTAATACATGATAGTACCACTATGATAGTCCAACATGGAGAAGACATCATAATATGTTTTTGTCAGGATTTCCATTAAAAATTGTGATAAGATTTTAGCTTATACAGTTCAAATACCTGAAGAATTCTTGCACAAAAAGTACCCTGTTCTTCAGTGATGCTGGCTAAATAGATTATAACCAGTTGCTTGATGATAACCAGGGGTTACATGCAGTGTTTTTGTAGCTCATTTGAATATTAATATGATTTTAATCATATTGCTTTTTATTTTAGGCCTTGAACCAATGACAATGATTGATTTAACTGAATTTAGAAATAGCAAAAGTTTAAAACAGCAGCAATACAGAGCTGAAAACCAGATTCTTTTGAAAGAGGCAAGTGCAGTAGTCAACTGGTTATTTTCCTGGTTGAAGCAAAGAGAAATACTAATAGTTTATACCTTGTAGATTGAAAGTCTAGAGGAAGAACGACTTGATCTGAAGAAAAAAATTCGTCAAATGGCTCAAGAAAAAGGAAAAAGAACTATCACTTCAGGTATACTGTGTTACTCCAAACCTTTAAAGAATTATTGGAAAATGAATTGTGTGGATATAGAATTTTCTCTAAGTTGGAAATATTATTGTTATATTCCTGTTGTTTTGCTACAAGTTTAATAAATGAAAATAATGGCCTGATGAGAGTGTATACGTGTCATTGAGTTCAGTCCTAAATCTGAAACAGTTGAAAAGAATAACAAGTGAACAAAATACAAACTTCAGAATCATGGACTTTAGAAAACTTTATAGTATAATCTTAGTAATTTCTAGCCAATCACAATATGTTGTGATTAGTAATTTGTTAATATGTTAATATTTTTTCCTTCCTTAAAAGCTATGCACTGAAAGCTTTTTTTGTACGTTATTCTTTGCTAAATGAAAGTAATGTTTTATTGAATAAAAATTAACATCTTTTTTTGTTTTGATTTATCTTACATGATATAAAGAGAACAGTTGGATTAGTTCTTTAATAGCTATTGCTTTTTTGTAAGAAGACCATAGAGACAGAATTTTTTTTCTAACTTGGCCCAAGCTCACAAGTATCTATGAATAATATAGAGTTTCTTTTTTTAGCATTATGCTCTCAATAGTATATCAAACATTTCTCGAAGGGCAAAACTTTGTAATTTATTAATATATTAAGCAATTTAGTAATCATTCATGATTCTTCATGTATATATCTATTAACTATTTTGGCATTTATTAATATGTTAAAAAGTGATAGAGAAGATAGAATTTGTTTTGTTTCTCATTAATATCTTATTGAAAGTGGCATAAAGCAGGCAGTTGTAGAAGAGGCTACATGTGGATCTAGGATCTTGGAAATAATTATTTTACCTTTCGTTTGAGTTAAACCTTGATTGAGTTTTTAAGAATTAAAGTATTGGGGGCTTACCAGTGGTTAAGAGTTTGTGTTTCCACTGCACGCGGTGCAGGTTTGATCCCTGGTCTGGAAACTAAGATCCCATGTGCTGTGAGGCATAGCCAAAAAAAGCACTAAAATATTGGAATAATAAAAGAGTTATTTTTATGTTTCTCATTTGTTAATTTCTTTTATTTGTAGGATTAATTGCTGAGGACCTGAACCTAACTGAACACTTTTCTCAAGAGAATAGAATGGGAGAAAGAAAATCTGATTTCATGAGCCTCAAAAATATGAGTGAAGGACAGTCAAAGGTAAATAGTAAAGCATTACTATGGCGAAGAGAATGAATATTATTATCAGGCTTTCATTTCTTCCCCTATTATCTCGTTTTGGAAATTGCTTCTTTTTATACTTGTTAAAAAGTCTCAGATAGATCCCAAGATTAATGAAACGTTGTTTACTCTGAATACAGATTAGGAGTTCAGATAAAGTAGAGCTGCCACACAGGAGACCATCATTCAATATTCCACAGTCATGTCAGAATGAGCCAGAAGAGAATATGACCATGGGATCATTATCGAGAATGTTATCTGAAATTCACCAGAGTGTAGAAAGTGAAGTAAATCCTTTTGTCTCTTTAACTACACATTCTTCATCTGTACAAGTGAAAGATGATATTTCACCTCCAGAAACTATTACAATAAGGGAGATTTTTAAAGCACCCTGTCTACAATCTTTAAGAAATCTAGAATCATTAGTCAGTACCTTTAGTAGAGAGAGTCATGAAGAAATAAACGAATATTTATGCTCTCTTTCTGATGAGTCTATGAAGAAAGTGACAGGAAGCCATCAGGCACTTGAAAAGACTAATTTCACACAAAAAAGTGATTCATCTTTACGAGCCTTATCAACAGCTTCAGATTTAATGCAGAAGTTATCACTTAGGCAAAAATCAGCAATATTTTGTCAACAAATTCATGATAATAGTGCTGGCATGGATAAATCACAAGTAGCAACATCAGAAGATGAACAGGTTCATACCCCAGTCAACTTTGCTGATACCAATTTGAAGGAAAATATAGGAAAAAGTGAAGTACCCTTACAGACAGAGATCTGGAAAGGTAAACTTGAAGTTAATGTTCCGGACCCTGTGCCAATTACTGTACAATCAAAATTACCTCAGATAGATCCACTTGAAAATCTTATAGAGCAGCTACGGACAGAACTGCTATTTCTTAGATCTCAGGTGAGCTATCCTCCAAATAACATTCCTAGGATTTTTTAAAAAATTCATTTTTATGACTTTCTAACAAAATTCTATAAGTAGCAGTTGTAATAATTTTTCTGTTTGCACATTAACACTAATTTATACACATTCTATCTTTTAAAAATCTGAAAATGCAGTATGTTTGAGATGAACTCATTAACTTGCCTAATTTATAACTTGTTTCTTTAGAATGAAGTCATAGCACAGGATTTATTGATCAAAGAAGCACAGAATAGAAATGCAGAAATAGAGCTTGAACGTCATAGAAGCCAGGCAAAACAGGTAGTGTAAAGGCAGATCATTAAAAGAGATGATTGTGGTGCTAAAGACAAAAACTTTCATTATCTGTTTCCCTTTTGCCATGGTGTTGCAGGGAGAGAGAAGGTGGGAGGGGTGATCATTACCTGTTTCACCTTTTAAATTTTATTTTTATGACTGTTGCTGTTTCTGTAGCTTGTTTTAGGTCTTTTAAACCTAAGTTGATCAAACTTTTCTTTAAACTTCAAAACTGTAAACTATTGGAATATTTTTTTAAAAAAACAATTTTCTCTTTGTTTTGTTTAGAATGAATTTCTTTCAAGAGAACTAATTGAAAAGGAAAGAGATTTAGAAAGAAGTAGAACAGTAATAGCGAAATTTCAAAATAAATGTAAGTCACTGTTATCTCTTATTTTTCTTTACTTACTTAACCTGTACTGAAAATTATGGGTGTAAAGGACTAATACATTCTATTCTCTAGTCTGTTTTAGTCTAAACAATGTCTATAATGTATCAGTGTCAATCTCTCATTTATTTGGTTTGCCTTGCTTTATTTCTTTTTCAGAGAATGTTATTAATCTGAATTTATTGTAATGATAAATGAGTCTATTTTTTCTCTTTTGTCCTCTAATGAAAGTGAAGTTAGAAAATAAATGTAAAAGTTTTAATATAAAGTGAAAGCAAAGTATGCTTATGATTTATTTATTTCATCCATGAGCTATATATGTATATGTGTATTATTTAAATAGGTGTCCAGTTTTATTTAACTATTTACCCTTTGGATTTATACTTGAATTTTTTGTACATTCATTTGTATTCACATTTTATAAATGGGTTATTTTTGCTATATGTGAAATACTTGTCATCTTTATAGCATAGTATAATTGTAAATTTATACCTAGTATAAATTATAAATTATAAATCTCATTCATTCAATAAATATGTCATTTTTAGTAAAAGAATTAGTTGAAGAAAATAAACAACTTGAAGAAGGTATGAAAGAAATATTGCAAGCTATTAAGGAAATGCAGAAAGATCCTGATATTAAAGGAGGGGAAACATCTCTAATTATTCCTAGTCTTGAAAGACTAGTTAATGTAAGTTATTTTTATATTAATAGTTTTATTTTGTTGTTTCATCTCTTTAAAAATGTTTTTCCACTCTCATTGGTCTCCACAGCATCTAATGAAACATTACTGTCATTTGAATCATTCCACTGTATGAAATGTATAGTTGTGAAACTAGTTCAAAACTTTCTCTTTTTATTTTGTATTCACATTGTGACTGTAATGTGCCAAAGGGTGTGTGTGTGTGTGTGTGTGTGTGCGCATGCGCCTTGTTTGAGGTTTCCTGAGCTTGTTCACTTATGTTATTCACCACAATTGAGAAATTTTCTGCCATTAGTTTCTTCATTTATTTTTTCTGCCCCATTGTCTCTAGGACTCCAGTGATACGTTAGACTTTCTGACATTGTCCCACAAATCCCCGAGGCTCTGTTCATTTTTGTTTTTCATAAAATTTTATCTTTTTTCTCCAAGTTGGATAATTGCTATTGATTTATCTTCAAGTTCACTGATACTTTCTCTGTCATCTCCACTTTTTGTTAAGGGTCATGCTGAGACAAAGGCAGCAAGATGAGTAAAATCATATGTAATCTCATCAAGAATGTGATCTGGGATTTAACTCAAGGCAGTAGATTTCTAAGACTAAGCCTTTACCCTAAGGAGATCAGAATAGTCTACATGAAGTAATAATTTATACTAATTCAAAAGGGAGAGCAGGAAGAAATAGGCAGAAGGAGGTACTCTGACAGATGACAAAGTAGTCTAGTTAGTTATGTTGATAAATAGCATCATGTTGTCTATAAGGCCTTTCGGAAAATGAGATTGAATTAGACAGTGATTAGGGACCCTGAAAAATATCCTATAGTAATAGAAAGTAAACTTAAGTGCATAACAATTACCTGATCTAAAGTGCTATTCTGATGATCTCTGAGACGAGATACTGTTATGTCATTGAATGGGGCATATCAATCAGAAAAAAAGAAAAACAATGACCCAGAAGAGAAGCAGATGCAGTCTATGGAAGCAGTGGTATCGGGAATGCTAAAGGCTGTCAATTAAAATAGAAAAAGTGTGAATTTTACTGGGCTGTTTATTTGGTCACTAAATAGAGTTCCCCTTGTAGAGCAGAGTTTGATCTGAGACATAGTATTCGAAGTGGGTTGGTGACTTTAATATTTGACGTATTATTTTTTTTTATCCAGAACTCTTGGATAAGACTTTTATCATATTTTGCTTTTGTTATCTTGTATGCTTCAACTGTATGGAAAGGAAGCAGTGAAAATTTTACCTGATTGAATGTAGTAGCTATTTCATTCCTTCGCTTATATTTTGCTTTAAGATGCTTCATGGTTTCAAAGCATTTACATATAAATTATCTCATTTTGACTGTATAAAAGCTTTGTGAAGCAGACAGAGCTAACATTACTTCCCCTTCTTTAGAGATAAAGAAGCTAAGATTTAAGAAATTTTAAGTCAGTTGTCCAGCTAGCAAGAGATTGGTTTATATTTGAACCCTAGTCATCTTGTTCCTGTTTAGTTGTTTTTCTGGTCTACCAGTCTACTTGGGTTAGTTCAGTATTTGTTAATTGTTAGAATGAGGTAATCAGTATGCTTGGTAATACTGATGTAGGTTAACTGGTATTTTATAAATTTGTAAGAGATAGAGTTGGTATACATTATTACACATGGGAGTAGTATAATGCTTAAATGTAAGTGTTATTTAAACATAGATTATTATACTGTGATTTTAGTGTTTTTCTTTACATTTCTTCAATATAATTTAAATATGTTAGGCTATAGAATCAAAGAATGCAGAAGGAATATTCGATGCTAATCTGCATTTAAAAGCCCAAGTTGATCAGCTTACTGGAAGAAATGAAGAATTAAGACAGGAGCTCAGAGAATCTCGGAAAGAGGCTATAAATTATTCTCAGCAGTTGACAAAAGCACATTTAAAGGTGAGAATTTTTTTAAAATAAAAGAAAATGCTAAGCTTATGAACAAAGGTTTAATGTGAAACATTTATTTTTTTAATGACTATTTTATGAGAAAATGCCCCTTGAATTAATTCTTTCTATATTAGAAAAGCTTCTGTTTGGATTTTTAAAATAGAATTAGTGGAAAAATGAGTACCTTATAATGTAAAAATGTTTGTGTGTTAGTTGCTCAGTCGTGTCTGACTCTTTGCAACCCTATGGACTGTAGCCTGCCAGGCTCTTTCTGTTCATGGGATTTTCCAGGCAAAAGTACTGGAATGGGTTTCCATTTCCTTCTCCAGGGGATCTTCCCTGACTCAGGGATCGAACCCCAGTCTCCTGCATTGTAGGCAGATTCTTTACCGTTTGAGCCACTAGGAAAATATAAAAGGGTACAGAGATTTTAAATGTATTCTTAGACATCTCTAAGCAGAAATTACATTATAATTTAATTAATACCTGGCAGAGCATTCATATATCTACTTGTTAAAGTTACTCTTTAGGAAATGTAAGTTACTGCTTTTTAATTTGTCTTTCTTTATGTGTAAGAGATGAGATTCTCATTTCTGAATTGTTTGTTTCCAGATAGATCATCTTGAAAAAGAAACCAGTCTTTTACGACAAACAGAAGGATCAAATGTTGTGTTTAAAGGAATAGACTTACCTGATGGGATAGCACCATCTAGTGCCAATATTATTAATTCTCAGAATGAATATTTAATACATATCTTACAGGTACTGAAAACTTTATATGTGAATAGCAAAATAACATCATCAGCTGTTTCTTTGAGTTCTTAGACTATTAACAGTGAGATGTATTTTTTACTGGATTTTGATGTTAGATGGAATGTTATGAATAAAAGCAGTTCGTTCTATTCATCTGAATGAAAAGCAGGCATGCCATTCATATGAAATATATGATTGACAGATAGAATAACATGCAGCTACTCTAAGGTAGTAATGTATAAGTAAAGTGAGCTCTTTTATCTATTCCTGCTTGGAAAAGCAATTCAGATGAATAAAATCTGACACTGCTTTTTGTGTAATGATTAGAATTGTTCCTTTTTTGTGTGTTAACTACAAGAAAAACTTTTAAGAAAAATTGTCTTAAAATTGTCTTTTATTTCTTTCTTCGCTTTTGCCCTGTAAGGTTAGTTACTCCATTAGCAGATCAGAGAGGATACTGCTTGCCCTGTATTGGTTTGTCAGCTTTGCTCTCTATGTTATAGTCATAGAATGGCCTAATGAGAGTTGCTTTTCATTTTCCCATTTGAAGTGTGTGTGAATAACGATAAAATCTCTTACTTTGCAAATATAATTACAAAAATGTGTTCAGAATCAATGAAAATAAGTTTTTCATTGTAAGCACTGCTGTTTCCCTTTCCTAAGTAATCCACTTGTGAATATACTTGAATTATGCTTATCAAATGCTTGTATTTGTAAATTACATTACTTAATCCTTGAGTTGGAGAAGACAATGGCACCCTACTCCAGTACTCTTGCCTGGAAAATCCCATGGATGGAGGAGCCTGGTAGACTGCAGTCCATGGGGTCGCTAAGATTCAGACACGACTGAGCGACTTCCCTTTCACTTTTCACTTTCATGCATTGGAGAAAGAAATGGCAACCCACTCCAGTGTTCTTGCCTGGAGAATCCCAAGGACGGGGGAGCCTGGTGGGCTGCCGTCTATGGGGTCGCACAGAGTTGGACACGACTGAAACGACTTAGCAGTAGCAGCAGCAGTAGTAATCCTTGAGTATTAGAATTGAACTGTTTATTGGATCATTACTTCATAATTCATGTTGTGTCATTATTCTTAAATTTCTGATTTTAACACTCTTCCTGAATTTATTCTTCTTTACTTCAGGAAAACTATCAATAAGTAGTGTTGTCAATAACAGTATAGCCTTGTCATGTTACTTGTGATGATTCATTATTTTTTCATCTTTGTGTAAAAACACACACATAAAAAAACACATAGAAAGCATTGTGGTAGATTATCAAACACAAATTGAAAATCCGAAAACCTGTTCAAAGTGGCAAAACAATACTTGAACTCCCAATCCTAAGGTAGCATAGCGTGCTGGAAGTAGCAAGGTCTCTGGAGTCAGCCAGACCTGACTGCAAGTGTTAGATCTGCAAATATGTAAGGCATCTGGCACCAAGCTTGGTGTACATCTCAGAAAATGGTTACCAGGCCTAGTACTAATGAGTTTTTTAATGTTAAATAAGTTAGTTGATCTTTCTGAGTCTCAAGTTTCTTCATCTTCAAAATTTAATCATTGGAGAGGACTTTGAGTGAAGGTATGAATGCGTATGTTCATTAAAGGGTATGTGGGGCTGAGTAGCTAGAAGCAAGTTTGTAACCACTGCATCTGATCATTTGTATGGTTACTGTAACTATTACATATATATGATGATACAAATAATCTTACCTGTTTCATAGCACTTCTCTTTTACACATATTATCTCATTCCATATGCCATAAGATGTTCAAAATAATCATAGAAATGATCTGGGCTGCTTATGGATTTGTTGTCAATTATCTTTTATATATTTTTCTATAATCTTGTCAAAATATGAATTTATACTTTCAGATTTGAAATATATCCTGATGCTTTTTTCATTCTCATTTCTAAACCAATTTTTAGGAACTAGAATATAAAGAAAATAAGTTAAAGAATTTAGAAGATTCTCTTGAAGACTATAACAGAAAATTTGCAGTAATTCGTCATCAACAAAGCTTATTATATAAAGAATACCTAAGGTATAGGTGTTAGCAAAACTTTATAAATATAAATGTAGCATATTCTTATTAAAGTTAAGTAACAAAAAATATTTAGATTTTTTTTTTTCCTTTTTCCTCCTGCCTCTTCACCTTTGCTTTGTGTTTTAGTTCCTTGTCCATAAAATTCTGTGATAGTAATACTTTTGCATAGAATTATTAATAACTTAATTATGTGAAATAATTATGTGAAAATGCCCAGATCTGAGTATTTTGTGAATATTATGGCACATATGAACAGTTCGTGTCAGCAGTCAGTAATTCTTTTTCATCACCAGCATCATTATTCATGTGTTTTCATAGAGAAGTAGCCTGTTTCTTCTTATCTCTGCCATCTCATCTGTACTAATGGACTAATAGCTTTAAGAATAATTAGAATATCTGATCAAAGGTTGTTTAAACACTAAGAATGATTATGATTTAATCCAACAAGAAAGCCAAAGCTAATTATAGGGTAGGTCATGTTTGGGAATCTTCTAGTGTATGTCATGTTATCTTCTATGATGGTGCAGGAGTTAGGAGTTCAAGGAAGATGGAACCATGTCCATTGAAGAAGAGGAGTGTTTTCTTTTCACACAATTCTTTGTTTTTATTTATAAAATTTTTTCTAGAGGACTCCAGCATAGTTAGATCTCGTTAGCCAGAATAGTAAATGAGCTGTCCAAGTCATATGTCCAGGTTTGAACCATTCAGTGCTGACACCTTAAGTGGTTTATGCCAACCAGATTGGAGGTCTGGGTAGGCAACAATATCTTATACACCTTCTTTAAGTATAATGATTGCTCACTTTGTATGGATTCTAAATATTTCATAATTATTTAACACTCAAATTTAAGAATAGGGTCAGAATACCGAGACTTGATTTCCAAAGTAAGTTTGGAATATTGATTATTTTCTTAATTATCTTCTGTTTTTAATAAAATGTTTACAAGATCCATTATCGTTATACTGTAATAGTTATAGAGTAGTAATTTGTAGTTTAAATAATTTGATAAAATAATTTCTTTACCTTCAATTTATTAAATAATAATAATAGCTTCTAGGATTAACCCTTTCAAGTGGGATTTTAACTTATGTTATCATATATTGATTAGTTATAATTTCTCTTGTTTTATGGTAACTAAATTTCCATTATCTAAAGTTATCTCTTCCTATAGATTTACTGTATCGCTTTTTTTTTTTAATCCTTTTAAGTGAAAAGGAGAACTGGAAAACAGAATCTGAAACAATGAAAGAGGAAAAGAAAAGACTTGAGGATCAAATCCAACAAGATGCTATAAAAGTAAAAGAATATAATGTAAGTAAAGCACTTTTAAAATCAATATGCAATATTATTCAAACTAAGATAGCTAGATTCAACAAGTAATATAAATGTGACTTTGTGCAGAATTTGCTGAGTGCTCTTCAGATGGATTCAGATGAAATGAAAAAAACACTTGCAGAAAATAGTAGAAAGATCACAGTCTTACAGGTGAATGAAAAGTCACTCATCAGGCAATATACAACTTTGGTAGAAATGGAGAGACAGCTTAGAAAAGAAAATGGGAAACAGAAGAATGAATTGATGTCAATGGAGGCTGAAGTTGGTGAAAAAATTGGACGTTTGCAACGTTTTAAGGTATGTCTGATTTTTTTCAACTCTGAAAGTTTTCAGACAAGAAGGATGCTGCTGCTGCTAAGTTGCTTCAGTCGTGTCTAACTCTGTGCGACCCAATAGACGGCAGCCCACCAGGCTCCCCCATCCCTGGGATTCTCCAGGCAAGAACACTGGAGTGGGTTGCCATAGTATGATCAATAACTATCACCTGGATTAATAGGAAACCGTTATTAACATTTGACCATAATCGCTCCATCTGTTTTTTGTAAGAGTATTTTAATTGCAGACATTTCTCCCCTTAGTATTTTAGTATACATCTCTTTGAAAAAAGTCTTTTTCTGTTTACATGACCACAGTAACTTTATCATACTTAACAAAATTGACAACAGTACTTTATATATTGTCGAATGTCCAGACCACATCCACATTTTCTTAGTTGTCCCTGGATCCAGTCAAGGACTCTGCATTGTCCTTGAATGTTTCATATCCTAAATCTTTTTAATATAGACTCTCCCCCTTTTCTTCTCCCCCTCTCTGAAAAATATTGAATGTTTAATTATATTCTGTCATAATTTTATTTGTTCCTCTAATCATTATATTTACTAAAAGTTATCTTTGAAGCTGTGGTTATATTCAAGGAAACATTTTTGGCAAGACTACTTTGTACTTTGTAAGTAACACTTTATATGGTATCATTCAAGAGATGGAATGTCTGGTAGTCCCATTTTCATGATTGATAACTGTGTTAAGGGGGAGACAGCCATATATCTCTATTTTTAAGTGATTTAGTTAATTAACTCTTTGGTAATGTTTTGATACCATGCAAATAATCAGTTCTTTATCAGTTCTCTAATGGTTTTAACATTCATTGGTAATTGTTGCTTGACCCAATTATTTCATCAGGAGTTGCAAAAATCATGATTTTTCTAGTTTATTATGTACTTTTCATTTATTAGCAGATATTCTTTTATAAACAGCTTTTTGTCATAAGCCGAACCTCTTTGGTTATCTTGATGTATGGTTTCTGCTGTCAGATGTAGTTTAAAGTTTCTTTACAGTTCTTATTGTCTTTATAATATTTCTCACTAAGGATGTTTCATCAAAATAGCATATTCTATAGTGATGTAAAGTAATTCTCCTTTGTGTGGTTATGATATACATTAGCTGTGGTTAGGCTCATTTATTTTACATTTGTTTTCAACTTCAGGGATAACTTTTAAAAAATTAAATTTGAATACATAAAGTATTTACACAAAAGATGTCATCAGAGAAATCTTACTTCTGTCCTTGTACCTTTTGCTTCATTATATTCCACCCATTCGCCTCTTTTGTTGTTGTTTAGTGGCTAAGTCGTCTCCAACTCTTTTGTGACCCCATGGACTGTAGCCTGCCAGGCTCCTCTGAAATCTTCCGTGGGATTTCTCAGGCAAGAATACTGGAATGAGTTGCCATCTTCTACTCCAGGGAAATCTTCCCAACCCAGGGATTGAACCTGTGTTTCCTGCATTGCCACGTGGGTTCTCTACCACTGAGCCACCTGGGAAGCCCTTCACCCTCCTTGCTGCTGCTGCTAAGTCCCTTCAGTCGTGTCTGACTCTATGCGACCCCGTAGACAGCAGCCTACCAGGCTCCCCCATCCCTGGGATTCTCCAGGCAAAACACGGGATTGGGTTGCCATTTCCTTCTCCAGTGCATGAAAGTGAAAAGTGAAAGTAAAATCGCTCAGTCGTGTCCGACTCCTAATGACCCCATGGATTGCAGCCTACCAGGCTCCTCCATCCATGGGATTTTTCTAGCCAAGAGTACTGGAGTGGGGTGCTATTGCCTTCTCCCTTTAGGTAATGGAAAATCCTTCTGTTTCCTTTTGCAAGTGTTAGCAAAGACACAAAAAGTGGCATGCCATATGTATTATTCTACATCTTGCTTTACATCTGATCTTATAGCTTATTTATGTATGCATATATTCATTTGACATGTTGGAATTTATATAGGAGCATGTACATCTTCTCTGGTTGCTCAGTGGTAAAGAATCCACCTGTAGTGTAAAAAACATGGGTTCAAGCCCTGGGTCGGGAAGAGCCCCTGGAGAAAGAAATGGCATCCCACCCCAATATTCTTATGGGAAATCTCATGGACAGAGGAGCCTGGTGGGCTCTAGTCCATGGAGTAGCAAAATACTTGGACATGACTTAGAGACTAAACAACAACAATGTAAACCAAAGAATTCAAAGTAAAATTAAAATGTTATTTGAGTTCCTTGCCATCTCCTTTTAAACATAATAAGTGAAATTTTCATGCAAATAAACCTATCTACAATATGAAAGATTCTTATTTTTGTGTTATATTTTGTAGAATGTTTTTCTTGGAGTATTACAACTATGGCTAGTATTTGAGATAGAAGGAAGAAAGTACTGGAATTTTCTTCCTCTTCAGCCTAAATTTTTGTTTGTTTTTGCAACACTTTGAAAGCCAAAAAGAAAAGTGAGGGATTTATTTTTAAAGATGGGAAACATGATCTTCATCACCACATAGCAAAAGTGAAACAGAACCCTGGGATTTCTTTGGAAGGACTGATGCTAAAGCTGAAACTCCAGTACTTTGGCCACCTCATGTGAAGAGTTGACTCATTGGAAAAGACTTTGATGCTGGGAAGGATTGGGGGCAGGAGAAGAAAGGGACGACCCAGGATGAGATGGCTGGATGGCATCACTGACTCGATGGACGCGAGTCTGAGTGAACTCCAGGAATTGGTGATGGACAGGGAGGCCTGGCGTGCTGCAATTCATGGGGTCGCAAAGAGTCTGACACGACTGAGCGACTGAGCTGAACTGAACTGAAGGTAGAATAGGGGATACTTATTTCTGTAGAGAAGTTTTCAAAATTAGATCTGAAGAACTATTATAAATATTTCCCCCTCATTATTCTACTTCAGAATGAATTATAACCATAAATAATTTTTTTTTTTTTTAAATTTTTGGCTCTGTCACTTGACTTGCCAGATCTTAGTTCCCTGACCAGGAATTGAACCCAGGTCACAACAGTGAAAGTGCTAAGTTCTAACATTGGACCACCAGGGAACTCATAAATTCTTTATCTTTCTCATGTCATAAAGTTGGTTTTCTGTTCAGACATTTCTTTTTTGGTGTTAATACAATGTCTTTAAATAGTGACTTTTATAGCTCTGTAACTAAAGAGTTGAAGATAAACCGAGTAATTTAGACTTTGATATTATTTATTCTAGATAGCTATGATTCAAAGAAGTTTTTTTTCCCTATATGTATCTTTTCTGTGAACAAAAGATTTTCTTTACTTTTATAGCGAGTTTAATTATAAATAATCAGAAATAGGGACTTCCCTGGTAGCTCAGTGATAGAGAATCTGCCTGACAGTGCAGGAGACATGGTTTTGATCCCTGATCTGGGAAGATCCCACATACTGTGGAGCAGCTAAACCTGTGTGCCACAACTATTGAGCCTGTGATCTGGAGCCTGGGAACCACAGCTACTGAAGCCCGCACGTCTTGGCGCCTGTGTTCTTCAATGAGAGAAGCCGCCATAGTGAGAAGCCTACGCACAACTAGAGAGTAGCGCCTGCTTGACACACTAAAGAAAAGTCCTGTGCAGCAACGAAGACCCAGCACAGCCAAAAATTTTTTTAAAAAAGAGAAAAGCAGAAGTAGCTAAACTGTAAATATTACCTGCAGGGATGCAAATTTTGCCTTTCAGTTTTTAAAAAACAAGTTTTTTTAAATCTTATAAAATTTTAAAAAGCCATCCAAAGATATATTCTAAGTGATATGCTTTCTTGCTGCTGTATATACACTTCTCAAATTAACTGAATTTCATTTAATTATGACAGCAGTTATAATTTAAGATTATAACTCTTAAAGATTTTCAATGTCCAAATATCATTTCTTATATGAAAGTAATTAATTATTGCAATATGTTTTTATACAGGATACATCTAATTTTATTAATGATTCTTAAATCTGTTTTGCTTTCAGCTGTATTATCTCAAAAGGGGCTAGTGCTTTACCAGAAAAAAAATACAACATTTCAATTCAATGTATCTTTATTTACATAGGAAATGGCCGTTTTCAAGATTGCAGCACTACAAAAAGTTGTAGATAATAGTGTGTCTCTATCGGAACTAGAATTGGCCAATAGACAATACAATGAACTGACTGCTAAGTACAGAGATATCTTGCAAAAAGATAATATGCTTGTTCAAAGAACAAATAACTTGGAACACCTAGAGGTAAGTTGATGTGATCCTTAAACCTTGTGATATTAGCCTCTTTTTGTGTGTGAGGCGGGTGATATCTCTAGGTACAGAATAATTTCTGGACAGCTTCTTCCAGGTCATCTTCCTTAGCCTATTTGCATAATTTAGCTGAATGAGACCCCTTAAACCGGCCACTTGAAAAAAGAATGTGGAACATATAGGATAATGTAATCAAAAGAGAAAGCGTTATTAAGCATCCACCACTTTCTCTTACCCTGATCTCTGATTCCCTCATGGCCCATAGTTTTGGGGGATGAATGTAGCAGAGAGTAGATGAGACATAAATCGCTCTTCCTGGACCATGGATGACCTCTGCAGATCCATAGCCTTTCTTACTGTCCGAAAAGAGCAACGTGGCCTGGAGTATCTTGGTTTAATTCAAGGAGTCTATGAAATAAACCCTGGTGGTTCAGGTGGTAAAAAGTCTGTCTGCATTGCAAGAGATCCGGGTTTGATCCCTGGGTTGAGAAGATCTCCTAGAGAAGGGAATGGCTACCCACTCCCAGGATTCTTGAAGAATTCCATGGATAGAGGAGCCTGGTGGACTACATACAGTCCATGGGGTTGAATAGAGTTGGACAGGACTGAGTAACTAACACTTCCATGAATAGGACCCAAGACCCTTTATAATTCTCTTCTAGCCACTTGATCTTCATATGTTTTACATTAAGCAAAACAAGCTCCTGTTTTTGTTTCTCGTCTTCATCAAAAATAAGAAACTGTGTCTTTTGGTTCATTTTCTTTTATGATACTCTCATTGAAGTAGAATGAGATCTAAATCTTTTGGGTTGAAAGCTCTCACTTGCTTAGAGGGACATATTCAAGAAAATATTCTGAATAGCTTTCAGTGGCTCCTACACAATTATCTGTTTTTGTTGTTCAGTTGTTCAGTCATGTCGAACTCTTTGTGACCCCATGGACTGCAGCATGCCAGCCTTTCCTCCCCTTCACCATCTCCCAGAGATTGCTCAAACTCATGTCCATTGAGTCAGTGATGGGTGATCTTGACCTTTGTTGTCCTCTTCTCCTCCTGCCCTCAATCTTTTATTTTTTCTCCTGCTTTCAGTCTTTTATAATGACACAATTATCTGAGTTATTATTTATTAGTATTAACTAGAAATAATGATGATCGGTTTACTTTTTATTATTATTTTTGTTGAAGAGAGATGATTATATTAATTTTGTAGAAAATTCTGCATATTTAGGTGTGAGAATAATCTCACCTTCTCCCCATCTTTTATGTCTGTTGTCCTCTCTTCTCTAACGTTAAAAAGTTATAGATACGAAATCTCCTGCAGATAACATATCAAAGGAATAATTTTTAACTTTTAAAGTTTATTTTCCCAGATAACATTTTTTATTTCTACTCAAACCTTAAAATTTTTTCTATTTGTAGTATATCCCTTTCTCTTCTTTACTTCCTGTATCTCAGTTATAATTCTGAACATATGTACCTCTCTACTGGGAATGTCTTAGTTTTATTCTTTACCATTATTATTGTGGTAATGATTCAGTTCAGTTCAGTTCAGTCACTCAGTCGTCTCCAACTCTTTGCAACCCCATGGACTGCAGTATGTCAGGCTTCCCTGTATCACGAACTCCCGGACCTTACTCAAACTCATGTCCATCGAGTTGGTGATGCCATCCAACCATCTCATCCTCTGTCATCCCCTTCTCCTCCCACCTTCAGTCATTCCCAGCATCAAGGTATTTTCCAATGAGTCAGTTCTTCACATCAGATGACCAAAGTATTGGAGTTTCAGCTTCAGCATCAGTTCTTCCAATGAATATTCAGGACCGATTTCCTTTAGGATGGACTGGTTGGATCTCCTTGCAGTTCAAGGGACTCTCAAGAGTATCCTCTAACACCACAGTTCAAAAGCATCAATTCTTCAGTGCTCAGCTTTCTTTATAGTCCAGCTCTCACATCCATAGATGACTACTGGAAAAACCAAAGCTTTGACTAGACAGACTTGTTGACAAAGTAATGTCTCTGCTTTTTAATATGCTGTCTATGTTGGTTATAACTTTTCTTCCAAGGAGCAAGCGTCTTTTAATTTCATGGCTGCAATCACCATCTACAGTGATTTTGGAGCCCCCAAAAATAAAGTCTCTCACATTTCCATTGTTTCCCCATCTATTTGTCATGAAGTGATGGCACCAGATGCCATGATCTTAGTTTTCTGAATGTTGAGTTTTAAGCCAATTTTTTCACTCTCCTCTTTCACTTTCATCAAGAGGCTCTTTAGTTCCTCTTTGCTTTCTGCCATAAGGTTGGTGTCATCTGCATGTCTGAGGTTATTGATATTTCTCCCGGCAGTCTTGATTCCAGCTTGTGCTTCATCCAGTCCAGCATTTATCATGATGTGCTCTGCATATAAGTTAAATAAGCAGGGTGACAATATACAGCCTTGACATACTCCTTTCCCGATATGGAACCTGTCTGTTGTTCCATGTCCATACTTCCATGTTACATCCTACTTGCTGCCACCAGAATGGTCATTCTAAACAGGACTCTGACGATGTCCTTCCCTTCCTTAAGGGAAGGTTATGAAACTGTTGAGTATCCATGTTGGCCAAAAGTGAACATGGCATAAGCTAGTACTCAGAAGTTTAGGATATATAAGACATACAAGCATACAATTTCATACACTAGATATACAAGATTTTGATGATTATTTTAAAGTAATATTTTATATGTGTGTTTATACAACATATATACATGTGTATGTCTACATTTGTATTACATACAAGGAAACTTCTGTTAAAAAAAATAGATGGTGAGCTTTAGGAGATTATTATGTGAAGTTATGACAGTGTCACTTTTGTGGTATTAGTCTGAATTATAAGGTCCTTTCTCAGTGATGTTGCTATTTTGTTTAGTGTGAAAATGTATCCCTGAAAGAACAAATGGAGTCTATCAGTAAAGAACTGGAGATTACCAAAGAAAAGCTTCACACTATTGAACAAGCCTGGGAACAAGAAACTAAATTAGGTAAGTATTATGACTCTGATAATGTAAAATAATTAAGAGCTAATAATGAATATTTTTTTCATTTCAACTTCTCTTTCTATACCAGATAGATAAAAAGGAAGTTGTTTGATAAAAAATGAACTCTCTGCCTAACTTTAATTTATCAGGCAGTTGATGAATACTATGTTGTACTAATCTCTACCAAAATTTGGTTTTTAGTTATTAAATTGGATTTGTTTCTAAGGAAATCATATGTGCTAAAATTTGTGAGTTAACATTAGGTATATTGAACCATTTAAGAATTAATGCAGATGATAATTTTGAAATATCTATTTTAATGATAGTATAATGAGCTCTTTCACTGTGTGTAAAGTTATATTAGCAATATATGAGTTGATATTTTTAAATTAAAGGATGACCTTGAGCATATTGCTCATAGTTTCACTACTATATCAATTTTGTATTACCTTATACATGTTTATATATTTTATATACTTAAAATTATAATAAATATTGAATGCTATATTTATTTAGTAGATATAAAATATTCATTATACTTATAAATATTCATGCCATAAAGTACTGATTTGAGGGATTAAATCACCCGCTCTTCTAAGTTTTGTTATTGCTTATTTATTGCTGCTGTCAACATTTTCATGTGTATCTAACAGAGATATTATTGTCTCAAAGGATATTAAATTCTATGTGGCTTCTGCTAAGATTTTCCATATTCATTTTTCAAATGGTTTTCCTAGTTCATGAGATTTAAGTTATTTTATCTTACTAGCATTATGCTTTATGCTTTCCAAATAAATTTGCTCCTTTGGGTAAGGTGTTTCTTTTGTTTTCTATACCTTGAAGCTCTAATGTTTTTCAAGGTTTCTGTTACTGTTAAATTGTTAACAGACATAGTTTACAGGCTTGACATTGGGAAGTCTAAAATAAGCTACTTTTAGAAATGTGATTTTTAATTCGTGCTCAGAGGTTAAAGCGTCTGCCTCCAATTCGGGAGATCTGGGTTCGATCCCTGGGTCAGGAAGATCCCCTGGAGAAGGAAATGGCAACCCACTCCAGTATTCTTGCCTGGAGAATCCCATGGATGGAGGAGCCTGGTAGGCTACAGTCCACGGGGTCGCAAAGAGCTGGACACGACTGAGCGACTTCACCATCACCATCAAGAGATTAAAAGTGAATTGACTTTCGTCTAACTCTTAAATGAAAGAAGATGCAATTTTAACTAAGACAGAGAAAAGAATATTATATACAGTTTCAGTAAGCTCTTTGTTCATCCTATCCTGTGTCTCTTTAATAAGTGCTGAATTCCTTATAGAAATTCCTTAATTTCAAATACTTTAATCTCTCTGATACATGGCTTTATATCACTGAAGTTTTAAGCTTTTATTTCCTGTTGCCTTTCCTTATCTCTTTGTTTATAAGTGTCACTTTATTACTTTTTTTCATGCAGGAATTGCTTGGAATTGGCTGTTACTCTCCCTAGGACACTCCAAATACAGGAGTGTCTCTTTTCACTATCAGAGTTTAGCACAAAAGAAAATGGAAAGGGGTTTTATGTTATTTGTATATTTATATTTACTGCAACTTTTTTTCTGTCCTTCATGGTGGTTAGTTGCCTAAATGATTCCATAATGTTTTCCTAACACATTTAGCTTTTCAGTAATGTTACTATAAGTTATTTGATCACTGCCTGCAGCAACTATTCTAAAATCATATACTATTTTAAAGAAACATACAGCACAAAATAAAGTACTTCTTAAAACTAATGTAGACACCAAAACAACTTGCCTGGTTTCAAAAAAATATATGTACTTTTGAGCAAACTCAGTTATAGAACTCAAGCTTGTAAAGCTAGAAAGATAGGAGAAGGGCATTATTGTAGCAGACAAAATGAATCACTGCACAGTTCCTTAAAATAATTGACTTCCCTGAACATAATGATTAATTGAAACTCTAAAAAATAAAACTCTACCAAATTTTGTCTTTTTCCTGGAGCACGTCTGTTATGCGTAACAGAAATATTCATTTTCTCTTCTTAAAAAATGACTAACGACATTCCTACGTGATACCTTTTCATTCTAAATTGGGGTAGTTTTTTTGTTTTCTTTTCATTTAACCACAAATTTTTGTGTCAAAAAATAAGCTATACAACTGCATATATGAGATGAGGGTGTAATAGCTAATAAAATTAAATAAAATAAATAATTTGAGGATGGTCCAGTGATCAAGATTCTGCACTCCTACCACAGGGAGTCCCGGTTCGATCTCTGGTCAGGGAACTAGATCCCATATGCTACAACTAAGAGTTCTTATGCCACAACTAAAAGACCACACATTCTGCAACAAAGATTGAAGACCTGTGTGTGGCAACTGAGACCTGGTACAGCCAAACAAATAAATAAATATTTAAAGATAGTAAAATAATGGGATTCTCCAGGCAAGAATACTGGAGTGGGTTGTCATTTCCTCCACCAAGGGATCTTCCTAACCCAGGGATCAAACCCACATCTCTTTCATCTTCTGCATTGGCAGAAAGTGTCTTTGCCACTAGCACCAACTGGGAAGCCCTTTCAGTTCAGTTCAGTCGCTCAGTCATGTCTGACTCTTTGCGACCCCATGAATCGCAGCACGCCAGGCCTCCCTGTCCATCACCAGCTCTGGAGTTTACTCAAACTCATGTGCATTGAGTCAGTGATGCCATCCAGCCATCTCATCCTCTGTCAGCCCCTTCTCCTCCTGCCCCCAATCCCTCCCAGCATCAGAGTCTTTTCCAATGAGTCAGCTCTTCGTATGAGGTGGCCAAAGTATTGGAATTTCAGCTTTAGCATCAGTCCTTCCAATGAACACCCAGGACTGATCTCCTTCAGAATGGACTGGTTGGACCTCCTTGCAGTCCAAGGGACTCTCAAGGGTCTTCTCCAACACCACAGTTCAAAAACATTAGATATATACAAAGGCCAAATAATATTCAGGGTTAAAGAAGATATTGGTGAAATCGTTAAATCACATGGCTTCAGGTTTTACTTTTTTACTCTTTAAGACTTCAAAGTCATTGAACTTGCATTCACAGAGTAATGTTACTTCACTGTATTTCTTCTTATACCTTGTATTTCTCAGTTAACAAAATGTATTTATTTGCCCTTTTTTGACTTCCTACTTGTGACACCTCCCACACTACATCTTTTACGTTGTTACTTCTATACAGGCATACCTTGGACATACTGCAAGTTCAGGTCTAGACCAGCACAACAAAGCAAATATTGCAATAAATGAGTCACAGAAATTTTTTTGGTTTCCCAGTGCCTATAAAAGTTATGTTTACATTATACTATAGTGTATTAGGTGTGCAATAGTATTATATGTAAACAAATAATGTGCATACCTTAATTGTAAGGCTCGGAGAACCGCACTCCGAAAAGGACACTCAGGGACAGCCTCTAGTGGACTGACAGTTTATTATCCAATTGTGTAGTTTTATAATTTTCAGGGAATAGAGCATAAGACAGACTTGCACGTAGCCATTTCAGATAAACATCAAAGCATTTAAGCATAAAACACAGTTCCCGCCACCCAAGCCATAACATAGCTTTGGCAAAACTCTAAAGGGAGTCTTATCATGAAACAACAGTCCTTGCTCTCAGAAACAGGTGGTCAGAGGGAAGCCTTTGAACGCCTCAAGGCCGGGCGTATAACCCTTAGTTATTCGTTCCCAGCCTCAGGCACTCGGTGAACGCTCTTAACCCTTTGTTATGCTCGTTCCAGCTTCCAACCTTCATTAAGAGTGGAGCAAATACATTTTCAGTATTTGCTCAAAGCCTTCCAGCTCCTCCACACTTAATGCTAAAATACTTTAGTGCTAAAAAATGCTAGCCATCATCTGAACCTTCAGTTTGTCATAGTAGTAGCATCAAAGATCACTGATCACGGATCACATAACCAAGATACTAGTGATGGAAAAGGGTGAGATATTGTGAGAATTACCATTGTGACACAGAAACACAAAGAGAGCTAATGGTATTGGAAAAATGGCACCAGTAGACTTGCTCGGCTCAGGCCTGTCGCCATATACCTTCAATTTAAAAACAAAAAGAAAAAAATGCAGTTATCTGCCAAGCTCAATAAAGTAAAGCACACTATGCCTCTCATCCTATGAAGAATAATTTTTATTATCATTTGATTGATGAAACGTGGAAGTTCCAGAGAGATTAAATGGGGTAGGCAGCATACAGACAAGATATAACAGAGCTACGACTAGTGCCCAGGTCTGTCATAATTCAAAAGGCTCATGTGTTTTCCACAGAACCATATTGCCTCCTAATATGATGTCTAAAATGTTGGGGATAACGTTTTGATAAGAAGAGCATGAGATTTACCAACATATTGTTGTATTTAGGAAATGAATCTAACATGGATAAGGCAAAGAAATCTGTAACCAACAGTGAGATTGTTTCCATTTCAAAAAAAATCACTATGCTGGAGATGAAGGAATTGAATGAAAGGCAGCGGGCTGAACATTCTCAAAAAATGTACGAACATGTGAAGACTTCACTACAGCAAATGGAAGAACGCAATTTTGAATTGGAAACCAAATTTGCTGAGGTTTGATATTATAATTTTTATCATGCAGTTAGAGAGTAAATAATTATTCATGGTAGCCATTGTATTATTGGAAGAGGTTTGTTTGTAACTCTGAAGTAGCATATTAATACAGTGCTTGTGTTTCATGTAATGGATAAATAATGTAGCTTTATATCTGAAATGTTTAAAAAGAAACCATGTATTTCTGTGATTGAGTTTTATTTCTTACCAGCATTACAAAATTTAGATTTAATGTGCAAAACGATGTTATTTGCTTAATGGAATTTCCTTCCATTGTCATCCATTCATTTAACACTTATTTCTGAGTGCCTATAACATGCCAGATGCTGTGTGGGACACTGGAGTTATAGCACAAAATAAGAAAGACAGTACTCTCTCCTCTCAGGGACTTGATTCTAATAGAAAGTTTTACACTTTTTTGATATGGTCAAAATTATTAAATTGGCTGCCAATAATATAGTCTGCAAATATTCAACAATTTTCAATGAAGTAGTAGTCTTCTTTGAGAATTAGTAAATTTCTCAGGTCATTCATGTTATTTTGTTTTAACCAAGTTATTAAATAATAAGATTTTATTAATATTAACTATTTATTTATAGATGATATAATTGAAGTAAAATATAACAAGCATTTTAAGTAAATTAAGAGTATCATAGATTCATATTTTACTAGATTGTGAGTTGACCAATATAAATGACTTGGTGGGTTGACATATAACTAGAGTTTTCCTAATTTGTTCCTGACTTTTTCTCTTCTTATCATCTTCAATCTATTCTTAATACTTGACACCCAAATTAGTGTATCTGAACTAAAAGAGGACTGCAGGATGCTTTAAAGGTATATTAAAAGGAAAACTTCACCAAAAGCTAATGTTTCTGAACGTTTTTTGTTATTTTCCCAGCTTACCAGAATCAATTTGGAGGCACAGAAAGTGGAACAGATGTTAAGAGATGAATTAGCTGATAGTGTGAGCAAGACAGTAAGCGATGCTGACAGGCAACACATTCTAGAATTAGAGAAGAGTGAAATGGAACTAAAAGTTGAAATATCAAAGTAAGTGCATGTGCAGGTTTTAGTCACTTGGTTAGCTGTGTCCATGTTAGTCACTTGGTTAGCTGTGTCCATGTTAGTCACTTGGTTAGCTGTGTCCATGTTAGTCATTTGGTTAGCTGTGTCCATGTTAGTCACTTGGTTAGCTGTCTTCACTGTGCTTTGTGTTATGAAACCTCATTACAGTGATCAAGGGTAATATCCTTAGTGGCAGTTGATGCTGATTTCTTTTTATATAGAACTCTGTTAAGTAATATTGACTTCCCTGGTGGCTCAGATGGTAAAGCGTCTGCCTACAATACGGGAGACCCGGGTTCGATCCCTGGGTCGGGAAGATCTGGAGAAGGAAATGGCAACACACTCCAGTATTCTTGCCTGGAAAATTCCATGGATGGTGGAACCTGATAGGCTACAGTCCATGGGGTTGCAGAGAGTCAGACACGACCAAACAACTTCACTTTCACTAGTAATATTAACAAGATTGATATTTAACTGGCATAAATAAGAATATTGGAGAGGAAATAACTTCTCAAGATTTACATTTATCAGAGTCCAGTATTACAGAAAACACAGAACTTGGCATCAGGACTCTATGAGATCTATTTTTTTTTTCACATACTAGTATTTTTTTGGAAGGAAGTGTTGTGGCATTTATTTAGGCTTAACTTACTAAGAGAGTAATAGTATATCTGCTTAGAATAGGGTTGCTGTAAAAATATAAAGAACAATTCAGATTTTGATTCAGTTTGCATATCTTGGGTATCTACTGTGTACTGTGTGTGGGCTCATTCGCTAAGTCATGTCTGACTCTTTGTGACCCCATGAGCTGTAGCCTACAGGCTCCTCTGTCCATGGGACTCTCCAGGCAAGAATCCTGGAGTGGGCTGCCATTTCCTTCTCCAGGGGATCTTCCCCACCCAGGGCTCTGACCTGCGTCTCCTACACTGGCAGGTGGACGAGCACCTGGGAAGCTATGCACTGTGTACTGTGCTTTGTATTAAATATTTATTGATTCATCCCAATCCACTTAATAATCCAAATAACATTTGTCGTTTTCATTTTACATAAACAGTTTATTCTCTTAGAATTCAAAATATATGTAGGAGGAAGTACTATACACCAGGTAGATGCTTGTGTTCATTTGTTTGTAATCATGTGTTAACTGCTTTAGAGTAGTATGAGGATCCTTGAGTTGATTGATCAAGCTCAAATAATTAGTAAAAAGAGTTACGGCTTACCCATAAAGTTATAGCCATTGTTTTGGAACCTCGTTTTGGTAATATCACTCATTTCCAGCCCTTTCACTATGAAGGTGAAGGTGAAGTTGCTCAGTCGTGTCTGACTCTTTGCAACCCCGTGGACTGTAACTTACTAGGCTTCTCTGTCCATGGGATTCTCCAGGCAAGAATACTGGAGTGGATTGCCATTTCCTTCTCCAGTTTCACTATGAAGGACTCGTTTATTCTTCTTATGTCATGGACCTCACCTTTTTTAGTAAACTAAGTTATAGTTAATTATTTTGTTATATTTTAATTGATTAAGACTCATATAACTGGCAATGAGAGTTTCTAATCAATATGAGGGAAACAGACTTATCAGTTACACTGAACTAAAATTACTCCAGACCAAAGTAAAATGCATTTTACTTTACCTATTTAATCTTATCACAGTAGTCATATAGGACATTTAATAATTATCATCAAGCTCCCCTCCATTTTTGGTAATTGTAATAAATGTATAATCTTTTTCACATTTCTGCTAACTTATAAATTAAAATAAAGCCAATCAAATCATTCATTGATTGACCTTGAAAATTTAAATTTCTGTAATCTTAACTGTACAGTTTGTCAAGTAAGCCTACCTAATACCTTATTCCAGCTATACCAAACCATGGTAACAAGTGTCTCATGAAAAAATTTGTGAGAGGAGTTTGTTGGCCATTTATGTTTAGAAAATGTATCTGTACAGATTGAGATCCTTTTTTACTTTAGAACTTCTCAGAGCATTTGATATGATACTGTGTATATGAATTTTCAAGGGAGAAGAATGTTGGGATGGAGCGGTTAAAACCTGTTAACCTCTCATGGAATTATGTTTCATGAAATACTTCAGGAAACTTTAGTATTTCGTAAAAAGAAGAGACGCTGCAAGTTAACAGCTTTTCCACAAGGCTCTAGAAATTGGAAAATCTAGTATTTATTTACTTAGAGTATGTACCTAATCATATCTGAAGTATCTTATTACTTCCTAGACTAAAAGAGATTTCTGATATTGCCAAAAGGCAAGTTGAAATTTTGAATGCACAACAACAGTCCAGGGAGAGGGAAGTAGAGTCCATCAGAACACAGCTGTTAGACTATCAGGTATGTGCAGTATTAACTCTTATACATAGAGGCTTTTCTTTTCCAAAATTTACATTAGCTATTTGGGATTATTTTTGTAGTTTTAATCAGGATATATCAAATAGAGGCTCCTGTTTTCGTTAATTGTAACTTGATTAGAAAAACTTTAATTTGAAATGCCATTGATAACACAGGAAAGCATTTAAATGCTTACAGATGCATTGTGCCAACTGCTGATCACAGTTCAGACAATGGGGAGAAACTGTCTTTCATAACAGTATTGTTTCTTGTATTTATGTATAGGTTTCCACATATTCTCACATTATAGTATTTTTAGGATTAAAAAACTACCCGTTGTCTACATTAGTATTATTATCAGTATTGTTATTTACATATGGAAGTTTAAAAAAAATTTAGTAATATTCCAACTGGTATGTAGTTAGGTGCCAGATTTAGATTTTAAATAAGTTTCATTCTAGTTCTTTTTCTTCTGCAGACTTTTGCAATTTATGTTAAAGCAAGATTAGATTTTTGTAGGATCTCATGTAGCATATGTTTTAAATTAGTAAATTCTGATTTTTAAGTCCATAATAAGTTTCACTGGGAAAACTTGAAACTTACTACAAATATTTATTTTTTATATTAGGCACAGTCTGATGAAAAGGCACTAATTGCCAAGCTGCACCAACACATAGTCTCTCTTCAAGCTAGTGAGGCTACTGCTCTTGGTAAGTTGGAGTCAGTTACATCTAAACTGCAGAAGATGGAGGCCCATAATTTGCGCTTAGAGCAGAAACTTGATGAAAAAGAACAAGCTCTCTTTTATGCCCGTTTGGAGGGTAGAAACAGAGCAAAACATCTGCGCCAAACAATTCAGTCTCTACGACGACAGTTTAGTGGAGCTTTACCTTTGGCACAACAGGAAAAGTTCTCTAAAACAATGATTCAGTTACAAAATGACAAACTTAGGATAATGGAAGAAATGAAAAATTCTCAACAAGAACATAGAAGTCTGAAGAACAAAACACTGGAGATGGAATTAAAGTTAAAGGGACTGGAAGATTTAATAAGCACTTTAAAGGATGCCAGGGGAGCCCAAAAGGTAAAACACTGATTTTAAGTTCAGTATTTTCAGAAGAGTTACATAATAATTTTGAGTTAATATGTGCCTATGTGGAAAATGCTTAATATATATGAGCAAAATTCCAGATATAACTTATTAATTTAGATTTTATAAATTAGGAGTTTGAGCTATTAGAATATCTGTTTATAAATAAAATGAGACTACTCTAAGCCATAGTTTCAGTAGAAATGCTTAGATTGTAATATCAAAGAATTTTAAACACTCTAGGAAAGTATATATTAATTAAATCATTATAGTGATTAAACAAGTAGTAGGCCTACATTTATTTTTTAATGTAATTTTGTTTTTACTCTTATTCGGAAGGAATTAATGAAAAATAATTATTTTGAAATTAAATTTTATTCTCTAGGCTAGAAACATTTGGGATTTTTATTTATGAAAGTAAAACCAATGTTGCAATTACACACAAACACTAAGGACCCAACAAATACATGAAAGTAAATGAATAAATAAATGTGATTGTTAGTGATACCCATTTCAGCATCTTTTGAAAAATGTTTTATGTTAAGAGTCTACATATTAAAAAAGTCTATGGAAATTCTAAATAAACTTTTCTTTTTGGTACAACCAAGGATAATTTTATATCTTATTTTATTTTAGAATGTCCATTAATTTGAATTGAAATCATTAAAATCAGTAGAGAAATTCATTATTTATTAATATAGTATTAACATTTGTGTATGTAATTTATAAATATTTAGGTGATCAGTTGGCACACAAAAATAGAAGAACTCCGTCTTCAAGAGCTTAAGCTCAATCGAGAATTAGTCAAAGATAAAGAAGAAATAAAATATTTGAATAATATAATTTCTGAATATGAGAACACAATCCGTAGTCTGGAGGAAGAAATTGTGCAGCAGAATAAGGTTTCATTTTATATTCATTTTGGTGTTTTGTTGCTAAGATTTTTAATATAACAACATTGCATTGATGACTACTTTATTTTCCTAATCAAGTATAGCTTCTATTATTATTCTTATAAAATATTGTTTCTTATTTTTTTAAACTATTCTAAAAATACATTATTCGTTTATTTAGTTGCATTAGTTGTCTTAAAAGGAAGAATTCATAAACAGGTTTATTTGTTAAGTTAATTTTTGTTTCACTATTGGTTATTTGAATTCACCTTTACAAGTTTCTACTGGCTGTCACTGATGGAATAAGGCAGCTTGGTATAGAAAAAAAAAACAGAAGCTTTGGAGACAGATGCAGTTCACTAAGCAGATGCTTACTTGCCTTAGAAATTTGTTGTTCCTTCTGCTTAAATTGTTCTTACCTAAGATACCAGTATTACTTATGCTTTCACTGCCTTCTGATCTTACCTCTAATGTCTTACCTTATCAATGAGACCTTCACTAGTTACCCAACATACAACAGTAAATTTTATCATCAAGATTCCTTAAATACGGATTACCTAGTTTCATTTTACTCCATAGCACTCATCGCCCTCGGACATAACCATACTTATTTGTTTACTATCTCCCCCTCAGTAGTATATAGATCCTGTGGTGAAGGGGATTTGGTTTTGTTTATTGCTGTGTTCTCATAGTCTCAAATAGTACTTGCCACATAGAATGTGTCATTAAACATGCTTTGGATGAATGGATGGATGGATAAATGGATGGGTACATGGATGGGTTGAAATCCTGACTCCACACCTGCCTGTCCTTGTGATCTTAGGCAAAAATTACTTAATCTCTGAATTTTCTTCCTTTTTCCTTAAAATGAAAATAATAACAGTGGCCTCAAATGGTTGTTGTGAGGATTAAAGAAGAAAAATGTATGTAAAAGTTCTCCTCATAGGCCTGGTGAGTGTCTCTGTGTGTGTATGACCCAACTATCTTCCTTTAGTTTCATGAAGAAAGACAAATGGCCTGGGATCAGAGAGAAGTTGAGCTGGAACGTCAACTAGATGTTTTTGACCGTCAGCAAAATGAAATACTAAGTGAAGCACAAAAGGTATAATGATTAATCCTGTTTGCTACTCTATAGCAGGACCTATGTTAACCAATAGAAATATTTTCTAAGGTTGGATGGAATTTTCTTTTTCTTTTTTTTTTAATTGGAGGATAACTGCTCTACATTTTTGCATTAGTTTCTGGTATACAACAGTGTGAGTCAGCTATATGTATACATGCATCCCCTCCCTTCTAAATCTCCCTCCCAGTCGCCACATCCTACCCCTCTAGGTTGTCACAGAGTACTGAGGTCAGCCCCCTGTGTCATACAGTAGTTTACCAGTATCTATCTATTTTACATGCGGTAGTATATATGCTCTTTCAATTCGTTCCACCCTCTCCTTCCCCTGCTGTGTCCACAGGTTCATGCTCTACATCTGTGTCTCTATTCCTGACCTGCAAATAGGTTCATCAGTACCATTTTTCTAGCTTCCATGTATATGTGTTAATATACGATATTTGTTTTTCTCTTTCTGGCTTACTTCACTGTATGACAGACTGTAGGGGTCATCTACATCACTACAAATGACCCAATTTTCTTCCTTTTTATGGCTGAGTTGGAATTTTAATTGATGATATCTTTTTATGTGTCAACTATAAGTGGAGTTTAACCATGTCTTGTCATATAGTTGTAAAAATTAATATTATTTCCAATGTTGCAACTGCTCTTCGTTAAAAAAAAAAAATCTATTTCTCAATAGTTTGAAGAGGCTACAGGATCAATGCCAGACCCTAGTTTGCCCATTCCAAATCAACTTGAGATTGCTCTAAGAAAAATTAAGGAAAATATCAGAATAATCCTAGAAACCCAAGCAACTTGCAGATCACTGGAAGAGGTAATTAGAAGAATTTGCATATTGTTGTTGTTCAGTTGGCAAGTCTGACCCCAAGTCTGACTCTTTGTGACTCCATGGACTGTAGCATGCCAGGCTTCCTGGCCCCTCACCATCTCCTAGAGTTTGCTCAAGTTCATGTCCATTTCATTGGTGATGTCATCCAACCATCTTATCCTCTGTTGCCCTCTTCTCCTTGCATTTTGATAAGTGTATTATTGGGTATACTTCTAGAATTTTATAAGTAATATTTTTAA
The DNA here is from genome assembly GCF_014754425.2 of Oryx dammah. NCBI lineage: Eukaryota > Metazoa > Chordata > Mammalia > Artiodactyla > Bovidae > Oryx > Oryx dammah. The sequence continues at coordinate 99,139,846 of NW_024070213.1, forward strand.
ATGAGGATGAAGCATAAAATGATGAATCTGTTGCTTATGCTACTCTACTTTTCTTTAGTCTTTCTTTGGCCAATAAAGAACAGTAGGTATGGCTAATTTGAAATCACTCTTCTTTTAGTCATTACTTATCACTTTTGGGCACACTCATCAGTTGCTAGCATGAAAAGAAACCAAAAGAGCATCTGACTGTAGCTTTATGAGCAATGTGTTTCCCTCCCCTCAATGATCAAGAATTGTTTTCATCCTTGTTTATTTTTATATTTTATTTTGAAGCATATGTTCTAAACTCTGGATCAATTTTCAGTTTATTTCTTTTCGTGGGTGGTTAAAGGGCTTGAAGGTAAACTAGGAATTGTTTCTTAGTTTAATCTAGGTCTTAAATTTGGTTAATAGATGGTCAGATCTCTCTTTATTAAATTATACAGAAAATAGTATAAACTAAATATATTTAGATGTCAACTAAAATGAAAATCATATCACTATAAATACATTTAAAATAATTTTTTAAATTGTGCATTTTTAAATCAACCAAAGAAACTTAAATTGCCTTCTATATTGTAAATTTGTCATTTATCTGAATTGCCACTTAGCTATTTGATTTTTGAGTATTTGCTTAATTCTGTTGAGGAATATATACTATTTTCTGTTTTGTTTTGAGAAGCTGCACATTTTATAATGGAGATCCATTGACTCAGACCACTAAAATTCCAGCTTTTATACTTTGTTGACTTCTATGGGTTACTCTTCTGATGCTCTAATGAGTCAGTGAATCAAAATAAAAGAAATGATTTATTACATTTTCTTTATAGATCTATCACCACCCACATTTCTGTTTCTAAAACTATAAGATCTAAATAAAGTATTGTAACTAAATTTCATTTTCATCATTAACAATGAAGTTTCTAACATATATAATAATCTTATAAATAAAATATGCATGTAGATAACTGCTGTCACATAGAAATACAGTTTAACCTTATTAAGACTCTTCAGAGTCCCTTGGACTGCAAGGAGTCCATCCAGTCCATCCTAAAGGAGATCAGTCCTGGTGTTCTTTGGAAGAACTGATGTTGAAGCTGAAACTCCAACACTTTGGCCACCTGATACGAACAGCTGACTCATTTGATGCTGGGAAAGATTGAAGGCAGGAGGAGAAGGGGATGACAGAGGATAAGATAGTTGGATGGCATCACCGACTCAATGGACATGAGTTTGAGTAAATTCTGAGAGTTGGACAGGGAGATCTGGTGTGCTGCAGTCCATTGGGTCGCAGGGTCAGACATGACTGGATGACTGAATTGAACTGAAAGTAGCATTTGGCTACTAGTGTGCTTCTCTTGTAGCTCAGTTGGTAAAGAATCTACCTGCAGTGCAGGAGACCTGGGTTCGATTCCTGCATTGGGAAGATCCCCTGGAGAAGGAGATGGCAACCCACTCCAGTATTCCTGCCTGGAGAATCTCATGGACAGAGGAGCCCGGCAGGCTACAGTCCATGGGTAGCAAAAATTGGACGCGACTTAGTGACTAAACCACCACCACCAGTCTGACTAAAATTCAGATGAAGCATTTAAAAGAAAAAAAAGTATTTTTTTAAATTATTTACCATTACAGAAACTAAGAGAAAAAGAATCTGCTTTACGGTTAGCAGAGGAGAATATTCTGTCAAGAGACAAAGTGATCAATGAACTGAGGCTTCGATTGCCTGCCACTGCAGAACAAGAAAAGCTTATAGCTGAGTTCAGCAGAAAAGAGGTGGAACCAAAATCTCATCACACGTTGAAACTTGCTCACCAGACCATTGCAAATATGCAAGCAAGATTAAATCAAAAGGAAGAAGTGTTGAAGAAGTATCAACATCTGCTAGAAAAAGCCAGAGAGGTATTTGATTATGTTATGCTGTCTTATTTATTACGGTGTTTTTAGACAAATGCCAAATACTATTCTGCCCTTAAGTGGTGTTTCATTTCTTGTTTTCAAATGATTCTATTCAGGTATTGTTACTTTCACGTGATTGGATTACAGATCTGTCAGTAAAACTGGCAGTTTGTGTTATTGACTGAGTAAACCAGTAATGGCGTTCATGGTGGAACTGTGATTTCAAGTTAATAGGTTAAGATTGAGGCAGTAAGTTAGAATGAAATCCATCACTCTGGTATCAGTGAAAATCAAGTTTGCTAGAACTTTAAGGGGTAAAAAATATCTAAAATTTAAAAATTGCTAGAAACAAGTTAAAAGATAATGAATCCATATTATTCTAATATTAAGAATAAATTATACTCTAAGGCTAGGCTTGTCAATTTGAACATGTGCTAGGGAAATGTGTGCACATGTTGTTCCTTCCCTCTCATAAGGATTTTAGTATATTAAAGATAAAATATTTAAGACTTTTAGAATGTAAATTTATATGAATCACAATGTAAGCTATAGTTTTCATTTGTTATAAAACAGGAACAAAGAGAAATTGTTAAGAAACATGAAGAAGAACTTCATATTCTTCATCGTAAATTAGAACTGCAGGCTGATAATTCACTTAGTAAATTCAAAGAAACAGCTTGGGTAAGATTACAGTTTGGGTAAGAGTCTAGGAACTTTATTCTATTCTTTATTGATTTTTCAGACCATACAGTTGAAAATTTAACTCTGTTTTCGGGGAGAGGAGATTGGAAGCCATCCTACTTTTTTTTTTTTTTTTTTTGCCAGAATAATCTGAAAACACAGCTCTGATCATTTTTTTCCCTAGACCTAGATTTGTTATAGCTTACTGCTGCCTAGAAAATCATGTTTATATTTCTTCCTCTGACCGCTGTCTGTCTTTTCAAATCTGTACATTATTTTTAATTTACCTGTATCTAACTGCTTTCTATGTTCTGATTTCAGTTTATTCTTGCCTCTTGGTCATTATATTCTGTATGTGCAAAATGACCTGTCTTTCTTCTCCTAACATGCAAACCTTACCTTCCTCAAACTTTAACTCATTAATTCAGTCAACATTTATTTATTGATCCTTCCCTACATGTAGGTACTTTGCCAGATGCTGGGAATACAAAGAATAAGATCTCTATTTCCTGTCTTCTCTAAGCCTTCATTGCCTTCATTACATTTTAGATTTGATATTGTTTTGATCATTTATGGAACCAAATTAAAATTATGAGATAAGTATGGCATTGCATTGTACCTGCTCATGGCTAATATAATGACATTTCATAGGATTTAATAAAACAGTCTCCCACTCCAGTTCCTACCAACAAGCATTTTATTCGTTTGGCTGAGATGGAACAGACAGTAGCAGAACAAGATGACTCTCTCTCCTCACTCGTGATCAAACTAAAACAAGTATCTCAAGATTTAGAGAGACAAAAAGAAATCACTGAATTAAAAATCAAAGAATTTGAAAATATGAAATTACGGTAAGTCTTAGAAATATATTGTAAATATAGGAAAATGGGATTAATGATATAATAAATATAAATGTAAGCATTTGTTATATCATGCACTGGTCTAAAAATATTGCCTATATTATCTCATTTTTATCCTCAGTACTACTGATGATATGGGATAGTCACTCCATTTTGTAGATAGGAAGCTAAGTTACAGAAGGCCTTAGTAACATGCCTAGCAGAAGATGAGAAAGCCATGATTTGAATCTAGTCAGTCTGACTCAAAAAATTCTTGTGTAGAATCTCATCTTTAACCTTTGAAATTTTCCTTTTTATTATCTGTAAAGGAAAATGACATTACTTACTCTGGCTCTTTCAAGGTGGTTATATGAAGGCCAAATGATGCTATATATGGAAGTAGTTTGAAAATTGTAAAGTAACATAAATACAAAACTTTTATTTATATACCTGTAATAGTTTGTGGCCCCACTCCAGTATTCTTGCCTAGAGAATCCCGTGGACAGAGGAGCCTGGTGGGCTGCTCTCCATAGAGTTGCACAGAGTCGGACACGACTGAAGCGACTTAGCAGCAGCAGCAGCAGCAACAGTTTGTGGCATACATTTAAGGCTTGTCACTATAGGGCAGTGATTTTCAAGCAGAAGTGATGTTGCTCTCCTCTCCCCTCAGGGACATTTGATGTAGACATTTTTGATGAATGACTAGGAGGTACTCCTGGCATCTTGTGGGTAGAAGCAAGGAATACTGCTAAATGTTTTAAAATGCATAGACAGTAACCCCCACCCCCAATGAAGAATTATCCAGCAAAAATGTCAATAGTGCCATGGTTGCTGCTGCTGCTGCTAAGTCGCTTCAGTCGTGGCCATGGTGGAGAAACCCTTGTATAAAGGAAGCAGTTGCATCTTGCAGGAACCACAATATTTAAAGTGTTATTTTGTTCATTCTCTATATTATTTCATCTAGAGCCACAAATTACTGATGCAGTTGTTGCAAAAACATAGTAGGCAGAAACTGGAAGAAAGTCTATTTTATGTTAAGTTAAATAGTAGTTAAGTAAAGAATTGTTCCTCTTTCAGGATTTGGATCAAGACTTAGATTTTTAAGGATACCGAGGACCAAACATTTGTTCTTTGTAAAACTTGTATCAATCAAACTGTTAATTGCAGCAACTGCTACTGCTACTGCTAAGTCACTTTAGTCATGTCTGACTCTGCGACCCCATAGACGGCAGCCCACCTGGCTCCGCCGTCCCTGGGATTCTCCAGGCAAGAACACTGGAGTGGGTTGCCATTTCCTTTTCCAATGCATGAAAGTGAAACATGAAAGTCAGGTCACTCAGTTGTGTCTGACTCTTAGTGACCCCATGGACTGCAGCCCACCAGGCTCCTTCATCCATGGGATTTTCCAGGCAAGAGTACTGGAGTGGGGTGCCATTGCCTTCTCCAAATTGCAGCAACCACTCTACTAAATACATATGTTTGCTGTATATTAGGCTCCAAGAAAATCATGCAGATGAAGTGAAAAAAATAAAAGCAGAAGTAGAGAATTTGAGGTGTCTTCTGGTGCAATCACAAAAGGAGTCACAAAGTTTAAAATCTGAACTTCAGACTCAAAAAGAAGCAAATTCAAGAGCTCCAACAACTACAATGAGAAATCTAGTAGAAAGACTAAAGAGCCAATTAGCCTTGAAAGAGAAACAACAAAAAGTAAGTAACAATAGAAAGTTAAAACATGTGGTAGAATGCTGTTAGTGAAGATTTGTAAAAGATGATAGCATGCATCTCTCTCTTGTAATAAAAAGTATAAGCGTTATCTTAAGCTGTTAAGCAAGGTTGGGTCTTTCAAAATAACTCTTTTAGAAAGCCCTATAAATTGGTGGTGTTTTTAAGGTCAAATATAGCCCAGCTTGGGCTTTCCTGGTGGCTTAGACAGTAAAGAATATGTCTCCAATGCGGGAGACCTGGGTTTGATCACTGGATTGGGAAGATCCCTGAAGAAGGAAATGCCTACTCACTCCATGGAGAATTCCATGGACAGAGGAGCCTGGTGGGCTGCAGTCCATAGGGTCACAAAGAGTCGGACACGACTGAGCGACTAACACATCTATGCATTGTCTAACTTATCTTTCTATGTTATCCGTCTGATTTGTGGGTTCAGTTCAGTTCAGTTGCTCAGTCGTGTCTGACTCTTTGCGACCCCATGAATCGCAGCACGCCAGGCCTCCCTGTCCATCACCAACTCCCAGAGTTCACTCAGACTCATGTCCATTGAGTCAGTGATGTCATCCAGCCATCTCAATAAAGAGAAATCTTCTTGAAAATATTTTCTCTCCTTTTCTGTTAAGATGCTTTGTTACTGAGGCCATTTTAAACAATTTAAATAATTGAAAAATTTTGAACAATTCTGGGGATTAAGAGGGAGATAGGATGAGAGGAGGAAAATTAAAGAAGGAGATCTCAGAGACAGTGCTGTGAAAAGGAGTTGGTCAGTGGATTAACAGGTTGATTAGTTTGTTTTCCATTTATCTCAGATTTTGTATATAATTAACTGTTTTAGAAGGTGCTACTGTTTTTCTGTGCTAGCTCATGAAATTTATTGGCAAATTTTAAGTGTTTTCTAATCTTGTAACTTTGTCTTCTTAAATTCAATTAATTTCACATGGAAGCATATATTAAGTGAGTAATTTAAATAAATATTTCAGCTTAGAATTTGGAGAACAGAACATGCTTGGGTTGGGTAATGCAGATTGTTTGATTTAATGCTAGATTTTCACAATTATCATTATTAAGATTTTGGATTCTTACACTCAATTTGGGAAGAACTGAGTTCACTTACTAATGGAAATCCGTTTGAAACAGCTGGATTGTTTATGAACACTGATTGAACACATGGTATTATAAGAGAATAGTTTAAAGTAATGAATCTTATGTATATTTTATATTACATGTTTCTCATATAAAGTGTCATTTTAAAAAAATTATGTATGTTTTGGAATTTTTAGGCACTTAGTCGGGCACTTTTGGAACTTCGGGCAGAAATGACAGCAGCAGCTGAAGAACGTATTATTTCTGTGACTTCTCAGAAAGAGGCAAATCTCAATGTTCAACAAATTGTGGATCGACATACTAAAGAGCTAAAGGTGAACATGAACGTGTGCATTCATATAACAGAAGTCCCACTAATTCCTGTTGGAAGAAAATTCACTTAGATATATAATAATTTTGATAATGAATAAGGAATTTATTCTAATAAATAATTAGTGCATAGATGTACACATTTTGAACACTAAATATCTTTACCGTATTCATTAAATATTGTCTTGAAGGTTAGTATAGAGTAGTCCATTATAAGACAGTCCTCAATAGAATTAAATTTAAGAAACATTTTTCTTAGGCTTTTTAAATTCTGTATTGATAAGTGAGATTAGTTTTTGCTAAGTTCATAATATGACTTAATTGACTTTCCTCTTTTAGCCCCTGAAATAGTTTATGGAAATTATGTGGTCCACATTTAATCTATAGGGCTGCCCAGCATTAAAGCCTTTTCTTTTTTAAATTATTTCTTAATTTTTGACAGTATATTATTTTCTTACCCAGTTATTAGGTTTGTTACTATATGAAAATTTTTTTTTCTAAAATGTGTACATTTAATTGTGATTTTTAAATTTCTTTACATAGAGTTTCATAACAGTTTGAATAAAATGAAAAATTTTATGTTTTATTTTGTAAAACATATAAAACATATAGTTTTTTTTAAACATAAAACCATGTAGTTTTTATATGTTTTATTTTGTTTGTAATTTTTCTTACTTTTGGTTTATTTATATATACCCTTTATCACCATTAAACCATGTAAGGACTGGATTTTACTCAGATTTTTTAAATCTCCTATTGGACCTATTGAGATTATTAGCATAGTTGACAGTAAAAATCCAGTAAGTCATAAATATGTAAATAGGTATAGCCCTGTGATGATCAGTCCCTTTCTCTTTGTCCGAAATTTCTGCTCTGAATTCCTCAAAAACTTCCAGTCATTTTTCTTGAAACCATTTTTTACTTTTCCAAGGGAGTTTGTATTTTGTGTAACTGCTATACTACTACTAATTTCCTATTAGGGCTATTGATAATCCCTTTGGGCCTATAATAATTTATTCAACAAAACATATATTAAGGACGAATAATCCCATCAATGTTGCTATCTAGGACAGCTTGGAACTCCTTTCTAGTGGCTTCTGTGTACTGTCTAGTATTGTGAGCTGCCCTTTTATGTCTTGTCTTTACAAAATAGATTACAAACTACTAAAAGATTTTTGTTTTATGCTGTTCTTAGGCTTCACAGTATTTTTAAAAAATGCTTTATACAGTGATATTTACTTGTTTTTCTAATAAATTAAATCAGCCAAAATGAAACATTTGCTTAGTTGATGAAATTTTGGTTCTAGGTGTTTGCTGAAGATAAATTGCTTTAGACTGTTTTTTCATGTTTTGTTTTTTCCCTGAAGGTAGACTTAGTTCATTTGAAATGAGGATAGAAAAATTTGTATAATTGTGGTGGGTTTTTTTTGCATGTGTGTACTTAAGAATTTAGATTGAAACTTTCTTATTACTAAATATTAGTGGTGTACTTTATTATTATTGCTTTTATCATTGATATTTGCTGAAGATTCACGATTTACACCTTTCTTTGTCTTATATTAGTCACAAATTGAAGATTTAAGTGAAAATATTTTAAAACTTAAAGAAGCTCTTAAAACAAGTAAAAACAGAGAAAACTCACTAACTGATAATTTAAATGACTTAACCAATGAACTTCAAAATAAACAAAAAGCCTATGGTAAAGTGCTTAGAGAGAAAGATGGAGTTGATCAAGAGAATAATGAACTGAAGAGGCAAATTAAAAGATTAACCAGTGGATTACAGGTAGTCTTATTTGTGATAATGTTTTGATTTATAATAAACAGGTAGTAGTTTATTTCCACTTTTTCATTTTTTCTATAATATTTGCTGAAACTAGCTTTCAAATCACTTTGATTAATGTAGCTAATTCCTTCAGTGACCTCTATTGTATTTGTAGTTTTAAAGTAGCATATCTTATTAAAATATAGTAGTTACCATGTTATGCTTAAATATCAACAATGTCATTTAGACAGTATGGTTAGCTGTAGTCTCAAAGTTTCTACAGTTGGAATATTTATTGTGTATTTTGTTTGATACTTTTATGCTTGTTTAATGTAACACTGCATCTTGTTTTTTAGGGCAAACCTTTGATAGATAACAAACAAAGTTTAATTGAAGAACTCCAAAAGAAAATTAAAAAGCTAGAAAGCCAACTGGAAAGAAAAGTGGATGAAACAGAAATGAAACCTATGAAAGAAAAGGTATGTGAAGAGATGTACTGATATGTTTAAGGTAGTGATAATTAAATGTGTAGTTGAAGACTAGATAATTTGTTGATCTGTAGACCTGATACATATACCATCAGTGGTACTGGGTAACATAACATAGAGGCATTCAAAACAAGTGTCTGTCCTTTAGGAATTCACTAGTCTACTTGAAGAGACACCAGTAAGTCTTCCTCAGAAATTACTCTTCTTTCTAACATTACAGTACATCCAAAATCCCTTTATACCATATATATTCAGCTGTATTTATCACTTTTCCCAGTGTAATTGTTTATATAGATTGGTTTGTACAGACCTTTGGGAAAGAAACATGGGCATTTTTATCTTTCCTTCTTGACCCAGATGTGTCCTATTTATACTTCAGTGGACTGGATTATTATTTCAGAGTAAACAGAGGGACTTGGATATATTCAGTGTTTGCAGTAACAATCAATAACCAACCCACTCATAAATTGATTCTGTAGTGTGAAAAATAGCTTAAATTTTCTTATAAGTTAACTAGTAAACTATTTTGTAGTAAAAAAGTTATTGATAGAAATAATCCAAAGAAGAACTCAAATTGGCTAAAATCCATGTAATTAAACTTGTAAATAATTTGTTATTACTTACAGAGTGCCAGAGAAGAAGTAATTCGGTGGGAAGAAGGTAAAAAATGGCAAACCAAAATAGAGGGAATTCGAAACAAGTTAAAAGAGAAAGAAGGGGAGGTCTATATTCTAACAAAGCAATTGACTACTTTGAAGGATCTTTTTGCCAAGTGAGTTTAATGTAAAACTAATTAATTATGTATACTTTTTCATTTACCTGAAAGTTATATAGTTTTTGTGCACTTGCTAAAATGAGAAATTCTCTAGCTTTATCATTTATTATCTATATTTCACTTTTTATTTTTTAAAAAATATGTGTTAAATATATTTTAACAATTTCTAAGTGGAATTTCATTAAGTTATCTCATAGCAAATAGAGAATGATCTCGTTTTTGTACATACATATGTCTTATAATAAGGAAGCTACAATTTAATAAATTGAACAAGCCAAACAGTGAATGGTACATTTTCATGATTCTGTATTAAATCCCACAGAGCTGATAAAGAGAAACTTACCCTGCAAAGGAAACTAAAAACAACTGGCCTGACTGTTGATCAGGTTATGGCAGTGCGAGTGTTGGAGTCAGAAAAAGAGTTAGAAGAATTAAAAAAGAGAAATCTTGACTTAGAAAATGACATATCATATATGAGGTAAGCTAATACATTAAAATGCAGAAGCATGTAATAAACCTTACATATACCATAAGTGGCACTGGGTAACATAGAGAAGTTCAAGACAATTCCTTTAGGAATTTACTAGTCTACTTGAAGAGACAGCAGTAACTCTTAGTCAGAAATTACTAAGCATGGCCCTGCACATCAGAACTAGACCAAGTTTCCCCCACAGTCAGTCTCTCGCATCAGGAAGCTTCCAGAAGCCACTTATCCTTATCCCTCAGAGGGCAGACAGAATGAAAACCACAATCACAGAAAACTAATCACACTGATTACATGGACCGCAAACTTGTGTAACTCAATGAAACTATGAGCCATGCCATGTAGCGCCACTCAAGACAGACAGGTCAAGGTGGAGACCTCTGACAAAACACGCTCCACTGGAGAAGGCAATGGCAAACCACTTCAGTATTCTTGCCTTGAGAGCCCTATGCACAGTATGAAAAGGCAAAACGATAGGACACTGAAAGAGAAACTGCCCAGGTTGGTAGGTGCCCATATGCTACTGGAGAAGAGTAGAGAAATAACAGCAGAAAGAATGAAGAGACAGAGCCAAAGCGAAAACAACGCCCAGTTGTGGATGCGACTGGTGATGGAAGTAAAGTCTGATGCTGTAAGAAACAATATTGCATAGGAACCTGGAATGTTAGGTCCATGAATCAAGGTAAATTAGAAGTGGTCAAGCAGGAGATACAAAGGGTCAACATCGACATTTTAGGAATCAACGAACTAAAATGGACTGGAATGGGTGAATTTAACTCAGATGACCATTATATCTACTACTGTGGGCAAGAATCCCTTAGAAGAAATAGAGTAGCCATCATAGTCAACAAAAGAGTCCAAAATGCAATACTTGGCTGCAATCTCAAAAACGACAGAATGATCTCTGTTTCCAAGGCGAACCATTCAATATCATAGTAATCCAAGTGTGTGGCCTAACCAGTAACATTGAAGAAGTTGAAGTTGACCTTTTCTATGAATACCTACAAGACCTTCTAGAACTAACACCCAAAAAAGATGCCCTTTTCATTATAGGGGACTGGAATGCAAAATTAGGAAGTCAAGAGACACCTAGAGTGACAGGCAAGTTTGGCCTTGGAGTACAGAATGAAGCAGGACAAAGGCTAACAAGAGTTTTGCCAAGGGAACACACTGGTCATAGCAAACAACCTCTTCCAACAACACTAGAGAAGACTTTACACATGGACATCACTAGATGGTCAGTACTGAAATCAGATTGATTATATTCTTTGCAGCCAAAGATGAAGAAGCTCTATACAGTCAGCAAAAACAAGACCGGGAGCTGACCGTGGCTCAGATCATGACCTCCTTATTTCCAAATTCAGACTTAAATTGAAGAAGGTAGGGAAAACCACTAGACCATTCAGGTATGACCTAAATCAAATCCCTTACGATTATACAGTGGAAGTAATAAATAGATTCAAGGGATTAGATCTGATAGAGTGCCTGAAGAACTATGGACAGAGGTTCATGACATCATACAGGAGGCAGGGATCAAGACTATCCCCAAGAAAAATGCAAAAAGGCAAAATGGTTGTCTGAGAAGGCCTTACAAATAGCTGAGAAAAGAGAAACAAAAGGCAAAGGAGAAAAGTAAAGATATACCCGTTTGAATGCAGAGCTCCAAACAATAGCATGGAGAGTAAGAAAGCCTTCCTCAGTGATGAATGCAAAAAAATAGAGGAAAACAACAGAATTGGAAAGACTAGAGATCTTTCCAAGAAAATTAGAGATAACAAGGGAATATTTCATGCAAAGATGGGCACAATAAAGGACAGATATGGTATGAACCTAACAGAAGCAGAAGATATTAAGAAGAGGTGTCAAGAATACACAGAAGTGTACAAAAAAGATCTTCATGACCCAGATAACCATGATGGTGTGATCACTCACCTAGAGCCAGACATCCTGGAATGCAAAGTCAAGTGGGCCTTAGGAAGCATCACTATGAGCAAAGCTCATGGAGGTGATGGAATTCCAGTTGAGCTATTTTATATCCTAAAATATGATGCTATTAAAGTGCTGTACTCAATATGCCAGAAAATTTGGGAAACTCAGCAGTGGCCACAGGACTGGAAAAGGTCAGTTTTCATTCCAATCCCAAAGAAAGGCAGTGTCAAAGAATGTTGAAACTCCCACACAATTGCACTCATCTCACACGCTAGGAAAGTAATGCTCAAAATTCTGCAAGTGAGGCTTCAACAGCACATGAACCATGAACTTCCAGATGTTCAAGCTGGATTCAGAAAAGGCAGAGGAATCAGAGATCAAATTGCTAACATCTGTTGGATCATAGATAAAGCCAGAGATTCCAGAAAAACATCTACTTCTGATTTATTAACTGTGCCAAAATTCTTTGACTGCATGGATCACAACAAACTGTGGAAAATTCTTAAAATGATAGGAATATCAAACCTCCTTACCTGCCTCCTGAGAAATGTGTTTGTAAGTCAAGAAGCTACAGTTAGATCTGGACATGGAACAACAGACTGGTTCCAAATAGGGAAAGGGGTACGTCAAGGTTGATGTTGTCACCCTGCTTATTTAACTTATATGCAGAGTATATCGTGAAATGCCAGGCTGAATGAAGCACAAGATTGCCAGGAGAAATATCAATAACCTCAGATATGCAGATGATACCACCCTTATGGCAGAAAGTGAAGAAAAACTAAAGAGCCTCTTGATGAAAGTGAAAGAGTGAAAAAAGTTGACTTAAAACTCAACATTCAGAAAACTAAGATCATGGCATCCGATCCCATAACTTCATGGTAAATAGGTGGGGGAACAGTGGAAACAGGGAGAGGCTTTATTTTGGGGGGCACCAAAATCACTGCAGATGGTGACTGCAGCCATGAAATTAAAAGATGCTTACTCCTTTGAAGAAAAGCTATGGCCAACCTAGAGAGCATATTAAAAAGCTGAGACATTACTTTGCCCACAAAGGTCCATGTAGTCAAAGCTTTGTTTTTTCCAGTAGTCATGTATGAATGTGAGAGTTGGACCAATAAGAAAACCGAGCACCGAAGAATTGATGCTTTTGAACTGTGGTGTTGGAGAAGACTCTTGAGAGTCCCTTGGACTGTAAGGAGATCCAACCAGTCCGTCCTAAAGGAAATCAGTCCTGAATATTCATTGGAAGGACTGATGTTGAAGCTGAAACTACAATAGTTTGGCCACCTGATGCGAAAAATTGACTCATTAGAAAAGACCCTGATGCTGAGAAAGATTGAAGGCGGGAGGAGAAGGGGACAACAGAGGATGAGATTGTTGGATGATGTCACCAACTCGATGGACATGAGTTTGAGAAAGCTTTAGGAGTTGGTGATGGACAGGGAAGCCTTACATGCTGCAGTCAATGGGATCTCAAAGAGTCAGACACGGCTGAGTGACTGAACTGAACTGAAAATAATTGTGTTTTATCTTAAGCTTGAGTTCTGGTTATTCTTTTCCCATGTGAGTAGAGATGTTTCTGGTTCTTTTTTCATCACATAATACAGATTATATTATTGAGCTTCTGAACATTATATTCTGTGCCTCTGGATCTTGATTGAATTCTGTGGAAAATGCAGTATTTTTGTTTTAGCAGGTCTAGATAGGCTCAGCCCCATTTTTTAACCTGCTTTCTGTGGGCTGTGGTTCCAGTACCATTTTCAAAACTTTTACAGTGCTCTTTTGCTTTGTTCTGCCTGAGCACTTCCCTATTGACAGTCTGGTATGTCGGCTGTCTTCTGTTAGGTCAGCTCTCAGATTCTTTAATGTTCGGATTAGGATCAGAGGCATACGTGCATGCTCAGGGGTGAGCTCAGTACTTCATTAACTACTTTATAAGATTCCTTTCTAGAGCTCTTTTCCTCTGTCATCTCACTGATACATTTGGTTTCTTTCAGGCTCCCCTTTTTGGTTGTTATTATTTCATCACTAAGTTGTGTCCAGTTCTTTGCAACCTCGTGAACTGTAGCCCAACCGTATCCTCGTTCCATGGGATTTCCTAGGCAAGAATACTGGAATGGGTTGCCATTTCTTCCTCCAGGGGATCTTCCTGACCCAGGGATTGAACTTGTGTCTCTTGCATCACAGGCAGATTCTTTAATGCTGAGCCACCAAGGAAGTGCCCCTTTTTGGTACTTTAAGGCTCATTCTGAGGCTTTAGTTGCCCGGTTATACTGTGCACTTCAGCTGTTGTGCTCTTGTCTGCATCTAAGCCAGCAGCAAGAGAGCAAAAAAGGGGACATGTGGTGGTGGGGTCCCTACTTTGCCTTCCCCCTTTACTAATCACAGCTCTACCAATTGGAGAAGATTCCTCTCCCTAAAAATTTCGGCTCCTTTGAATTTCCTTTGCAGCCTTTGCCACCACTGCCTTGGGATTGCCTGAGGGTTGAGATAAGAGAGTGCACAGGAAAGAAAAATAAGGAGGGATTTTTGCAGTGCCTAAGAGTATTAAGTGTTCTTAAGTGCCCTTGCTCCTGCTGAAGCTAGAACTTGAAGCCTTGCTGATGCTCATCTTCATGTTTCAAGCTGTGTTGTATTGAGGCTAGGAAATACTAGAGGAAAGGAAGAGGTAAATTCATCACCTGTGTGCTGATATTTCAAATTCCAGAACTTTATCCCAGTCTGTACAATATTTACTTTTCAAAGTCTTCATGAGCTACCTACATTCCATTTCCTTCCCTTCTAAATGACTGTTTCTTAAATTCTTCAGAATTTTCCTTGATGGTAAAGAAAAAAGTGATTGAAATTTTTCTCTTCGTTTTGACACTTGTTTATAGCCACTGTCTGGACCTAGCTTCTTTGTTTTTCTTAGTCTAAGCATATATTCAGAATAAAACCAAATCCTTTTATTCTTTTTTGCAGTTTTCAGAAGGATCAAAATATTTTACTTTTGAAACCTTCTAATACTTCGAGATATTGAATAGCTTCTTTTCTAGTATGAATAGTATGACTCTATGTAGGCTGAAATAATTGAGAAGACTTTATAAAAGAGAACTTCAACTTGTCTTCTCTTTCAGTTCAAATGTGATTTCTGAATTTTATGAATCACATGTAGCTATTAAAGGGAGAAAGGACATTCTGAGAAAACAGAACCCTAGCAGAGACATAGGGGGAGACCTGATCTTTCTTGTGTGGGTAAGAGTGGATGTATTTTCCTCAGTAAGGGAAGACTCCTGGACAACTGTGTTGAACAGATGGGATTGTGCCAGATAGTGGAGGGCCTTGTACATCATGCAGATGAGCATAAACTGGAAAAAATAGATTATCTGGCACCACTAAGAACCTATTAAAATCCTTGAACTTTTTGAGAAGCACATGAATGTTATGAAATTATTATGTAATGTTTTAAAAATAGTAGGTTTTTTTATTCAGTTATCTTACAAAATCCCAAAATAGATGTATGTTCTTCACAAACGTTAATGCATTTCTTTAAATCAAAATACGCTTTTTAACTCTTACTTTAAAGGAGGCTAGCCATGAAATCCTCTGTAGAGGATCATTTTATAGAATAGTCATATCCCAATTTAATTTTTGTACAGTTTTTGAAGTTTTGTAGAATTTAAAATACAGTGTTAAAAATATATTTTTCTATATTTTAATGTAATAAAACAGTAAAGAGTTGGCAGTTTGAATAATAAAGAGTCTGTGATTATTGTTCATAGGACTCATCAAGCTCTTCCTCGAGATTCTGTTATAGAAGACTTACGTTTGCAAAATAAATACCTCCAAGAAAAGCTTCATGCTTTAGAAAAGCAGTTTTCAAAGGATGCATATTCTCGGCCTTCAGTAAGTGCATATCTTTTCATTGTTTTAATTCTAAAGTTTAAAAGTGAAATAATTTCTGCCTTTATCTAGCTAGAAATAGTAGATCCTTGCCATTAATATTAATATAATAAATCCAGCTTTTGTTTTTACTTGGTAAAGATATATGTTTTCTTTAATTCTTTTTACATAATATAAATTTGTGGTTCTTTTGCTTTGCATAAAGCTTCATTACAAATGATTTCTGTAGATTTTAAATGTAGTTATGAGTTCTGTTGTGACAAGAACACATAGATAAATTAGGAAGATACATTATAACATTGTATCCATTTATGTGTGTGATACATTTCTAGTGTGTCTTTATAAAGTCTGATTAATGTAGAATTATTTGTTGTATCTTATTTTAAAACACTTGTGTGTATATTTTTATTATTTTTTTCTTTTCTTTTCCTGTTTCTTTTCTTCTGTCTGCTTCAAGCAGAATCTGTTATGTGACACAACTACGCTTTCTCCTCTTGCTGCCAGTGTTAATAAATACAGGCATAATATTTTTCACAAAAAGAACACTTTACACAGGAACCAAAACAATCGCATAACAGTACTCAGAACTAAAAATAAGAAAGAAATAGATGTTAGTGCCAACTTACATCATCAGGTACCTAGACATAATCTACAGTATTACAGTAATGAAGAAAAACACAAAGCAGAAGATATTGTAGGTCCTATGGAATTAAATAAATCTGAGTCAAAAACAAACAATACATCAAGTCCATTTAGGTCAACTGAAGGTACCTTGACCGATTTTAACCCCAGTTTTGAAAATGATCCAAATCCTGAAGTTCAGCAAATTAATCAAGACTGTTGTGAAAATGATGAGCAGGAAGATAAAAACAGGGAAGAGAAAGCTAAGCAAGATGAGAAAGAAAAGGGACACATAACTGAAGAAGTGAGTCACGACAAGCACATGGATCCAGCAGAATCTTCTGGGGAGGACCGTGGCTGGGCCACAGGGGTGGCGGCCCTGAATCAGTGTGCTGAGGAGGGTGCAGAGGCACACTCTGAAACCAATGCGCCAGTCCAGCCAAGAAATGAAGTGGCCCAAGCTTGAGTACATGGCAGTCCTTTATTTCTCTGTTGGCTGAGTTTCCTTATAGCAAGTAGCATATGCATATGGTACAAATGGAAACAAATTGTGTCAGGTTTGTAAAAAATATTAACTGTTAATAAACTTCTTAAACCCCAATATTTGACTAGTTCCTACTAAAACTTAGTGGTTGTGCATTTCTCTAATTCATTTTAGTATTCTCTGTTTTACTACTGGTATTCACTTAAAAAGTATTAGATTAGATAACAGAATAACAAAGTAAGGCCCTTTAGAAGTGTTTGTTTTGCCTTATAAATTCCTAATTCAGCATGTTGTAAAATCTCACTGCAAGTCAAATTTCACTATAGGGAAAATATCGATAAAAATCTGTTATGATGCTCTGTAACATTCTAATATACATAGCAAGTTCCTTTGATGATCTTTTTATTATAACAGATACTTTTTTATATAATGAGAAAAGGGAGTTTATATATATTGCCTAGGAATAGTTCTCACAATACTCTGCAGAGAACTATTTCTGTTTTACTTGGGAAGCTTGGAGAAACATCTCTTGTGATCAAGAAGATGCAGAACTGGGATTTATATGGAGGTCTAATTCTACAGTTAATGAACTTTCTACATATGCTCTACTTCTGGTCAATTTATATGGCAGTCCAGAGTGAGAAGTTCGTTCTGAGTTGAAATCAAATAGCATTCATTCATTTGTTCATTCCTTTCCACCTTGGGTATTCTAATCACCTAAGTCCTCATTAAATTAGACATTTAAATTGAGAGAAAATGGGCAAAAAATGACTTAATTCTTATATCATTTCCTTTTTCAGGCACATAATGCTTTTTTTTCACTTGATAATAAGTAATTGAGAATTTGAGTATTATCTGTGTATTATCTCTTAACTCTCATCCCCTAAGAACTTGACTTTTAGCAGTGTATACCTTTTAATAAGATTCTCCTACAGAACAATTTGTAAGTCTCCCTGAAATTGATTATACAAGAATTTTATTTATTTTACTTTTATAGATGAGTTTTACTAGAATTTTTTTCCAAAAATTTAAACAATCTCAGCTAGCACTTTTGTTTTCTGAGAATAGGAAGAAAAAAATGATCCACATTCACTTACTTGAATAATTGCATCTGTATTTTAGTGAGGAGAACTGTTGAAAAAAATATCTCCATGTAAGATCAGATAGAATTAGTCTTTCCTGTGATCAGATAGAATTAGTCTTTTATTAACTATCAGTGAGGGGTACTGATTATCATTTATTAAATTGCTATTATAGACTGAAGAGATGAAGTAAGGGAGACGGAAGAGCTCAGGGATAGGAAACTACAGCTTGCCAAAGTATCAGTGCCTTCACTTGTGAGGTGCAGAAACAGAGGGCCTTACAAGGGGTTGGTTTTGCTTAGTGTTAACCTTAATAGTTACAGTTGGAGAAGGCAAGGGCAACCCACTCCAGTACTCTTGCCCGGAAAATCCCGTGGATGGAGGAGCCTGGTAGGCTGTGGTCCATGGGGTGGCACAGAGTCAGACATGACTGAGCGACTTCACTTTCTTCACTTTAACCTTAATAGTAGTAGAACCAGAATGTAGACTTGAATTATCTGACCACGTAGGAACACAGTGCTATAGTTTACTGACACCATGAAACATGTCTGTCTTCTTTGCTTGCCACTATGTATGTTCGTATGTGCACACATTCTCTCAGACAGTTAGAAATCAGGTGGATACATGCAGTGTTTCTGCCAGTGTTGTGTTATATGCTCTCAGCTCAGAATCTCTTTACTTTTCTACATCCTGTTCTCTAATTTCTTTACTTTAACTCTGTTTTACCTAAGAAAACTTACTCTTTTTTTTTAACCAAAGAGCAAAAGTGTCAGAATGTATTTAACCTACTGCTAATTCAAGATGTTACAGAGCCAGGTATAATAAATGTATTTGCAGAATATTATACTTTAATAATGATGTATAATATATCAGTATATAATATGATGATGATCATAATAATGTCTCTGGGATTACTGACTTGATAGTTAATCAAGCCAAGAGAATAGAATGGGAGAGAAAAAACTAAAACTGTTCTGAGTGCTTTCACAACATTATCTCATATAATGTTCTTCAACAATCTTATAAGTGGTGTCTTTACTACTTTGTAGTAAAAAGTAACCAAGCACAGATTTCTCTTTCAAATAATGTACAGTTTAGAATCAGAAATAAATATGACATGGATAATAACCCCCCAAGGTGGATTCATGCCAAAACAAATGCAAATAAAATGTTACTGGATTTCAGAGGAGGGAGTGATTATTTTAGCTCCAGGAATGAGGAATAGCTTTCTAAAGGAGGAAGGAATTGAGGCACTTTTTGTAGGCTTGTGTATTCGTCTGCTATGGCAAGCATAACAGAACACCACGGAGTTGATGGCTTAAGCAACAGAAATTTATTCTCACAGTTCTGAAAACCAGAAGTACAAAATCAAGGTATCGGCAGAGTTGATTTCTTCTTTAGGCTTTGGGGAAAGGATCCTTTCAGGCCTTTCTTCTGGCTCATAGATGGCTAGATTCTCCTTGTCTCTATAGTTACTCCCTTCTGTATATACCTATGTGTCAAATTTTGTTTTTGTGTAAGTACATCAGACATTGGATTAAGGCTCACCCTAGTGACCCTGTTTTGTCTTAATTATCTTATAGCCTGAAAAGGCCCTATCTCCAAATAAGGTCATTTGAGGTACTGGGAATTAGAACTTAAACATACGAATTTGGGGGTTTGATGGAGGTTGGGGCACAATGCAATCTATAACAGTCAGATAACAATAATATTTTATTTTGGACTGAAAGAACCACTGATTATATGTGTGGACATCATTAAATCATATTGGCTTTGTTTTCTGTATTAATTTCAAGAGACTGATTACCTTTTGTGAGTTTGTTTATGGTTGTTTTATCTAGAGCTGTCCAGTTTTCTCATTCTTTTGAGGAACACTGTTCCCTTTTAGCATAGTGTTTTTCTTACCCAGCATGTCTTATGCAGCTTCTATTTGCTATCCCTTAAAAATACTCCTAACTTCATTTTCCTGAAGACTTCAGGAATAGATTCAGATGATCATTATCAAAGAGAACAGGAGCTCCAGAGGGAAAACTTGAAGTTGTCATCCGAAAATATTGAACTCAAATTTCAGCTTGAACAAGCAAATAAAGATTTGCCAAGATTAAAGGTAAATTTAATATTCTTTATTATAGTTATAAAATCTAATGCCTGAAAACCTTTTTCTCCCTACTTAATTGTTATGTTTACTATGTTAGCTTATGAAGAAGCCAGAAACTCATATTCATAAAATATGGTAGCGTTTACACTTTCTACATTCGCTCATGTAACAGTTATTTGTTGAGGGCCTTCTTTGTATCAGGTACAAAGATACATGTGCTGGGAAACAGCCATCAGAAAAATTCTTGCACTTGTAGAGCTTATATTCCAGCAGGAAGGCTCATAATAGGTAAGCAAGTCAGTATATTGTATGTCAGCTGATGTTAAATGCTAAGAAGAAAAAGCACGGTTCATGTGTGTGTGTGTGCGTGTGTGTGTTGGATAGGGGTATAGTTGACCCTTGACCTACGAGAGTCCATTTATATGGGGATATTTTTCAATAGTAAATACTGCTGTTTTACCTGATCCATGGTTGGTTGAATCCACGAATGCAGAGAAATTGCAGATATAGAGGACTGACTATAAATTATACCTCCACATTGTTCAGCAGTCAACAGTATATGGGATTGCTCTTTAAAATAGAGTAGTAAGGGGAGGCCTTATTAATAAAATATTTTAGCAGAGAACTAGGGGACAGGTAAGGAAGTAGGTCATAAGATACTAGAAAAAGAATTCCAGACAACAGAAGTGGCAAGTTCAAATGCTGTGTGTGTGGCAAGAAGATAGTTGGTATGTTTATTTAACAGTTAGCACATTTCAAAATATTTGGATAAAAAAGTAATAAAATAGTAGGGTAGCTCTTAAAATATAAAGTCTTTAAAAATGTTTAGGATGATTATCTCTGTTAGAAATTTTACTTTGATATTTGTAATAAATTTATTTTTGATTTTTGAAATCTTATCCTATTTATTGGAGTCTTTTTCTCGACTGACTGTTTCATTTCTGTTTTTTTTAACTTAGAATATTAGCAGTGTGTTAATTCCACTGGTAATAGTATAATTAATCTATGTCCTACTTCTTATTCTGGTTTTTACACTGTTAGAACCAGTGTCAGAAGAGCAATTGTTTATTTTTTTGTACCATGTGGATATGGTTCTACATATGTAATTCATGGGACAGTTAGGAGTTCTGACCTCAAATTTATTATTGTATACTAAGGCAGTAATGATGGACAGGTAGGCCTGGTGTGCTGCCAGTCCATCGGGCCACAAAGACTTGGTCATGACTGAGCGACTGAACTGAACTGAAGCAATAATGTAGGAAACATATATTTAAATCCATATATAAAATCTCTTGTATTAGTACACTTTACTTTAACATATGTCACAGTTCAAAATCCTCTTGTTAGTAGGAAGATCCACTTGTTTACTTAAGCTATAGGTTGGAAGAGACTGGTAGTTCCGATGATTTGCCTTTCCTTATCAGTGACTACAGCTGTGTTAAATTGTTACATGTTTTCTTTAATATTCTAGAATCAGGTAAGAGACTTGAAGGAAATGTGTGAATTTCTGAAGAAAGAAAAAGCAGAAGTAGAGCGGAAACTTGGCCATGTTAGAGGGGTGAGTATGTGAGAGCATGCCATATGTTTGTTTTAGCTTCAGAAAGGATATGCTGGAAGTGAGAATAAAAGGTTGGATATGTCATAGCAGTATTGATATGCCTTTACTAGTGCTTCTAGTTTCCGTTATATTCTGCTGCATGTACAGTGTAAAACATCACTAAGCTTTCTCTTTGTTTCAAGTTAATAAACTTCATCATCTGTCACATGTTACATGCTTTTTATGCCACTTGGACTCTATACCATCTCTTTTGTCTTTGCCTCTCCCTCCACATCTTGAAAACATTTAACTTCCAGGAATCTTCCTTCTATTCACTGAGGTAACTACTAACTGCTTCTTGGTCTGATTCTAACATTTTGTAACTACTTTTTATGATATTCATGGCAGCTTCTTAGTTATAATGCTAATATACTAATGTTGGGTTTAAGCTGTTACTTATTAGCTGCATGACTTTAGGAATATCAAATTCTCTGAGTGTTGATTTTCTTGTATGTAAAGTGAAGATTGTAATTCCTCTTTCATAAGGTTATTATAATGAGTTGAAGTAATACAAACTTTGGCTTTAAATGTTAGGAATCAACAATGAGTTTAATAATAAAACTCTTGTATTCTTGGTACTTTATACTGTACTTTCTAAAATATTTGATTAAATAAAAAGTAAACATTTTTTCCTAGTCTGGTAGAAGTGGAAAGACAATCCCAGAACTAGAAAAAACCATTGGTTTAATGAAAAAAGTAGTCGAAAAAGTCCAAAGGGAAAATGAACAGCTGAAAAAAGCATCAGGAATATTGACCAGTGAAAAAATGGCTAATATTGAGATGGAAAATGAAAAGTTGAAGGTAATATTCTTAATGCCATTTGTACAGAATGTTATACTGATACAATTTGTATTAATTTTTAAGGACAGTTTTAAATATAGTATATAAAGTGGCTTTAATGGATAAATAGATATTTTACACATGTGGGAAAAATATGGGAGACAGTGATCAAAGTGTTACAGTAACATCGTGGTCATCTTACTATTTCCAGACCATTGGTTCTCACTCTGGCAACATAAAATAATTAACTGTGTCTATTTTCAAAAATATAGTTGCTTAAGAACCTGATTTTGAGATTGATCAGTTATTTGGGGATTGGTCCCACCATTGGTATTGTTGTTTTGTTTTTTAAGTCATCAGCTCATTCTAAGCCAAGATTGGAAACCTCTGCTCTAGATGACCAGTATTAAAGGGAAGATTTAATTCTAATTGTATCAAATATCAGCTCTAAAACTATGTTGAACTAAGTTTTATGAGTTTATGGGATCATCATTTATTTCCTCATTTTGATAATGTAGAGTTTTTTAAATTTCTAGGCTGAATTAGAAAAACTCAAAGTTCATCTTGGACGTCAGTTGAGCATGCAGTATGAATCCAAAGCCAAAGGCACAGAGAAAATTGTTGCTGAAAATGACAGACTTCGTAAAGAACTTAAAAAAGTATGACTTTCATTATTGACTATACTTATTTTTATGTTAATTAATACATTTTTGGGAAAACTGAATGAAATAGTTGATGAGTGTCTATTCAGAATAGATATTAAGAGACTTAGGAATTGTGCTTTATGCCCACCATCCTTTCATAGTGAGGAACATTGAAAATAAAAAAATAATAAATTAACAGGCAGTAGAATGTAGCAGCTGGGTTTCCCAGGTGGCACAGGGGTAAAGAACTCACCGGCCAATGCAGGAGACAGGGTTCGATCCCTAAGTTGGGAAGATCCCCTGCAGGAGGAAGTGGCAACCCACCCCAGTATTCTTCCCTGGGAAATCCCACGGCCAGAGGGCCTGGCAGGCTGTAATCCAGGGGGTGGCAGAAGAGTCAGGCATGGCCGAGCCCACGCGCACACGTAATGTAGAAGCCACACAGCCAGGATCAAGCTTTAGCTTCATTACTTCTTAATTCTGGGAATGAGGGCAGTCTACTATTCCTTCTCCTTCTCTCAGTTTCCTCATCTGTAAAACTGGGACTATTAAGTGTATCTTCTATTTCACAGAGCCGCTACAGGGTTTAAATGAATTAATATTTATGCACATGTCTTAGAATTACACTTGATGTACAAGAGAGTATATGAAACTATTTTGTTAAACAGTAGGATTCCTTTCTGTTTAAGACACAGAATATATTCCTTGCCCCAGACAAATGTGTCATTATTTATATGGATGATCCAGTGAATTAATTGAAATTAATATTTTTAAACTAGTTACAATGGAATCTGAACGCATTTTGAGGCCAGAGTGATACTGCTCTTTGAATGTAGATGTTTAATAATGGAAATAATCTGTGGTACTTACACACAGTTTATACTTATAGTTATATCTCAGGTATTAAAGAGTCAAAACATCTTTTAAAAAAAATCTAAGGATATAAACTATTCCATTTTCTATAACTATTATAACAAATATGATAAAGTAACTATGGAGTAAAATATTTTAAATGTATTTTTATAACCTCATTTACATGCACTGTTGTAATTATGATGACCATATTGCAGTTTTAGAGTTTAAAAAATACCGGATTTTTTTTTTTTTGGACTTTTAATCAGCATTTAGAACTTCAGGTTATTTTTCTTTCTAGTTTGTAGTGATAATTTGAATATATTACATTCATGAGAACAGTATTACCTTTTGGCATAACATACTAATTAGCTTTTAATGATAGGAAACTGAAGCTGCAGAGAAATTACGGATAGCTAAGAATAATTTGGAGATATTAAATGAGAAGATGACAGTTCAACTAGAAGAGAGTGGTAAGAGATTACAGCTGGCAGAGAGTAGAGGTCCACAGCTTGAAGGTGCGGACAGCAAGAGCTGGAAATCAATTGTTGTTACAAGGTAGGAACAATCAGCTTAACATTGCCAGTTTTATCAGTTCTAATTCTGCCATTATTGTCTTTAAAGAATATGACATTATTCTAATTCACTTAGTCTTTCATGAAGAACCGTTGGGTGGTTTAACATGATCCTTACTCTTTCTTCCTTAAGAGATTTAACTAATTGGGGTGTCAGGGCATGGATCAGAGCAGAGCTGGGTCTGGGCTGAGGGTGTTGGAGCCCAGCAAGTTTCCTGAAGCTACTGTCAACCATGAGCCCAGACTGACGGTGCCCAACTAGTCCTGCATTTCTCTGTGCTGCGTTCGTTTTCTACCCCAAGTATAAGCCAGGCACAATGGAGCCGTCTTGTTTGTGGCATACCAGAGTAGGCTGTGCTGCAGTTTTGGAGTTATGTTCTGGGCAGCTTGGTCTTCAAATACCTTCAACAGATGAATTCAGCAGACAGTTATAGTGTCTTTCAGCCTCTACTTTCTGGCACTTGATTTTCTCCCACACCTTGAGCCTTTTCTACAAGTATGTGTGATTCCTGCCTATCAAATAAACTTTGTGGCTATGAAAGAGGTTCAGGCTATAATTCACTGGCAGGCTGTAATCCAGTGGGTGGCAGAAGAGTCGGACATGACCGAGCACACGTGCACACGTAATGTAGCAGCCACGCAGCCGGGATCAAGTTTTAGCTTCGTTGCTTCTTAATTCTGGGCAACAGGGGTTCACTAGCAAATATTCATATGTTCATTGTCACTACCACCAGGGGTGGTTCATTGTGACCGATGAGTCACTAAAAGGCTTTGGTGTCATTCTCATTTCAACCTTAAGCAACTACTTCAATAAGTATACATAGAAGTGGAAACCAATGAGATCCTGCCCACGTCCTTCCCTGTAACATCATCCGGAATGAAGTGTTCTTTACATCTGCTGACTCCATTTCAGAAGGCAGACTCATCTTTATCTTACCATATTCTTAGAGTTCCTTCTGTCTGTGCATCTAAGTACCCCCTTGGATGTCTAGCTGCTGTTTAGAATGGACTGGATGTGGGTTTGCGGTCACCATCACTACAGCTGGGATGGAAATCTTAGCACTGTGAGGCTACAGCAGGTCTCAGAGGGGGCCTGCTGCACTGCACTTGCCCCTGTCAGACAACTCCCAGAAGGAAGATTTTATAGGTAGATTAGAGGGCCCAGGTGGCCAGACAGTCCTGAAGAAGGGTCCCTTTCTAACATCATAATGAGAGTACTCAGAATCTGCTCTTCCTCCCACCCCATAGCTGTTCTTGATTCTGTCAGAGGGCTAATGTGAGGGCTGACTGAAATAGTATATGTGGTGGTATAAAGGGGAGAAGGAGTCTCTCTTTTTATCTGCTTGGACTCCAGCAGAGGCTCTCAACCAGCAGGCTTATCAGTTGGCTTTTTGGCTGGTCCTTTATTTCCTGCTACAATCATGTAGGGACCAAAAGAATTTTAAGTTGCTTTGAGATATATTTATCTAGCAGGTATTTTCTCAGTACCTGCTACATGCTGGACTCTGCTTTATGTTAGATATATTTCTAAAAGGCCTACTTTAACTAGGTTTCTTCAGAAAGCCAGGTAGCTTCTGGGGCTTGTTGTTGTTTAGTCACTGAGTTGTGTCTGATTCTTTCACAACTCCATAGACTGTAGCCCACCAGGCAAGAATTTCCCAGGTGGAATACTGGAGTGGGTAGCTGCTTCCTTCTCCAGGGGATTTTCCTGATCCCGAGTTCAAACCTGTGTCTCCTGCATCGGCAGGGAGCCTGGTGGGCTACAGTCCATGGGATCACAGAGTTGGACATGACTGAGCGACTGACACACACATTTCTCACTCTGACCTCAAGTAAATTACAGTTCTTCTGTGAGTTAAAGTTTTTTTGTTTTTTAATCTGTGGAAATGATAAATCCCCTGTCCTTTCTTTTCTAAAAAAGGCTCTGTGAAGGTACACACACACACAAATTACGAATGTGAAAAGGGTTTATAAATATGAGCAGGGTAATGAGAGACCTTTTAGATCATTTCTGTGTTTTTAATCTGAAAACTGTATAGGTAACTGAGCATAGAGTAGGCCTTCAGTAAACACCTTTCAAAAAAACATAACTTGACAGAAGGCTAATTTTGGTCTGTAGCCTCATATATCCCTAAATCCACCTTAAAAATGGCTCAAATCTGCAGCTGGGATTAGACACCCAGGTCAGTAAAGTGATTTATCTTTTGGTATCCATGACACATTATGCTTATACTGAAATCTTTATAGTTGTTCTATTATTTACTCAATAAACTAATGACATCTGTTCTGTGTCTGGCTTTATAATACCAACTGCTGAGACAGTCCAGGGTCATGCAGGAGCTGTTTTAGACAGGTGGTCAGAGAAGGCCTCTCTGACTGGATGGCATTAGAGTTAGGAATTAAATGAAGTGCAGGAGTGCACTTCAGGTATTTCAGCACTTTTTTTGACAGTTTTTGTTAGGTTAACACTGTTGCCTTCTAAGTTCCTAAGGTTTATCAAATACTCTTTGATGATAATTACTTTGATGTAATATTGAAATAATAATTTTTCTTCCTTGTCCTGTCCTTAACCTGATTTTGCCAAAGTGCTTCTTCTTTTTCTTTTCTCTGGAGAAATCTGAATGTTATGAACATTGTCTCTTCTAAGATGGAATATGCTTGTGGAAACCGTTTTGGCTCAATGTTTTAGAAATTTCTTTTGGGGTCTTTTTTTTTTTTTTGAACTATTGACCATTTCCTGAAAGGTTACAAATCTATTCAGATATGCCATTTTTCTTATCCCTACTTTTACACATTCTGTTCTCTCTCCCAGGAGTGTTGTACTGGTTTTGTTCTAACTGGATTAACTCAAGTGTGTGTGTGTGTGTGTGTGTGTGAGTGTGAGAGAGAGAGAGAGAGAGAGAAATGCTTTAGTTATCTTTAAGTATATTCCTAAGAATATCCAGCAATATACAATTTTATATTCTTATGAATTTTTAATTTTTATTTCTTATTTTTGTGACTGAAAAAGGTATTAATCTTTTACAGTGGTCAGATTCATCAGGCTCCATCCTTGTTTATAACCTTGGGAAACACCTAAATCCTCAATTTAACTGGCCTGTTAATTAAGGGGTACTTCTCCCTTGCTGTCATGTAATGCTAAATAAATATGTACGAGAAGATTTGACCAGAAGAACCAGTATAACATATTCTTTATTTTTAATGCAGAAATTTTCAGTGGCTTTTAAATCAGTAAGAGAAATTATTTTGCATGTCTATACCATTTTTCCCTTTATACTTTTAGAATGTATGAAACCAAGTTGAAAGAATTAGAAACTGATATTGCCAAAAAAACTAAAAGCCTTACTGATCTTAAACAGCTTGTAAGACAAGCAACAGAGAGGGAACAGAGAGTTAAGAAATATACGGCAGACCTTGAGCAACAGGCAAGTAATGTCCTTGTTTCACCTTCTGTGTGTGTGTGTGTGTGTGTGTGTGTGTGCGCACAGGCAAGTAATGTCCTTGTTTCACCTTCTCTCTGTGTGTGTGTGTGTGCGTGTGTGTGTGTGTGTTGCTCACTCGTGTCCAACTCTTTAGTCCCATGGACTGTAGCACTCCAGGCTCCTCTGTCTATGGGATTTCCCAGGCAAGAATACCGGAGCAGGTTGCCATTTCCTAGTTCAGGGGATCTTCCCAGCCCAAGGATCGGACCTGCATCTCGTCTCCTGCATTGTAGGAAGATTCTTTACCACTAGCGCCACCTGGGAAGCCCTAAGTGAAAGTCGCTCAGTCGTGTCCAACACTTTGTGACCCCACCAGTCCATTGAATTCTCCAGGCCAGGATACTGGAGTGGGTAGCCTATCCCTTTTCCAGCAGCTCTTCCCAACCCAGGAATTCAACCAGGGTCTCCTGCATTGCAGGCAGATTCTTTACCAACTGAGATATCGGGGAAGCCCTATCCCTGACATACTTTCCACATATTTACCAAGTAGTCCTTTTAAAGTATAAAGCACATCATAGCAGTCCACCCTTAGAATCTTCCAGTGGTTCCCATACCCTAACATAAAATCCTGCAGTTATTTCATAGCCGGCAAGGACCTACATGATCTAGCATCTGGTTTCCTCTCTAGCCTCATCTTTACTTTCTCTGGCATACAGTATCCTAGCCACAGTAACACCTTTCAGTCCTTGGAACAGACCAAACTCACTTGGTTTATTCGGGACCCTGCTTTTGTTTCCCTTGTTTAGAATACTGTTTGTCTAAATATTCCCATACCTCACTCCCCACTTGCATGTCTCTCCTTAAATGCAGGCTCCTCAGACCCTCCCAATCCCCGCACTGCGTTCCATTCACTTTCTGTCCTCTTACTCTCTTATTTTTCTTCAGAGGCTCCTCCATCTTGAAATGTAAACCGATTACATCACATCGCATGCTCACTGTCTTCCCCCACTGACACTGAGAGAACCACAGGAACATGCAGGAAGGGATTTTGCCTGTTTTTTCCACTGCTGTATCCAGTGTGCCTAGGACAGTGCCTGGCATGCAGTCAGTAGTTCTTTAGTAAATAATTGTTGAGTGAATAGTGGATAGATTCACCATAGATGTGTAATCATATGTACTTTTGAAAGCTCAAATTCTAAAATTATGCTTTATTGAAACTATGGATCTTTATAAAACCCCGTATTTCCATGTCAAACTTTGTCTTCTAACTTTTCATTGTGCACAAAGATTGAGATTCTCAAACATGTTCCTGAAGGTGATGAGACAGAACAAGGCCTTCAACGGGAGCTTCGAGTTCTTAGGTATATTATTTGTTCGTATGACTACTTTTTCAAAAATCATTTTTTAATACAACCAGGTTTGCTGTATCTAAAGATTTTTCACCCTTGCTGCCTAATTGGTTTATCAGCCTTCTTTCACCCTTCTAATGCTAGTCACTCTTTTATATAATAGATGGTATAAAAAGGATAAACCAGATCCTAATATAGGTGTCATCTGTAATTTAAACTTTCTTAACAGCATAGAATATATTAAACCTTAGCTTCCAAAGGCAAGTATTAATGGAATGAGAAAAAAAATTCTTTACTTCCAAGGCTCTGTGTAGCACATTCTTGTGAGGCTCCTCCCTCCAAAACTACTCTTGAAAATAACATAAAATTTTAAGAAAAATGTGGATTTTTAATCTGTGATTTGTTTGAGAATGGTAGCACTGCAGTAGTTGAAGGAGATGGGCAAATGTTTACCTTTATAAGTATTAGCAAGTTCTAAGCAGTGTATCACACAGTTTAAGAAATGCTCAGACCTATTTTGTGGTGCAGTGTCTGTTTTTTTTTTTTTTTTTTAACACATTATCATTGTGTTCTAGATTAGCTAATAGTCAGCTGGAAAAAGAAAAAGAAGAATTAATCCATCGGATAGAAATTAACAAAGACCAAAATGGACCTGAAAGTACCATATCTGGTAATGTATTTTTTAACATACTCATAGCATGTTAGCTAACCCAAGTTTTTGAATTAGGATTTGCCTTGTTTACAGATTTAACTGTCTTCCTAAAAAATCAAATCCCTGATGTAAGTTTTTAGAGCGGTCTCTTTCCTCCACACAGCAGTATTCCCATTGAGCCCTTTATTTGTAATACTGAGTAGCAAGTATTCAAACCTTTCTCCTTGTGTCGCTTCTGGATGTTACAGATTTATCATCATATAATGCTAAGTAATAAATACTAAGTCTCTTCCTTCCAGTTTCTCAGTATAGGCCCTTTGAAGCCCATTTAACATATTCTTCTAAATGTTATTTTCATCTTATTAATTTAAAAACTACATGCATATAAGCAAACATTGCCTAAAGTCTAACCTTCTAGTCTCTATTTGCATTCAGAAGTGGTTACTAATCATTTCACTATTCCAGTGTGCATAGGTAATGTATTAATAAGCAATTGGTAGCTCACAGGTCAAGAATCCCCCTGCAATTCAGAAGACCTTGGTTCAATCCCTAGGTTGGGAAGATCCCCTGGAGAAGGGAATGGCAACCTACTCCAGTATTCTTGTCTGGAGAATTCCATGGACAGAAGAGCCTGGCGGGTTATAGTTCATGGGGTTGCAAAGAGTCGGACATGACTGAGCAAATATCACACACACACACGCGTAATGTATATACATGGGTACACATATAGTGAACAGTTGATCCTCATTATTTGCAGATTCTGTATTTGCATGTTCACTTACTACAATTTACTTGTAATCTAACATCAGTTGTGTGTGGTACTTCTGCAGAAATAAACAGAGCAATGAGAAATTTAAGTTTTATGATGCACAGTCTTCCAGATGAGATCCAACAAGGTGACGCTCTGCATTTGTTTCAGCTGTCGTACAGGGATGACCAGAGGATGGAGGCAGTACTGGGGAGTGCAGCACAGGGCAGGAACCGCTGGTTCTAGGACCAGCTGGACTGGATTTAAAGCTCAGTTCTGATACCTGTTATTGGGGCAGACTCAGGGGTCTCTTGACACTTCTGAACCTTGTTTTCTCTCTTGTAAAACAAAATAGAACAAGTTGTTCCAGGATGAGTTGTTTCTAGGATTTCAGATAAAAAATCTATGTGAGATATGTGTGTATATTTTCCTTAAGGACAGTGGTTCAAAATTCACTAATTGATTTTTCATGTTATAGAACTTAACTACTGCAAATAATAAGAATCTATTGTTTGTATGCATATTGTACCAGACAGCTTGGTGGAAATGCCAAATTCTGTTCCAAAGGATTATAGTAACTTATATCTGAGCAGTTTTTTACTATTTCACATAGCTTTTCAGTATCCTATCAAGTAGCTTCTATACAAAATAGCAACAAGACTATCATGTATGAGTTGTATCAAACACTATGTTAAATCTTTATAAGCATTTTATAACTCTTATGACCCTGAATTTTGAGTACTTCTGTCTCCATTTTACCTCCATTCAAAGAGGTTAACCTGTCCCCAAGGCTACAAGAGCTAGGAAGCAGCCGAGGCAGGATGAAGCCTAAAGCTATGAAACTTCAAAGTTCCTTGCCATTCTCTGCTATTGACCACTATACTGCATCACCTTTTGGTAACTAGACGTACATGCATAAACCTCTTCTGACAACATCTCTTACAGCAGCCAGTTTGGTATAGTACACCAGACACAGTACTAAAGAGCTGTTAATGCTGCTGACATTTGGCAAGTTCTCTCTAAACTTCAGCATCCCAAGAGGGGATTTCTGAACCCTCATATTCTTTATCTCCTATTTAAAAATGAGGATATCAGTAAAAGATTGTTAAGGCTCAAAAATCAAATCGTTTTGGAAATTTTAAAGCACTATTTAACTTTAAGTGCTTATTAAGCTAACTTTTGGAAAATGCTTATACATTATAACTGGGCTTCCCAGGTGGCACAGTGGTCAAGAATCCACCTGCCAATGCAGGAGACACAAGAGATGTGGGTTTGATCCCTGAGTTGCGAAGGTCCCGGGGTGTAGGAAATGGCAATCCACTCCAGTCTTCTTGCCTGCAAAATTCTATGGACAGAGGAACCTGGCGAGCTACAGTCCATGGGTGATAAAAAGTCAGACATGACTGAGCACACACACATACATAATCAATTTTACTGCACTATTTCATTACCAATGTGTGTAATATATAGCATTCCACTGATGAAGACAACTCACACAGCATTTCAGTGATCAAGAATCAACTCTGTAAACAAAATCATGAGCACTTTATGCAAAGGTGAGGAAAGCTTTGAAAAGTATGAGGAAAATACTTGTCTCCTACTTAAATTAGAGGAGCATTCCAAGGTCACCTTAATAGAATATGCTTCCTGTCCCATTAATGAAAATGTGTTTGCTGACCATTATTTTCTCACACTTTAGCATTTTAAAAAAGTTTACCTTTTGATGGCTATATGACACATTATATGCAGTTTAAAGAAAATGTTTCTAGCAAAGATGGTTAATTAAAGAAAAACTCCTACTGTTGATTGATTCTCTATAGAATTAGAGATATGTTTAACTCTGGAGGAAATCAATAAATTAAACTAATGCCCTTTTGCTTTCTATGTTTTCCTACCAAAACGTCAGGATGTATTCATCTTTGCGTATCCTGCCTAGCACATTCTTCACATGGTAACTACACAGTAAATACATCCTGATGCACAGGGATCAGCCAGAGCTGCTGGTCACCAGAGCACTTGGCCACCTTATGGCTATAGCCCCTTCCCTAATCATATACTTATTCTATCGTTGTACATTTAGACCGAAAAGATTTTCTTGGTTCCAGAATTTTCCTCTGCAAATAATGATTTCTTCCATGTAAAAAATTAACCTGACTCTATACTTCTAACACCTAGCATATGTCTCTTTTCTTTATTTGCTATGGAATTGATATAGAGGTTAGCATACAGAATTCACAGCCTGAACTGTTTCAGCTATAAAAGGCCACATTTTCCAGGCTCTAGTTGCATAAGTTTCTTCTTTCTCTTCTAAAATAAGTCCATTATCTTGAACTCAGAGTGGGAAAAAGCTTAGTCTAATTTTCACTTTGTGGGGGCAGATCCTGATCAACTAAAGGAAAAGGTCAAAGGTCTAGAGACACAGCTCAGAACCTCAGACATGGAAAAGCAGCATTTGAAGGTAAGTATTTAATTATATCTAATTATATTACAAATGCTTTGTGAAAACAGCTGTTGAAAACTGTTTTCATGATCACCATCTCTGAATTTTAACTATGTATCCTAAATATTCCTGGAATCACATTTTATACTTACATTTAAACCTTGATATTAAGGTTTTTATATTCGTCTGACTTTATTAAAAATACTATAGAGAACTACCAAAAAATAGAACAAATGGGATTCTTTAGAGAGTTAATTATTTTTTTATTGTCACAAATATAGCTCATTATTTTAATATTTTCCTAAGTTTTGGGTCACACTGGGATTAGTGTCTTTTTCAGTTATTTTCAGAAATGGTTCACATAAAGATATTTGATATGCTTTATCTCTTTAAGACTCTAAACAGAATGAAGGAACATAAATATGAAAATTAACTAGTGCTCACTGGCTATTCTACCTGGTCATTAAAGCTCAAATTGTTTCTTTATTAGATGCTAACTTTTAGCCAGGCAGAAGCCATACAGTTTCCGTGATCATAAATATATTTATCACAGGTGACCACTATTCATTAAAATTAGATACTTGTAAAGAAAATACAAATGACGCCTAAACCAAAGAATTGTAACCAGAATAACTTCAGTGTTGTGAATAACCAAGTTTTTTGACTGCCTCACACTGAGAACATCATAATATTCTGTTGGGGAAAGATTAAATCCCCTCTGACTTAATAGTTGATAAATTATAGTGCCAGAATAGGACATAACTTAGAGAATAATTTGACTTCTGCCTTATATTTGACTATTCAAGTTTCTTTGGCTTTCATGTTTGTAAATCATTCTCTTTAGTTCAGACCTAAAGAATGTATTTTTTTTCCTGTGTATACCTTTAAAAGATAATATATTCTTACTAGGAGGAAATAAAAAAGCTGAAAAAAGAACTGGAAAATTTTGATCCATCATTTTTTGAAGAAATAGAAGATCTGAAGTATAACTACAAAGAAGAAGTGAAAAAAAATATTCTCTTAGAAGAGAAGTTAAAAAAACTTTCTGAACAATTTGGAGTTGAATTAACTAGTCCTGTTGCTGCTTCTGAACAGTTTGAAGATGAGGAGGAAAATCCTGTTAATTTCCCCATATACTAAAAGGCCATCTCTAACTATAGTTTTATTTAACTATTTACTAAC
The DNA here is from genome assembly GCF_014754425.2 of Oryx dammah. Taxonomy (NCBI): domain Eukaryota; kingdom Metazoa; phylum Chordata; class Mammalia; order Artiodactyla; family Bovidae; genus Oryx; species Oryx dammah. The sequence goes on from NW_024070213.1 coordinate 99,174,224, forward strand.
TTTGTAAGTTAAAATTCCATCTGGAAATCAAGCAAGTCTGACCTACATGATTTCCTTCCCAATACCTCATAGCTTTACTTAAATTGGAATTTTTAGTAGATAAAATTATATAAAAATTTCAACATATTAGGGAAGTATATTTTTGAAGACTGTTAGTATGTCTGTCAAATAGGCAATGAGCTATGGTAAATTTTTATACATTTATAATGTTGTACTAAATTTTTTAAACATTTAAAACTGGGATTTTATATATACTTACATATTTATATATGTGTTAAGATTCTGAAATTATGTCTATATATATGTTATTAAGTTGAGCCATATGTTTTGTTAAATGTCTAGCAATTTTAAATTCAGTTTGAACTATTTAATTTTTAAAGTAATGGTCCAAAATTGTTGGTTTGTCTTTTAAACTACCCATGTACAATGGACTGAATCCAACCTTTGTACAAGGTGGAGAGCTTATTATTTATTATATTTTCAATTCCAGAGGTTAACATTCATTTGCTGTTTCTAAATAAAAATTTGAATAGATAGTTGCAGCTGGAAATTGATTGCTTCAAATGCTAAAAGACATGTTGCTATATTAAGACACTGAATAATAAACTGAATCTGAGATATTTTTACCTAATAAACATGGCAGAGTATTCAACATTGAAACAGAACAACAATGAAGCTGGTTTTTAATTGCACTTCCAGTTTATACATTAAGGATTATATCTTTGAGCCTACCAAATTTTTGATTGTCTATTTTTGAAAAATGATTAAACAAACACTTAGCATCAAAGGCATACTCATATTTGTTCAGATTCATGTTGATAATAACTGGTTTTGAATTCATATAAGTATCTGGGATCGGCCAACATAAACCAAGATGGTGGCGATGGACCTGAAAAGAAAAAAAAAAAGTTAGCTTTAGCCTATATTATCTTTACTCACTTACAGATCTTCTGAGTGCCTACTGTTTCCCAGCCACTGGAAGTTATTTAAGGCTCCACTTCATCTAACCCCCTTTTTTTTTTTTTTTAATAGATGTTTTCCTCCTGACATAGTACATATTTACTTGCTTATTGTCTGTCTTCCTCATTGGAATGTAAGCTTCATGAAGGCAGACACTGTTTTGTTAACTCTGTACTTTCAGCACCTGGAAACATTCCAGGAACATAATCAGGGGCTCCATAAAAATGGTAATGACTAATAGAGTCTTGCTAAATACAGAAGGTAGCCAATTGAAAAATATGGGAAGAAGTCATTCTAACCAAAGGGAATAAATATGTGATAGAATGGTGCTTTTTGCTCTGGTTGCATTTAGTTAAGAACATACACAATGTGTGTATGTTTGAGATGGAAGTGGAGAGTTCTAGAAATTTTAGCAGGTGCTAGATAATGAAAAATCTTAAATGTCACTACGCAAGTGAACAGTATTCTCATTCATTTGTGAAGACAGGACAGGGATAAGACTGAAAGATAATGCTTGGGGTGGTGATAAAATAATTCAAGCATGAATCTTGGTTTAAATTAAAATTAGCAGCCAGTTGGTTGGTGAGAAGTACACAGATACAACAGATGAGAATCTTTCAGAACTGATAATTAGATGTATGAAGTGATGGACAGAGGTGTTAAAAATGATTTCTAAGTTTTTGGCTTCAGTTAATTGTTTGGAGTCTGGGTTGGTCCAAACTGGATTAGTTCCAGTTTTGAACATTACAATGTGAACCTATATGAAATTAAATAGACAAGTCCAGGACACAGAAAGGGCAAAAAGTGTAAACTAATTCATTCTGTACATATTAACTGTCACCTTGGCACTCTCTCAACAAATTCTATAATCAAGCAAGTTTGAGAAATGCTTTCACATGAGGTCATTATAGTACAGATGATTCAGAGAACACATATGTTCAACATGAATTTCCAAGAAGGAATATGTAGTATGTAGGGTCTTCCAGACATTTTCATCACTTTAATTCTGAAGCACATCTAGAAGAACCAAAGCCCTAGAATGCATACTGGGCTACAATGTTATTGTATAAAGATGGTGGCACGCGAGATGAAGACATTATTGCGTATCAGAATCGCTGCAATTTGATGAAGAC